>NC_064920.1:851952403-852552403 GCF_023897955.1 Schistocerca gregaria
AGCCCAGCAGCAACTGCCTTGTGGTCGCTATTCCCTGTATTCACCACGAGACTCACTATTTGCATAGGGTTATTTGTAGCAAAGAGGTCAAGTGTGCTTTCGCAACCATTTACGCTTCGAGTGGGCTCATGAACTAATTTTTTAAAACAATTTTCTGAGAAAGCATTCAGTACAATTTTGGGTGACGTTTTATGCCTGCACCCGGGTTTGAACGTATAATTTTTCGAACATATCGAGGGTAGATTGAAGCCACAACCGACTATAATTGTATGAGTGGGGTACCTATATGAAATGAGACTCAAGTTTTCTTTGAACTGTTCAGCAAGTATATCTTCTGTCGGAGGGGTCGGTAAAACAATCCAATTACTAGTTTAGTCCGATTGTCAGGTATAACCTCTACCCATGCTATTTCGCAGGAAGTATCTACTTCAATTCACTACAAGGCAAAATAGTTCTAACAGCAATAAGTACTCCACTACCAACTGTATATGATCTATACTTTCTGAACACTGTAAGATCGTTTTGAAAAAAATTCTGCTGAACTTATTTCCAGCTTTAGCCAGCTTCCTGTACCTATAACTATTTGAGCTTCAGTGCTTTCTATGAGGGCATGGAGCTCTCGTTTTCTCCCAACACACCTACGACAATTTATAACTACGATACCGATCGTGTACACAACTACCTTCCTGTGATTTACCTGCACACTTTTAGACGAACTTCCTGTCTGTGGTTCCCTGAGACCCTCTAACCTGAAAAACCGCCAGTCCCTTCCACACAGCCTCCGCTACCCGTGTGCAGTGTACCCCTGACCTACTAAGCAGAACCCGGAAACCCCACACCCGATGGCGCAAGTCAAGGAATCTGCAGCCTACACGGTCACAGAACCGCCTGAGCCTCTGATTCCGACCCTCCACTCGGCCCTGCACCAAAGAACCACTGTCCACATCTGGAATGACTCTGCTCGGTACACACACAGAGTGCACACTGGCTCCCTTCCCCTCCTTGGCAGCCATGTTGCTAAGGCGCCCCATTAGGCGCCTACCATTGGAGCACCCAACTACCAGCAAACCTACCCTCTGTGACTGCCCACGCTTTTGCGGGCCGAGAATCTTCCTCTGGAACAGGGTGAACGACTGCATCCGGCTGACCTGTTCGTCAAACAAACCGGGGAGGCCCTGTACTCTAATGGACTTTTGAGTTATATGCCGCTGCTAGGTAACGGATTAGGGCATCCCAGTCGTTCTGACGTCTATTAACATAATAACGCCATATTTTTCCAATTTCCATGTGGGTTCTTTCTGTTCCTCCATTTGAGTGCTGGAGCAATGCACTCGTACTGAGTCTATTAATGTGCAATAACTGACACCAATGCTTTATTAAAGCTGAAATAAAACCCATTCCTTAGTCTATTACCACAGTATCAGGCGTTCCAAACTTTGGTATCCACTGATTAATCATGGCTTGTGCCACTGTTTCTCTCTTCCTGTTAAGGGATGACTATCATAGTTAAGGAACACGGAAAACGACCAGTTATCATTACTACGTACTGATTCGGTGTACATGTTTGAGCCAATGGTCCGAGTATTCCATGCCGATCATGCGAAATGATTTATGTACCTCTGGTAACACATAGTTTTTTGACGAATGAGTTACACCCTATTCGCACATGGGACACACCTTGCTCGCTTGTCTTTCATCAGTAGTTTCCTTCTGTGCTGTGTTCTAGGGCACGGCAGCCATTGTGTCCTGCTAAAACTGAATCATGAGTCTGCCTCAACACCTCGTTTCTGTACACCATCCCAACTGATAAGCGCTGGAAAGTTTCTGGCGTATTTTTCAGCCCAAATCACATAAGACGGCAGTGATAGTGACCAGTTGGTGCTGCGGTTTTGGTTTCCGCACTATGTTCTGGTGCTACTTCTGTTTGATGGTGTCCACTTCGAAGACCGTAGCTGTAAAATAACGGCACTGGTACAGATTATCTAAAGTCTCTGTTATCATTAAGTATACGGGCAGTTCCTGAGAAAATCCGATAAAAGCGTTTTTCTCCATTTTTTTCTTCATCGCCATCGGATATCTAAGTAACTAACGACAAAACATTGCTCAAATTTTAGCGGTATTTTCTTTAGGCAGCTATCTAGAAGTGTCATCTTCCCGTTTTCAAAAATCTTTTCCGTTTTCGACAAACCCACCAAAAACATGGTCTTTGGATACCAAAAATCGTGCTGCGAATCCTAGGTGGCTACGCATAGCAAATGGCTGAAATTCTTACGATATACTCAAAACACCATGATCTCGAACTACCTTCTAAATTTTCTTGATAAATTTATTCGTTTCCGAGATACAAAGGTTCAAAATTACCCTACTTCTACGTGTAAAATGCGAACGTAAAATCCAGTATGAGATGGAAACGTTGTTTATAAAGTGACGAAGCATGGAGAAATATGCTAGAAAGTGTCACCGTCATAAATCTAAATAACATTAACCGCAGCAAATTGCTCGAATTTTAGCGTTATATTCTCCAAGAATTTATCTAGAACAGTCAGCTTCAAGTTTTCAGAAGTCTTTATCAATTATCAGAAACACCCAAAAATCATGGTTTTTCTGTACCAAAAACAAGCTGCCGATCCCAAGTCGCCTATGTGCAGATAATGGCTAGATCCCTATATAGACTGAACCGTGGCGCCATTGAGTTAGTAGTCTGTTCTGCCTGGCGCCTCTGGCTCAGGTATCTGTGAGGAAGAGTTGCTAAATGTTGGTTGTGTCCTTAGAAGGTATGTGCTTGCCGAACGGGGTTTGCTGGCTTGATGGTGAGGCAAGAAGTTTCGGAATGGCGGGAGCACCGCGACAACAAGTGGTCATGAGGTCCGAGGAGCCGAAGCCACGAGCTGATCAAAGAGGGCCCGTGCAGAGAGAAGGTACTAGAGTACTTCACCAGGGACACCTAAACTACAAGCAGCGGGCCGACATCCCGTCGCTTGGTTGGCAACATTCGTGTCGAGCAACCGCTCGTGGCTCACTACACTTTTCTACCTGTCTTTCATTAGCCCGACTCAGTAATCGCTGCGACGCACCATGGATCCAAGGAACTGCTTGCTGATAAAGGGGAGTAACATTCTGTAATCATCGTTGTGATTTGTTTCATAGTCTGCCTGCCGTCGTTATTGTTTTCTGGTCTGTACCTGTAAGGTTGAGCCAGACAGTAAGGAATTCTATCGTTAATTTATTGCAAAGGGTTTGTTTTATTCTCTTGCTACGGTCAAGCGTTAGCCGGCAGCTTCGGCTCCCTGTAATTTTCTCGTCCCACGATCTGGCAACAGCAAGCCAGCACCGGTGTGGGCAATCTCTATCACACGCCTCCCTCATGTGCTGGTCAGCGTCATCTAGATGACGCTGACCAGACCACGCTTCGGAACTTTCCATGCCACCCCCATGGGTTTCTCGGCTTCTGACCAACCAGGGCGGAGGAAGCCGCGTGGCCATGTTGGATGTATATCCCGCCGCCCGTCAGCGAGACTTCTCTCTGCCGTGCGGCCTGTAGCCGTGAACACCACTTTGTCTCTGTAGCCGCCACGCCATTCGGACTTGTCCAAATGGCAGACGCCACTATTCATTAACTTCGCCTAGGTTTGATGTGAACTATGCATCGCATACCACTATGCTCTGGCTCAATCTCGCCTTCCTAGGCCTGACTCATGTGGCCCATCTGAATGCATTTTAGCCTGCCGGAGTGGCCGAGCGGCTCTAGGCGCGACCGCTACGGTCGCAGGTTCGAATCCTGCTTCGGGCATGGATGTGTGTGATGTCCTTATGTTAGTTAGGTTTATGTTCTAGGGCACTTATGACCTAAGCAGTTGAGTCCCATAGTGCTCCGAACCATTCGAACCATTTCTTCAATGCATTTTCTGCCAATAAATGACATCTTAACTAAAATTGTCTTAATAGTTTATTCCCGCCCACCGCCTTCCGCTCCGGGGATCCGGTGCAAAACTGGTGTCAGAATCGGGATATGTTCCCACAGCGACTTTGTCGCTAATCCAAATTCTTTTAGCAAATGTAACTTGCTAATAGCCCGATGCCACAGTATCTTCCACTTCATCATCACCGAGCAGTATGTGCATATAGAATTCGCTAGCCGGGTGCCACAATCGCCTCGCACAGGCCGTGGCTGGGTTAGTAGAAACACACATGTGCACGCTGCAGCAACGCCGCCAATTGTGCAAGCTGGAACCGGCCACCCAAGCCGGACGCCGTCGCATTATTTAACGTCGCGCCAGGGGCCCGGCGCTCCGTTCCGACCGTACCACCGCCGCCTGCTGCCGCCCGCCGCCGCCACCGCCGCCGCCGCCGCGTAGCGGCCGAGCCGCCGCCGCCGCCCAAGGGTCCAGCAGCTGCCCGCCTGAACCTACGTCAGCCGCCGGCCGAACCACTGGCGCCCACCGCCACCACTCCATTATACTGTCACTGCCACCAACGCGTCGTGCCGACCCATCCTTCCTGTAAGTCACAGCGTTGCTTCAAACATTAACATCACGAGATGTCCGCCGCTGGATTAAGTTATTTTGTGACCTCCCTTTTCTGTTATAGTCATTTTTTGGGTCACTAGCGCTCCCCCAATTTTGTAAATATGTTGATGGGAACGAGAGTGACGGAACTGGATACTCTCGAAGAGGCAGCTGCCTCGCAAGACCCGCTCGAAGCTACGAGGGTCGGTCAAAAAGTAATGCCTCCCATTTTTTTTCTACTTAAAAAAATTAAGTTAAGTGAAAAATTTGAATTTGGCGCCATTCCTCAAACCTTCTTCTGCAATCCACTGCAGTAGTAACTTTCTGTGTCAACAGGTGGCAGCACAGCAGAAGTTTGTAAGATGGCCGACATCGATGTTCGTTTGAGACAGCGTTGTGTGATTGAATTCTTGAATGCAGAAGGTGAAACGCCCATACGCATTCATGAAAGACTGAAGAAGGTGTATGGTGTTGTGACAGTGGATGTCAGCACTGTTAGACGATGGGTTCGTCGTTGTAAGGAAGCTGAAGGGCAAACACCGTTGACTGACGAAAAGGGGAGCGGCAGGCCGGTGAGTGCAGTGACTCCACACAACATTCAGCAAGTTGATGACATAATTCGTGGTGACCGTCGGGTGACTGCAGATGAAGTGTGTCGCATTATTGCTCTTAGTAAAGGCAGTGTGATCACGATTATTAAACAATTGGGATACTCAAAAGTTTGTGCACGGTGGGTTCCAAGAATGTGAACCGATCAGAATAAAGAGGCAAGGAAAACAATAGCCTCCCAACACTTGCAGCGCTTCCGTTTGGAGGGAGATGAGTTTCTGAAAAAAATTGTGACCGGGGACGAAACATGGGTGCATTTTTTTGAACCCGAATCAAAGAGGCAGTCAATGGAGTGGCGTCACACAAGCTCGCCGAGGAAGAAAAAATTCAAAACTGTGCGATCGGCAGGGAAAGTTATGGCAACAGTTTTCTGGGATACAGAGGGTGTGATTCTGGTTGATTTTTTGGAGCAGGGATGCACAATAAATTCTGTTCAATACGTCACAACCTTCAAAAAACTTAAAGCACGTCTTCAGCGAGTTCGCCCAACAAAATCAATGGCAGATGTTCTTCTTTTGCATGACAATGCAAGACCACACACCAGTCGTCACACCTCTGACGAGATTGTCAAAATTGGATGGGAAGTTTTGCCTCATCCCCCATACAGCCCTGACCTGGCACCATCAGACTTCCATCTGTTCGGGCCACTATAAGAAGCTCATCGTGGAATTCATTTTGAAGATGAGGAGGCCGTCAAAACATCCGTGCGTCAATGGCTTAGGAAGCAGAGCTGTGATTTTTACCGTGCTGGGATACATGCCCTTGTTCAAAGATGGACCAAAACTGTAGAGATGGGCGGAGATTACATTGAAAAATGACAAAATGATCCTCAATGTTGTGGTTTTCAACCTATGTAATTGCATTTAAATTTCCTGACAATTAAACGTAGAAAAAAAATAGGAGGCATTACTTTTTGACTGACCCTCGTATTAATACTCGAATGAACCAACTGTTCATACAAAATGGAGAGTTAACTGAGCAAAACCGTGTCTTGAAACAGGCACTGGAAGCCAGTATGTGAACTTCTGTACCTATGGCTATGAGAATTAATACTAATTCTGTCACTAATGCAGTTGCCACAATTCGAGCTAACATGCCAACTGAAAGTAATTTTCGTGCAGCTGATTTCATTCTCACCTATTCTGAAAAGTCCCACGAAAATGTGGTTATGGTCATGCAGAATATTTGTGATGTGAGTCGAACTTGTGCCTGGCAGGATGATCTATTGGTCAACGTAGCCAGATTGAAGTTGACAGGAGAAGCCAGAATGTTTATAGAGACAGTGGACGAATTGCGTGATACGCATAACTTTGAAGATTTGGCCCGCGGATTAACTACGAGTTATTCCGACACCAGAGGTACCGGCACAAGCCTAAAGTGGATTTTTATGCTTTCGCAGAACGCCTACGAGCCGTATCTTGTTGTACCTACAAGCTAGGCGAAAATGCCAGTGAAAATAGGATTTTGTGCTCGGATGCAGAAGCGCGTGCAGTTGATGTGTTTGTTCGTGGTATTGACCCCTGCATTGGAGGAGAAGTTGAAGCAGCCTGTGCCCGCGTCCTTGTTTGAAGCTGTTCGTTTGGCGGTAGTACGCGAAGATGTATAACGCTTCTGCGCTGCTGCACTGCGTCCGCTGGATCCAGTACTGGTATTAGCAAAGGAAGTATTTTGTCAGGGTTGCGGGAGACCCAATCACACGGTAGTGCGCTGTCGCACACCTTTCTGCACTGTTTGCCAGACGGTAGGTAATCTTTATAATGTCTGTCTAGCAAAATCCCAATTTTCTAACCAGATGCGCGGCCACCGCCGCAACGTGGGGTCAAACCTGGAAAATGAGGGAGGGGGGGGGGGGGGGGGGGTCGTCATGCTCCATCACCCGCCCGCGCCCCCAACCTGAATGATACACCCCGTGAGGACAGCAGAAAGTAAAGAGGTGGAATATGTTGGTGTAGGTGGCATTCTCTGGAACAAAGTAGTTAAGATTTAAATTGACACTGGTGCACAAATTAGTGTATCATTTGTAGATAAAAATGATTGAGGGTGCTGCAGTCACCCTGATTCCATATCAGTGGCCTTGGTGAAGACATAATAGTCCCTCTAGGTTTCTTGTGTGGTGAATCACAAATAGATGAGAATAATTATAGTCAGGAGCTGGAGGTAGTAAGGTTAAAGAAAGGCGATTTTGACATCATATCAGGGAATGACTTCTTGCACCGTTATCAGGGGGATAGTGAATTATCGAACGCGAGCTGTGCAGCTTGGTGAAGCAGTTCATCGTATCGGCAGTGTGCCAATCCATCAGACATGAGGAAGCGGTGAAAGGCGCCGTTCACAGTCTCCCATAAAACTGCGGATGTGGGCGATAAAAACCAACGACCCTGTAACGATAAGAGGCGGATGTGGAAAATTTCTTTAGACAGATGTCAAGAATCGGAAGCAGCCGAAGACATACATTCTGGTGGATCCGCTCTCTCAGAATGATGTATTAGATAGTCAATCAGTTCATATTAAGAGAAGTGTTGGCCGACCGGAAAGAAACCAGAAAGTTTTTGCAATACCGGTGAGTATAGGTAACTTTGGTGTGAAAGATGTAATATCGAAAGGTACTATGGCTGTTAGTGGACAGGAGATCTTGGAAGAAGTAGGAGGAGCTGAAATTCCACAAAGTAAAGATGAGAAGGGACGGAGGAGAAAGAACTGTCCAGTCAGAGAAGTGCATTACGTCGCGTCGACATTAAGGAATCAGTTGACAGAAACGTTGAGCCATTTAAGCACTGAGGAGAAAAAGATGTTTCAGCCAGTGTTAGAGGAATTTTCTTGGTTGTTTGAAGAGAGGCAGTTTCTACTGGCCACGGATTTGGTTCAACAAGAAATTCCGACCGGTGAAGCCCGGCCGATTGCGTGAAAGCCGTATCGTATAGCGTATCATTTGCAATCTGCTTCCAATATGATTCAGCAGCAATTAGCACCAGGAATCATTCAGCCCTCTTCAAGTTCGTGGGCGTCCCCCGTGGTAGTCGTACGAAAAAAGTCAAAAAGTCAGTAATTGGTGAGAAAGCCTATCGTCTATGTGTCGATATGAGGGCTGTAAACTACTCCGGACACATACCCTTACCGCGTATTGACGAAACGTTAGACTGACCAGGCAACTGTAAGGTTTTAACCACCCTTGATTTGCTCTCTGGATATCATCAAATCCCTGTTGTACCCCAGGATCGCCATAAAACTGCTTTTTTTGTACCTACGGGATTATATGAATTTGTAAGAATGCCATTTGGTTTGAGGAATGTACCCGCCACTTTTCAAAGATAAGCAGATGTTTTGCTGTGCAGACTGAAATCCACAACATGTTTAGTTTATTCAGATGACGTTATCATTTTTTCTAAAACCATAAAGGAGCATGCAGAGAGACTGAGGGATATATTCTAAACGTTGAAAGAAGCGCGCCTAAGTGTGAAACTGGTAAAGTGTGCCTTTGCCCAGTCGCTGGTACAATATTTAGGACATATAATAAGTGAAGAAGGTGTCGAAGCGGATCTCCGCTTAACCACAGCATTAAAGGAATTTCTAACACCAACAAATACCAAAGAACTACAGTCGTTTTTAGGCCTTGCAAATTATTACAGACGTTTTGTGAACAATTACGCTACCATTGCTAAGCCCCTTACTAAACTATTGAAGAAGGGATGTAATTAAGCCATGCAACAAATTCAACATGTTTGAACTAGATCCCCTGTACTAGCATATCCAGATTTTGAAAAACCATTTATTCTGTCGGTAGACGCCTCAGATTATGCAGTAGGAGCCATTCTGTCACAAGAAATCGATGGGGAAGAATGACCAATTGGTTATGCGTCTCGACAGCTTAAAAAAGCAGAATTCAATTACGGTACAAATGAGAAGGCACTCTTAGCACTCATGTTTCGTGTAACCTATTTTCGATGTTATTTGTTCAAAATTGGTCAAATTGTTCTGAGCACTATGGGACTCAACATCGGAGGTCATTAGTCCCCTAGACTTAGAACTACTTAAACCTAAGGTCATCACACACATCATGCCCGGGGAAGGATACGAACCTGCGAACGTGGCAGCAGCGCGGTTCCTGACTGGAGCGCCTAGAACCGCTCCTCGGCTACGGCTGCCAGCGATGCTATTTGTACGGGAGAAAATTCACTGTCATTACAGATCACGCCGCATTACAGTGGATGTTGAGCCTGAAAGATCCTAGTAGTAGGTTAACTTCTTGGGTTTTAAAATTGAGCGAATTTGAATATGAGGTAAAACATAAACCAGGCAAGTTGCATCAAAATGCCGATGCGTTAAGCCGGAAAGTAAGAGTGATTGTTACCAATGATGTTTCTATTGAAGAATTTAGGGAAGCACAACAAAGAGATGTTGTAAGTCAGAAGCATGAACCCTTGCCTGAATTTTCTGTTGAAGATGGAGTTTTTTATCGAAAGACCCTCCCCCCCCCCCTCGGATAAATGAGTGGTAATTCCGAAAGAACTATGTCACGATAGCCTGCAAGCATGTCATAATGGTCTTTGTGCCACCAATTGTCGAAAGCCGCCCGCTATTTCTGGGCAGGCAGACGGCGAGACGTGCAAAAGTATATTCAAAATTATGAAACTTTCTGGCAGATTAAAACTGTGTACGGGACCGAAACTCGAACGCGGGACCTTTGCCTTTTGCGGGCAAGTGCTCTACCAACTGAGCTCCGCACTATCCTTTCTTTCAGAAGTGCTAGTTCTGCAAGGATCGCAAGAGAGATTCTGTTAAGTTTGGAAGGTAGAAGACGAGATACTGGCAGAAGTAAAGCTGTGAGGACGGGGCGTGAGTCGTGCTTGGGTAGCTTAGTTGGTAGAGCACTTGTCCGCGAAAGGCAAAGGTCCCGCGTTCGGGTCTCGGTCCGGTACACAGTTTTAATCTGCCATCAAGTTTCATATAAGCGCACACTCCGCTGTAGAGTGAAAATCTAATATTCAAAACTAATTGCCCTGCGTTAAGAGGTCATTGACACCTCAAAGGAAGGTTCCTTTACAGCAAGTGCCAGAAGCCACTTGTTCTTTGACTTCAATAGATATGGTTGATCCTTTCCCTTTGATTCCACAAACTAACAGATTCATATTGTCCTTCATAGATCATTTTTCCAGATTCTTAATTCTTGTTCCCATACCGGACATGTCTGCAGAAACAGTAGCTCGTGCATTTGTCACCCAGTCGGTGCTACCATATGGAAGTCCTGAAGTTGAACTTACGGTTCGAGGCACGAACTTTATGTCAGCATTGTTTACTGAAGTCTGTCGATTGTTGCGAATCAGAAATTAAAGAATGGCAACGATTCACTCAAAACCGAACGGACGCCTAGGGCGAGTCCACCACACAGTTACGCGCATGCTGTCTTACTACGTCAATAAAAATCACTCTGACTGGGACATTTACATCCAATACAGCACATCAGCACTTAATAGCCATGTCCATGAAGATACAGCATATTCCCCTTATGAAGCGGTACATGGCCAACCTATGAATTCGCCTTATGAGATTGACAAACTACCCCTGAAATTAAATCTTTAGACGTAAAATATTTGGCATGACGTTTAAAAGCCATTTCGAAGAAAGAAAGAGGGAACAATGGAAAGCTACAGCCTAGCAGATAAGGAGGAATAGTGAGAAAACCAAAATGCTTGAGTACAAGGTAGGAGAACTTGTTATGTTACGCAATCTAGCAGTAAAAAAGGGGAAAACAAAGAAGTGTACACCTATGTATGAAGGACCGTGCCGTATCACGCAGCTTACTTCGCCGTTAAAAGCGGAAATTCAGTTATCAGAACACACAGAGATCGTTAATTTTGTCGGGTTAAAGTTGTGTAAGCGTTCCGAGCCACCCCCCGCTGGACAGTGAAACAGAGCCTGTTTCACCAGTAGCCTCAACCAAGCAGGCAAGAAAGTAGGTAGTGCAAACGGCTAGAGCTCAATCTAGGTATGCTCTAAGGTCAAAACATCCCTATGGTTTACGCTCCAGGAACTAAGTCCAACATGCCCAATGCTTGAATACTGCTCAGCAGTGTGGGATCCGCACCAGGTAGGGTTGATAGAAGAGATAGAGAAGATCCAACGGAGAGCAGCGCGCTTCGTTACAGGATCATTTAGTAATTGCGAAAGCGTTGCGGAGATGATAGATAAACTCCAGTGGAAGACTCTGCAGGAGAGACGCTCAGTAGCTCGGTACGGGCTTTTGTTAAAGTTTCGAGAACATACCTTCACCGAAGAGTCAAGCAGTATATTGCTCCCTCCTACGTATATCTCGCGAAGAGACCATGAGGATAAAATCAGAGAGATTAGAGGACACACAGAAGCATACCGACAATCCTTCTTTCCACGTACAATACGAGACTGGAATAGAAGGGAGAACCGATAGAGGTACTCAGGGTACCCTCCGCCACACACCGTCAGGTGGCTTGCGGAGCATGGATGTAGATGTAGATGTAGATGTAGATGCCATGTAATTAACTGGAGAAGCCTTTAGTGAAGCAAGAAAACTAATTGACAGGAAACTGCCATGGTTGCTATGTATTTAAGTTGTGCATTGTAAGCATGTTAGTTGTAAGTATTCATAAGTATTGGGAACCATTGCTAATAGAATTTAGGATCTCACATGTTAATGGAAGGGATTGGAGTTTTTATAATCATACTGTCTTACATCACTTAATGTCTCCAGTAATGTTGTCATAGTGGTAAACTGTACACACAGACACTCATTAGTAACGGAATTTAAGGGAAAAGTTGTCCTTCTCAATAGAACATGCAGAGTTAAGAATCAATAAATCATGTATATGTCAAATGGGTTAATGCTTCACCTGTTGACACGGTGAATAGTGAACAGAAACAGCTGTTAAGGCTGTACCATAACAACGTGTTAGTAACAAGTATGTAACTGTCATTAGCATAAGATCAGTGACAACGTGCTGCCATCTATCTACAGTTTGAAATATGCCATGGTACATGTATGTTTATACTAAGTGCTCACACCAGACTACAGAGACAGTGGTTCCAATTAGTGAGAATACATAGTCTAAGTTAAACATCAAATATACTACTTTGAAAGTAAAAGGAGTCCTCCCTAAGTGCTATTTTATTGTTTTCTTAATATGCTGCTGGAGAAACAACAAGGTAAGTTTTCATGTATACTACGTGTGTTTGTATGTTAAATACAAAAGCGAAAGCCGTGTGGTGAATGCCAGGTGAGACCGCCGCTCACAGTTTGTTTACAGACCGCAAGCTTCGCCCTTCCCCGCTGTCTTGTGACCAGCTTGCCCCTCACTCCCCTCCCTCCTCCCCGCAGGTCTCACAACCAAGTGAGTGGCCATTAGAGTTCCACCTCCCCCCCTCCCCTCCTAGACCTTGTGAAACATACCCAGCTCTCACATCTACCAATGGAGCAAGCAGCGTCTGCAACTCTCTCCCACCATCCTGTCTTAGCTGTTTGGACCGACCTCTCGTCTTCATCCTGCACGGAGGCACTCCAGCCTCGCTCCCCCTCTTCCTCCCTGAGGACCACATGTCTCTGCAGCTTGGATCAAGTTCCCAAGCAACGATTTTGTACATTCATATGGTTGCAGCGTAACAAGCCAATCCAAGAAGATAGTTATGAAAATAAATCCACCAGCCTAATATTGTCCTACAGATTTTACTAATTTTACCCAAGAATGGAAATCCATTCATGTCATCTATTTGAATTTTGAGTAAAGAACAAAACAGAGGGAGACAAGAAGATTTTTCCTTGTAAACACTGTCTAGGCCATCAAAAATAGAAGACGTTGGATTTTCAAACCAGTTTCCTGCTGTGTTGTATTACCACTCTCGCGGTGGCGTCAAGGAAGCCAGCCCTTGCCTTGACATTTATTCTGTGAGTGACCACACTGTGGGAAACACGTCATCCAAAAGGAACGAGTTTGAGATGCCATGGTATAATACAACCAAGTAGAGTAAAAATCAAGTTAATGTTAATTCAAAATAACAGCCCTAACACACCACCCCCTCCACATGCACAAAGCCCCATTCTACATTCTACCCTCCACCACAGCACTCCATCCCCCCCCACTTCGGGACTAGACCCACCATCTGCTTTGTATCCAGCCCCAGGCAAAAGAAATGACAGCTGCAAAAGACCACACTTGTGCATCCCTGAAGCGTCAGAGCCATGCCGCCTAATGCAGTACACGACGTTAGCAAAATCAATTATACGTGACCATTTTTACCTTCGCTAATTCTACTACTGCTGATATTAAATTTTAATCTGTTGCAACAGTATCAATGCGAGTGTTTTATGTACATACTAATCAAGACTTGTAAAGAAGGGAAACATAAAAGCCCCAATTGGGCACAACCCAAGTAACTTTCAATAGAGTAATAGCCCAAGTAAAATATAGAACTACCATATATTTCAGTTTGGAAAGACACAGCCCCTACTAGCATCGAACCCATGACCTTCAAAGAGCTACTAGAGAAGACGTCCACGCCTCTGTCTACGATATGAAGTACACAAGTGACACTGGTAGTCTCCTTTAGTGTTGTAAAACAATCACTGAACCCTCCTTTCACAGAGAATTATCCTGGAGTTATTTAGCGATCGACATCCTGTAGTAGGATGGGCCCAGCCACTGACGCCAGCACCCGGTTAGACTCAGTCTTATTTGTAACGTAAGCACTCTGCAATCATATGAGCACATCACCTGCTGCATCTCCAGCGCCCCAAGTAGCACTGATTCTCAACATGGAATTCTGAACCAGTATACGACGGATATTTTGAATAACTTTATGCACATTTTCAACATCGAGGGAATTACTTTCCTTCCTATACACTCTACAAATGGCTAATGGACTCTGATTTTATTTGAAAACCAAACGCCGACGTCATCGAGAGGCAACCAGTATTGTCGAACCAGCATTAACAGGTAGTAGAAAGCAGGTAGGTGAGAGAGTTAATAAAAGGAACAACAACATAACCAAATTGGTTAGGAAGCTGCGAACGACCCACATTACGTAGTTACAGGACATGGCATACAAAATAATGCAGGAAATATGATACAAAAGGTTTAATAGTATCAAGGAGGGTAATGACAATTATTGATGTGAAGACTAAAGGAGACGTGACACTACCTTAAATTAAAACCTTGCTAGAGGAAGTATTAACGTGACCCTGTACTAGTATACCACATTACTTGTCGTATTGGCACACTTTACGGCTGCACACCTGTGGGTAGACTTATCAAAGACATGTCAGTCAGTAGGGAGATACAAACAAGAGCATAAAAAGTATAACAGTGAATACGTACATTTATTTTGCTAGGAAATGTAACTGGAGAGTAAGGGAGTTTTGTTTAAGGGAAATGGTATTCTGTACTTTCGCTTGTATAGCGGTTTTGCCAGTGCTTGTGCAATTGTGATGGGTTGCCAATTACATGTGGATATGTACTACTTTAATTATTCCTTTTGTCTATGTTTTATTATCATTATTTAGTGAGTTTTGCTACAGTTTTGCCAGCACCAGTAATTTAGTATTTTTTGTATCAAGGAGCCTAATATTTTCATGTGTTACTTTGTTGCCAGAGTTATTAGAAGGGATTTCAACTATGCTAGAGTAAGTTCCGAAGTACTGCCCATAATTTAAGTGTTTGCTAATAATGTTCTAGGTAAGAAACTATTTTGGAAGGGTAATTTAAGATTTATTTATGCTTTGTTTGATTTGTGTCGGAATACATATTTGGAGAGACCTGTTACATGCCTCCCCACATGATAGATAATGTAAATGGAGTGAATAACTCCCACAGGGCAGGAGTCTTTGGCTGTACATCTCATTTGTTAGGCAAACCAGAGAACAATACACACTAGGGCACGCATCTTGCGTGATGCGAGCGGCGATCGTGTGGACCCCTAGCTGACTACGTCATTCCTTAACTTTTCAATTTTGCGGCATAGTCCGTCCTACCCACTTCCATCTTTTAACTTTCAACAGAACAATACCCACAAGGGCACGCATCTAATATAACGCGACCGGCAATCGCGTGGATCCCTAGCTGTCTATGTCGTTCATTAACTTTTCAATGTCGCCGCACAGACCGTCCTACCCACCTTCATCTTTCAACTTTCCAAAGAACAATGTCTTTTGGAGTTTATTTTCTGGGCGTATTCTAACGCAAAATTATTCAGTCCATGCGGACTAACACAGCTAGACTTTAATCTTTCATGTCACAGAAGGGTCCAGGAGAACAACGTTCCGTCCTCTCTGACGATAGCAGTTTGAGCGCTCACAGACATGAACCACATCTAGCCCGCAGCTTAACCGCCAGTAATCGGAAGTCTCGGTTCAAGACCTGTGCTTTCTTTGGCATTGTTCTTCCATTGTATTTTCTGAAGGACCACAGACTATTGAAGCAGTAGTATTTAACTGCATGATGTGTCTCTGGACACTGTGATATACCCAAGGATAGGTGTGAGTTTTAAGCCACTAGCTGGGCCCGATGAGTCAAGCACCAAGGAGTTATTGAAACAGTGAATTTAGTCGCAAAATGGTGAGAGGATGAAGATGGCGAATTTGGTCACACAGCAAAGTTTCCTTTTGTGAGAGATGTCGCGTTTTAGGAAGAAGTACGTAGCAGCTATCTTCGAATCGCAGTATTGCTGTATAAACAGTTAAGTAGACGATACCGTCATGTCAACGATGTGCCGTACATTCTACCTTCATAAAAGAAAAGTTCATCAGAAAATTACACTCTTCTTAGTCTTTTCTAACTCAATCCCGTTCGCTTTCTGTTTCCACTGTGGCAGTTTCTAGATTCTCATCAAGTGTTGTTTTTCTCAACTCGTTCTCAACGAAGTTGACATTCAACAGCACAATTTCCATGCCCGAGAACAGGAACCCATAATTACATGCCTTATAAAAAAAATGGCTCTGAGCGCTATGACACTTAACATCTCAGGTTATCAGTTCCCTAGAACTTAGAACTACTTAAACCTAACGAACATAAGGACATCACAAACATCCATGCCCGAGGCAGGATTCAAACCTGCGACCTTAGCGGTCTCGCGGTTCCAGACTGGGGCGCTTAGAACCGCTCGGCCACCAGCGGCTGGCTTTACATACCTTATAATTATTGTTTTGTTGGATATAACTGAATAAATCATAACGACTGCACTCCTCTTTCCTTCTTATTCAGTAATATTATATCCCATTTGTGACATTTATATTCGTCACTTCTCACTCTGAATTACATAAATACATTCATAGGGCGCAGGAATCCCAACAACGTGTGAAGTTTCTGTTCTGTAAGTAATCGAAAGTGTGAAGTACAGTTATCCCAGTAAACAGCATCAGTATGCCTTACCGACCTCTTGTTCCTAGACCCGCCGCTTACATCCTGTGTAGTGCAGTGACTTTGCGCAAGAAGCAGCCATGATGTCGTCTGCCACGCGCCGCTCTGACATAGACGCCGCACTGACCCTGAAGTCATCTGCCGAGCGCTACCCTGACGTAGCTGCTGCGCTGGGCGCCACCCACATTACTAGTGCTACCGCGATCTTAACAATTCGTTACTATGAACACAATTTCTAGTCACAGACATTGTTGTTGTTGTTGTCTTCAGTCCTGAGACTGGTTTGATGCAGCTCTCCATGCTACTCTATCCTGTGCAAGCTTCTTCATCTCCCAGTACTTACTGCAACCTACATCCTTCTGAATCTGCTTAGTGTATTCATCTCTTGGTCTCCCTCTACGATTTTTACCCTCCACATTGCCCTCCAATGCTAAAGTTGTGATCCCTTGATGCCTCATAACATGTCCTACCAACCGTTCCCCCCTTCTTGTCAATACCTCCTCATTAGTTATGTGATCTACCCATCTAATCTTCAGCATTCTTCTGTAGCACCACATTTCGAAAGCTTCTATTCTCTTCTTGCCCGAACTATTTATCGTCCATGTTTCACTTCCATACATGGCTACAATAAGTCACAGACATATGAGATAGAAATCTCAAACAGTGGTTTTCTAGACAACCGTTCTCTTTGTGATGTTATCACGCCAATAATAACCTTTCATGCCACTATCGCTTACTCACTTAGTATTCGCGCCCATTTACCAACGTTTTTCACTGCTGAAAGCTCATTTGTGGTACGTCTGTCAACTGATTTGCCTGCTTTATCCAATATATCGAATAATCACCTCTTAACGTCAATTGATGATCTCTTAAAACATGAGGAAGGACCAATTTCTTACGATCGCCTGTTAGCACACCTAAATGAATAGCAGACAGCCACTAAACTACAGGATGTTTCAAAAATGACCTGTATATTTGAAACGGCAATACAAACTAAACGAGCAGCGATAGAAATACACCGTTTGTTGCAATATGCTTGGGACAACAGTACATTTTCAGGCAGACAAACTTTCGAAATTACAGTAGTTACAATTGTCAACAACAGATGGCGCTGCGGTCTGGTAAACTCAATAGTACGATATTTTCCACATATCCACCATGCGTAGCAATAATATGGCGTAGTCTCTGAATGAAATTGCCCGAAACCTTTGACAACGTGTCTGGCGGAATGGCTTTACATGCAGATGAGATGTACTGCTTCAGTTGTTCAATTGTTTCTGGATTCTGGCGGTACACCTGGTCTTTCAAGTATCCCCACAGAAAGAAGTCACAGGGGTTCATGTCTGGCGAGTAGGGAGGCCAATCCACGCCTGTATGTTTCGGATAGCCCAAAGCAATCACACGATCATCGAAATATTCATTCAGGAAATTTAAGACGTCGGCCGTGCGATGTGGCCGGGCACCATCTTGCATAAACCACGAGGTGTTCGCAGTGTCGTCTAAGGCAGTTTGTACCGCCACAAATTCACGAAGAATGTCCAGATAGCGTGATGCAGTAATCGTTTCGGATCTGAAAAATTGGCCAATGATTCATTTGGAAGAAATGGCGCCCCAGACCAGTACTTTTGAGGATGCAGGGGCGATGGGACCGCAACATGGGGCTTTTCGGTTCCCCATATGCGCCAGTTCTGTTTATTGACGAAGCCGTCCAGGTAAAAATAAACTTCGTCAGTAAGCCAAATGCTGCCCGCATGCATATCGCCATCATCAATCCTGTGCACTATATCGTTAGCGAATGTCTCTCGTGCAGCAATGGTAGCGGCACTGAGGGGTTGCCGCGTTTTATTTTGTATGGATAGAGGTGTAAACTCTGGCACATGAGACGATACGTGGGCGTTGGCGTCATTTGGACCGCAGCTGCAACACAGCAAACGGAAACCCGAGGCCGCTGTTGGATCACCTGCTGCATTAGCTGCACGTTGCCCTCTGTGGTTGCCGTACGCAGTCGCCCTACCTTTCCAGCATATTCATCCGCCACGTTCCCAGTCCGTTGAAATTTTTCAAACAGATCCTTTATTGTATCGCTTTTCGGTCCTTTGGTTACATTAAACCTCCGCTGAAAACTTTGTCTTGTTGCAACAAGACTGTGTTCTAGGCGGTGGAATTCCAACACCAGAAAAATCCTCTGTTCTAAGGAATAAACCATGTTGTCCACAGCACTCTTGCACGTTGTGAACAGCACACGCTTACAGCAGAAAGACGACGTACAGAATGGCGCACCCAAAGACTGCGTTGTCTTCTATATCTTTCACATCACTTGCAGCGCCATCTGTTGTTGGAAATTGTAACTACTGTAATTTCGAAAGTTTGTCCGCCTGAAAATGTACTGTTGTCCCAAGCATATTGCAAAAAACGGTGTATTTCTATCGCTGCTCGTTTAGTTTTTATTGCCGTTTCAAATATACCGGTCATTTTTGAAACACCCTGTACATACAACCATTGTACCCAGTGCCACGGTAACCCCAGTCACTGCTATTCTTATTATTGTACTTTGTACTAAAAGGGGATTTTTCAAACTGTTAAGACGTCCCCTCCAGAGTCTCAGCCTCAGGGTGAATATCGCCTATGATTTGAAAGAAAAAGGCATGTGCCCTCCTTTACTTTTAAGAGTTCAACTGTGTTATCCACCAATGAGAAAATTTGTGCAGCATAGTGAAGTGCTCCCCCAGTATTAACCCCTTTGTTAAATGTGTGTAAAACGTGTGAAACTGCCCTCATACGCCACTGCGCTGAGTTCCAGTGAACGAACCTGGCCACCGCCATGCCCCTTTTCAGCCGGCAGCCTGGGCACTGCCCGCCGAGGACAACACAACGCGCCGCAGCACCTGCTCAGTCCTGTGTGTAACTTCGGTGGTAATAATAATAATAATAATGGCGTGTGACTAGGGCCTCCCGTCGGGTAGACCACTCGTCTGGTGCAAGTCTTTCGATTTGACGCCACTTCGGCGACTTACGCGTCGATGAGGATGAAATGATGATGATTAGGACAACAGAAAACCCAGGCCCTGAGCGGAGAAAATTTCCGACCCAGAGGGGAATCGAACCCGGGCCCTTAGGATTTACAGTCCGTCGCGCTGACCACTTTTTTTCTGCGTTTTTGTTCGTTATTGATCGTTGTGTTTGATCGTTACGGACGTCGCAAGACACCCTGTTCAAGTTCGGTGGTTGATTCTTCCACTCAGTTTTTTATTACAGAGGCCAACCGGCTCTCTGACCGAACACGCTGAGCTACCGTGCCGGCTATAATCTCCGACCCAGCCGGGGATCGAACCACTCAGCTACCGGTGCCGGACACTTCGGAGGAGATATGTATACTCTTTTTAAAAAGGAACAAAGACACTTGACGCTTATGCCTGATTCAAACTTTCCAAGACGATTTATTCACACCTGTTAACTCTTGTAAATTTGCTTTGGTGTTTTATACTATTTATTCCTTTTTCTTGTGTAATCATGATATTGTTGAAGTGTGTAAACCCCTTTGCGACCCCTAGGAGGTCTTGAAAGTCTGTATATCAACCCCTAGTTTAAGACCCCTGACGCCTTCTGTGGGAACCATTAACAGTCAAACAACATCTACTTCGTTTTGTAAACTACAATTGTCTACATTCAAATAACAATTACATTGAGAGAATTCGCATACATTCTCCGCTCCCACAGAAGTGGGGGGGGGGGGGGGGGGGGGGGAGTGTAAGGTTGAGCCAGATAATAGGGGATTCTATCGTTAATTTATTTCAAAGGGTTTATTTTATTCTCTTGCTACGGTCAAGATTTAGCCGGCAGCTTGGGATGCCTGTAATTTTCTCGTCCCACGGTTTGGCAACAGCAATTCAGCACCGGGGTGGGCAATCTCGATCACGCTGCTCCCTCGTGTGCTGATGAGGTAACACCTTCTAGGTGACGCTGAGCAGGCCACACTTCAGAACTTCCCTTGCCGCCCCCCCCCCACCTCCCCCCCCCCCCCCCCGGGTTTCTCGACTTCTGACCAATCAGGGCAGAGGAAGCCACGTGCCGTGCTGGATGTACCCCACCGCCCGTCGGCGAGACTTTCTCCGTGCTGTGTGACTTGTAGCTGTGAACACCACGTGTCTCTCCCAGTGCTGCGGGGCCGTGGACTTTGTATCCGCCATGCCACCACTTGTCTGAATGACAGACGCCACTATTCCTTAACTTCGTCCAGGTTTGATGTGAATTATGCATTGCCTCCCACTACACTCTGGCTCACCCTCGCCTCCCTAGGCCATACTTATTTGGCCTATTTGAATGCATTTTCTGCCAATAAATGGCATCTTAACTAAAATTGTTCTGTATCGTAACTTAAGTTTAGTCTTGAGCACAACACTTGTGTCTCAATAACATTGGTGACCGGTTTCGGTTATATTTATATAACCATCTTCAGATGGTTATATAAATACACTCCTGGAAATTGAAATAAGAACACCGTGAATTCATTGTCCCAGGAAGGGGAAACTTTATTGACACATTCCTGGGGTCAGATACATCACATGATCACACTGACAGAACCACAGGCACATAGACACAGGCAACAGAGCATGCACAATGTCGGCACTAGTACAGTGTATATCCACCTTTCGCAGCAATGCAGGCTGCTATTCTCCCATGGAGACGATCGTAGAGATGCTGGATGTAGTCCTGTGGAACGGCTTGCCATGCCATTTCCACCTGGCACCTCAGTTGGACCAGCATTTGTGATGGTCGTGCAGACCGCGTGAGACGACGCTTCATCCAGTCCCAAACATACTTAATGGGGGACAGATCCGGAGATCTTGCTGGCCAGGGTAGTTGACTTACACCTTCTAGAGCACGTTGGGTGGCACGGGATACATGGGGACGTGCATTGTCCTGTTGGAACAGCAAGTTCCCTTGCCGGTCTAGGAATGGTAGAATGATGGGTTCGATGACGGTTTGGATGTACCGTGCACTATTCAGTGTCCCCTTGACGATCACCAGAGGTGTACGGCCAGTGTAGTAGATCGCTCCCCACACCATGATGCCGGGTGTTGGCCCTGTGTGCCTCGGTCGTTTGCAGTCCTGATTGTGGCGCTCACCTGCACGGCGCCAAACACGCAGACGACCATCATTGGCACCAAGGCAGAAGCGACTCTCATCGCTGAAGACGACATGTCTCCATTTGTCCCTCCATTCACGCCTGTCGCGACGGCACTGGAGGCGGGCTGCACGATGTTGGGGCGTATGCGGAAGACGGCCTAACGGTGTGCGGGACCGTAGCCCAGCTTCATGGAGACGGTTGCGAATGGTCCTCGCCGATGCCCCAGGAGCAACAGTGTCCCTAATTTGCTGGGAAGTGGCGGTGCTGTCCCCTACGGCACTGCGTAGGATCCTACGGTCTTGGTGTGCATATGTGCGTCGCTGCGGTCTGGTCCCAGGTCGACGGGCACGTGCACCTTCCGCCGACCACTGGCGACAGCATCGATGTACTGTGGAGACCTCACGCCCCACGTGTTGAGCAATTCGGCGGTACGTCCACCCGGCCTCCCGCATGCCCACTATACGCCCTCGGTCAAAGTCCGTCAACTGCACATACGGTTCACGTCCACGCTGTCGCGGCATGCTACCAGTGTTAAAGACTGCAATGGAGCTCCATATGCCACGGCAAACTGGCTGACACTGACGGTGGCGGTGCACAAATGCTGCGCAGCTAGCGCCATTCGACGGCCAACACCGCGGTTCCTGATGTGTCCGCTGTGCCGTGCGTGTGATCATTGCTTGTACAGCCCTCTCGCAGTGTCCGGAGCAAGTATTGTGGGTTTGACACACCGGTGTCAATGTGTTCTTTTTTCCATTTCCAGGAGTGTATAAGTGAAACCGGTCACCTCTGTTATTGAGACATTGGTGTTGTGATCACGACTGAATTTTAGTTAAAATGTAATACTCTATTGATCCAAAAATGTTTACCAAAATTGTACAAAATTGTCCTAATAGTTTATTCCTACCCACAGCCTTCCACTCTGGTGATCTTGCATATACCCGACCCTCAGAGATTTACTCAGTTGGCACTTTGATCGTAAATATAGGCATTAGTATTGTACTAAGACACCAGCTGTCATTTGAAAATTTGATCTGCTGTTATATTACCTTTCTTTACTAGTTTGTACCTGACCCTTAATGTTGTAATTAATAAGCTTTTGGTCGTAAATGTAGGCTGAACAATTGAACAAAGGCACAGGTTGCTGTTAAACAAAAGAGGGACCTTGTGGTTAGATTAAGCTGTTAACTGGTTCAGATAATACTGTCGGGAAGGCGAGCCAAAGGTTGCGTTTCATTGGCAGGACACTTAGAAGATGCAACAAGTTCACTAAAGAGACAGCTTACACTACACTCGTTCGTCCTCTGTTAGAATATTGCTACGCGTTGTGGGATCCTTACCAGGTGGGAATGACGGAGGACATCGAAAGGGTGCAAAAAAGGGCAGCTCGTTTTGTATTATCACGTTATAGGGGAGAGAGTGTAGCAGATATGATACACGAGTTGGGATGGAAGTCATTACAGCAAAGACGTTTTTCGTTGCGGCGAGACCTTTTGACGAAATTTCAGTCACCAACTTTCTCTTCCGAATGCGAAAATATTTTGTTGAGCCCAACCTACATAGGTAGGAATGATCATCAAAATAAAATAAGAGAAATCAGAGCTCGAACAGAAAGGTTTAAGTGTTCGTTTTTCCCGCTCGCTGTTCGGGAGTGGAATAGTAGAGAGATAGTATGATTGTGGTTCGATGAAACCTCTGCCAAGCACTTAAATGTGAATTGCAGAGTAGTCATGTAGATGTAGATCTTTGACCGTAATTACATTCCTCAGTCATTAGTTATAATCTGATCATCCTGTTGTACTAAGCTGTTCGTTTCTGTGTGTGTATTTTAATTGGATCTTGTGGTTCCGCCGATTGAGCTCTCTTGTAATAAGTGTTCACTAGTAATGTTTTAAGACGTTCCTTCAGAAAGGTCTTAATATATAAATATCAGCTTAACTTTGAAATATTAAAAGCCAACTGTCACCAGGGCTTTAGTCAAAATAAAATTGTCAGAAGGGTGGGTTGGGATCCACTAACACCTTAGTTGCTGCGTGAAATTAAGAGGTCGGTTGCTTTGAAGTAATCATTTGTCATATTGTTTGCTAATCTATTTAACCATTAAGCACTGGTGAGCATCTTAACCCTGAACGTTTCGACGTACAGCTTTCAAATTAAAAGTTAAGTCATTTGTTTTGACTAGTTGAATTACTCTTGTCATCGCCGGCCGGAGTGGCTATGCGGTTCTAGACGCTACAGTCTGGTACCGAGCGACCGTTCGGTCGTAGGTTCGAATCCTGCCTCGGGCATGGATGTGTGTGATGTCCTTAGGTTAGTTAGGTTTAATTAGTTATAGGTTCTAGATGAAAAGCCTACACAACTGAAGTTAAGTCAGAAGTTAAGTCGCATAGTGCTCAGAGCCATTTTAACCATTTCTGAACTTTTGTCATTAATGTTGATTATATAGTTTTCATGTGTTCCACAACGGCATTTAATAAGACAGACTGTTTCTAGCACGGCTTAAAACACCGTTGCTTCAGCCGATAATGGGCTGCAGCTCCGGCTGTCTTGTAGTCATTTTCACATTGTTTGCTGTTTTGCAGTACAGCACCTCAGATTTCTTTTGCAAAGATGAAAAGCCTATACAACTTAAGGTTTAAGGTCAACAGAACTTTGCAGATTTTTTCATTTAGTTAAAGAAAATTTTATGATTAAATGCTTCGCTTATCTGCAAAACACAGTTAATATATTATTAAATAAAGAGGTTGTGTGGAAAGAAAGTTATATTTGTGGGTCCTCTCTTCCACGTTTTCCTTAATTTCAGTAAGTACCACGTATCATAGACCAAACTTGAAAATTTTCGTAATATCTTTATTCGATTCCAAGATGCAGAATTTCAAAGTTATCCTACTTAGACACATAAAATTCGGTGTGAGGCGAAAACTTAGCTTAGAGAACGCCACAGCATGGAGAAATTTGTTGTAAACTGTCTCCATTATCATTAGAAGGATTCTGGGTGCCCCGTGTTGTTGTACTGGAGCACATGCAAAACATTTTGTGCATGTAACATCAGGCCTGAGGCATAAAACTAGTTTTGCTTTATTTAAATTTAGCATAAGTAAATTATCAAAATTTTATTGACCCATGAAATTCATTTCACATGCGCGAAGAAAAGAAGGGAACCAGCAGAAAAATGCTCCTATTGGAACACAGAAAACACGAATATGCCTGTGTTTAAAAGACTGACTGAAAAGTAGTATTCCAGCCTGCCTACCTCATTCTACCTTCCTGAGACAGACACGAAAGGATAATGACAGTAAGTTGGGTTGAATCAGTGGATTTGTATGAGTAAATTACAGCAATAGTCTAGAAGATTCCAGCGAACTACAGCTAAATACTAACATATTTGGGAAAAATTTTAAAGGTTCTAAGGAAGGTAGAACAAAGGCAGAATGAGACCCAGTCTTCAGTCAGAGTCGTTTGAGTAGGAGCATATTCGTCTTTTTTTGTGCTACGAAAGGATCATTTTGCGGTTGGTGATTTAATGACTGATATTATCTAATGTTCTACGTTTCAGGAGAAAGACTTCGATTCTGAAGAACAATGCCAAATGAGAAAATGCAAGGAGATTATAGAGTGATCACTATCGCACATATACGTATCATCTATTAGTGCAGATACTCATCATGTATGACAGCGATTGGAAAGAAAATAACGCACGGTAGTTACCTATAATTTCGAATAAGTAGCTGAAATTATATGAAGTTTGATTACACATAGTAAATTACAGTCGCCAACTGGTAAGTGAACCAAATCTAATAATTATTAAAAACTGAAGTAAAACCGATATCACGTAAGTAATCACATATGTGTAGGTAGGCAGCAGTGGAAAAAATCCACAATCATCAAATTTAATGAAAGAGCCCCATATGATAAAAAGCATTTAAGTCAATTAGTGGTGCATTGGGAATCTTTGTAAATAGTAAAACCCAATACTGGTTTTTTACGTAAGTAATCAGATTCGTTCAGGTAGGCAGCAGTGGGAAAAATGCACAAGCATGAGCTTTAATGAAAGAGCCACATATGATAAAAAACATTGAAGTAAATTAGTGGTGCATTGGGAATCTTTGTAAATAGTAAAACCCAATATTGGTTTTTACTAGCGGTATGTAATGCTAGATGTGCTGAGCAACACCACCCAATGTAATGCCGTCTGTTCTCAGGTTTCGTAAAGCAAATACCCACGACTAACGTAAGTTTTACGGTAGACAATACGCAACAAAATTTTACTAACAAAACAATAATAGCTTTTGTAATATCAGTGTTATAAAAATAGAAAGATATGAAACATTTGCAAACACACAACAACATTATAATAATCACTGTTTCTTAGATGAATATTCATTTTAACTTACCAGTAGTTTTAGGCTGCTTTTACTTTGCGTAATTATTACTTCGTTACAGACAAGATGCAGCAGGAACATTGCACTATGAACTAGTTATTACTGCATCTAGTTTCATGAACTTGTTGAATTTAAGTTAACTTGCCAATGCAATTAAGTCTCTGATTTAAAATGGTATTGTATCTATAACTTACAATTTATTCAACGTTAATGGAGCAATGATGAGATCCTACTGATGGTTAGTGAAGCTGGGTAATGAGCAACACTGAAGTCAATTATGGTTTAACTATAAACATTACAAGAATCAGAATGACGCAACTACGATGCTGGCAAGCGATATACGTATCTGAGCATGTAAATCTCCTTCTACATGGTCAGTCTGAAAATCACACTTAAGTGCGTGGCAGAGGGTTCATCGAACCACTTTCACAATAATTCTTTGTTATTCGAAACTCCAAAAGCGCGGGGAAAAAACATCTCGTAGGAGCTCTGTTTCCCTTATTTTATTACAACGATCGTTTTTCCCTATATAGGTCGGAGCAGAAAGTTGGTGATTGAAATTTCGTGATAAGGTTGTACCGCAACGAGAAACGCCTTTACTTTTATGATGTCCACCCGAAATCCTGTATCATGTCCTTGACATTCTATTCCGTGTTTCTCAATAATCCAAAACGTTCGGCCCTTCTTCGGACTTTCTCTACGTACTCCGTTAATTCTATCTGGTAAGGATCCCACACCGTGCATCAGTACTCGGAAAGAGGGTGCACATCGTAGTATATGCACTCTCTTTAGTATATCTGTTAGATCTTCTAAGTACTCTGCCAATAAAACGCAGTCTTTGGCTCGCCTTACCCCACAACATTTTCTACGTATTCTTTCCAATTTAAGTTGTTCGTCATTGCAATTCCTAGGTAGACCTATTTACTTGAGTTTACGGCCCTTTGATTTGATTCACTTATTGTGTAACTGAAGTTTATCAGATTCCTTTTAGCACTCTTGTCGATGACCTCACACTTTTCATTATTTATGGACAATTGGCAATTTTCGCACCACACAGATACCTTCTCTAAATTGTTTTTCAATTTTTTTTTTATCTTCTGAGGAATTTACTAGACGATAAACGACAGCGTCATCTGCAGACAACCTAAGGCGGCTGTTTAGATTAATAAAGAACAATAGAGGGCCTATAACACTATCTTTGGGAATGCCAGAAGCCATTTCTGTTCCACTCGATGACTTTCCGCCAGTTACGAAGACTGCCATCTCTCTGAAAGGAAATCACGAATTTAGACGCATAACTGAGACAATATTCCATGAACACGCAACTTCATTATAAGCCGCTTGTGAGGTGTGATGTCAAAAGCCTTCTGTAAATTTAGAAACACGGTACCAGTTTTTAAATCCCTTGTCGATAGGACTCAACATTTCTTATGAATACAAAGCTGGTTGTGTTTCACAGAAATGGTATTTTGTTTATCTATGTTACCTACGTGCCAATAGATCGTTCAGTTTGAGGTACTTCATAATGTTCGAACTCAATGTATGTTCCAGAATCCAGCTGCATATCGACGTTAATGATGTGGGCCCGTAATTTAGTGGATTCTTCGTACTGACTTTCTTGAATATTGGTGTGACCCGTGCTACTTTCCAGTTTTTGGCTACGCATCTTTTGTCGAGCGAGCTGTTGTATACGATTGCTAAGTATGAAGCTATTGCTTCAGCATACTTTGAAAGAAACCTAATTGGTATACAGTCTGGAACGGAAGACTTGCTTTTATTCATTTAAGTTTCTTTATTACTCCATGGATATCTACTTCTATGTTACTCATGTTGGAAGCTGCCCCTGATTCTAATAGTAGAATATTTACTTCGTCTTCTTTGGGAAGTAATTTCAGAAGGCTGTTTTTAGTAACTATGCTCTAGTAACGCTGTCGTAGATAGTATTTCCACTGCTGTTGCCCAAAGAAGGCATTCATTGTTTCTTACCACTAGCATACTTTACATACGACCAGAATCTCTTGCCATTTTCTGCCAGGTTTCGAGACAGTTTCTTTGTGGAAACTATTATAAGCACCTAGCATTGAAGCTCACGCTAAATTTTGAGCTTCTGAAAGATCGCCAATCTTGGGGATTTTGCGTTCGTGTAAATCTGCCATGCTTTTTTCTTTGTTTCTGTAACAGGTTTATGACCTGTTGTGTATACCATAGCGGATCAACACCGTCGTGTGTTAATTTATTTGGTATAAATCTCTCAAGTGAAGTCGATACTATTTCTTTGATGTCAAGCAGCATCTGACCTGCACTTACAGCGGGGATTGTCTCTCACGAAAGAGTCAAGTGAAATTTTATCTGCATTTATGAATAGATATATTTTACGGTATTCGGTCTCGTTACGAAAACCCTGTGTTCACTAGTCCCTGTATCCGTTGATGCTCCTTATTAGCTTATGAGTATTTGTTGCTAAGAAGTGAAGTGTATTTTCACAAATCAGCTTTTATTAACTATGGCCACACAGTACAAATAATCATATGGTAGTCTTCACAATGTATCAGGTAGGCATAAAGAACAGCCTTCTAGCCAATCTACTGTGTAGCAGACACCATATCAATGTCAGACAGTATGAACCAAAACATAGTTTTCCCATAAAAACCCTTTAAACTGTTTACAGCCACGGACAATCGGTACAGATTAAAAAAAAATAGTTCAAATGGCTCTAAGCACTATGGGACTCAACTACTGAGGTCATCAGTCCCCTAGAACTTAGAACTACTTAAATCTAACTAACCTAAGGAGATCACACACAACCATGCCCGAGGCAGGATTCGAACCTGCGACCGTAGCGGTAGCGCGGTTCCAGACTGTAGCGCCTAGAACCGCTCAGCCACTCCGGCCGGCGGTACAGATTCCTTTTTCAGAAATAATGTAATTCTTCTTTCCAATATCGATAGCTGTCGCGTGACACTCTTTATTTTCTCCTCCCCCTACTTATTGCAAAATATGAACTGCAATGCCATAATTGCAGGAATCAGTATCCGTATGCAATGGTAAAGTCAAATCTGGGTGATGCAAAATTTGATCTTTCATACTCTATTCTTTTAACTTTTCAAGACTAGTTGGAATTTTTCTGCCCAGATAAAAGCACTTTTTCGTAAATTATATAAACCTTGATCAATAAACCCTTGCCCCACCGCATATTTATAACAAAAATTGAAAATACCAAGAAATGATTTACATTTTTTTTTAGTTTTCATATTTTTTTTTTCAATCTTTTGTGGGTCTTTAGGTATCCCTGTCATTGTTATTATATGGCCTAAAAATTCTAATTACCTTTTCACAGATTCAAATTCATTTACCTGTAACTTCATCTAACCATGTCTCAATATCTCTAAAATTTCATTCATTGTTCTTCCCAAGAAGAACTTACTTCAGCAAATCATCAAGATATATTGTAATACCCGCAGGCAGTTCTATTCCTAACATACTATCAAGAGCTAGGATGAGCAGTGATGCAGATTCAATGTCGCCATAAAATGGCATTCATCATAAGGCTGCATCAGTCATAAGAAGTATCATGTTTCGTTCCTAGCTGTTCGATGTTCTCCGTCTCATGATAGTATTTAAAGATCTGTTTCATATGGTTGTCATATGTCATTAATACAACAGACTTAGAAAATATATTTGCCATGAAACACATTTATTTGTACGCCACCGTGAAGTGATACCTGTCCACATAAATGACGTTATCAGTGATAGAATTTAGATTTCTTGAGAACCGATCTTGTTCTGAACCCTTCCTCTCCCTCACCCCACCTTTCACCAACATGTATCTCCGCCAGCCAGCCGGTTGCTCACTTCTGCGGCATGAGCACAGGCCAGCTCACGCGAGCAGGTAGGTAAACAGGCTTGATCTAAACATTCCACATTATCTGTCTCACGTTTTACAAATTTGTTCAGATCGCGAGTGTCTATTACGACTCTAACTCCGCCATTTTTATCATTAACGAAAATCAGGCGATTATTATACTGACTCTTGCATCGTTCTATAATTCCCCATTCTTCCATACTCTTTATTTCCTTTTGCACTGCCTCTCTCCTAGATAATGGTGCTTGGTAAATATAAAATGGTTCATCCAGTAGTGTTTCAATTTTATATTAGAAATTATAAACTAAATCAGATTTTTCTGAAAGTACATCTTAATTATTAATCAAAAAATGATGTAACTCCTACCTTTGTTTAATTGATATGTTCGAAACTGGTTCTACAATTGTCGCCAATTCGTTCTCAGAATTGTGGACACTGTTCAAATTTCTGACATGATAGATTTCCATTCCTTCACTTAATCCTCCACATACAGATAAAGTAATTAGTTGTAACTTGAATCATGATCTTTCAGCGTACTCAGCATGTTACCGTCTTCTTACTATAGTTAATAATTGTCTTGTGTTTTGACATCCAATCTATACCCACAATTAGTTCAATTCAGTTGCTGCTAAGAAGTCATATTGAAATGAAACATATTTAGTGGAAAACAATGTTAAAAGTAGAGCCTTGGAGGTTTGCTACAAACACCGTTAGAACCTATTGACTTCAAACCTGTACCAGGCATCTCAGTAACATCTGATTCTGTTTTAATGTGTTCATAAAACGAGTCTGATAGAACACTAATCTGATTACCTCTGCCTGCTTATGCTTGAGTTTCTATTATATACATTTTTATAGGAATCATGATTTTTCACACTGCTCTGATTCATTACCCTTATCCTCCAGTAACAAGCCTAGTTCCACTTCCAAATCCCTGCATAAAAAGCAATCCTGTTCAGATAGTTCTGTTCCTGCCTTTACCTACTTCTTTTTCTTTTGATAAAAGACATGTTTTATTTCTTATGTATTTAACCTAGCAACAGTTTCACTATCTCTATCACATACTTCAGGGCACAATACGTCCACCTTCAATTCGTATAAATTCTCAGCTTTTGATTCATTTACTGACTTCATATGATTAGTTTCATTCTCTTGCATCAAACCACAGTTTCTCGGCTGTCTGCACAGTTCCATCGAGTTTATTACAGTAGCGAATCGCGTTGATTAGGTCCTGCTTTATCTGCTCCTTACGTGCATCTTCATCTTGTCTATACTCACTAATTTCATCTGCGCAAGAGCTCTCCCAGATGGCGCGATCCTTTCGTTTACACACTTCATAATTAATAATATGCTTCATATCCTGAACACTCCTCCTCCCAAAGATGACTTTCCTCTCTCATTTTCAATTCTAACCCGTGATTCATTTGACAAAGTTGCCTCAGTCAATCCCTATTGCTTACTACTTCGACTTCACTGACTGAGACAGTTTGTCTTGTGACGACTGGATACTGTACTGTTATCGTTGAGCTGCCATACAAGTGCTCTTCTGATTGGTTGTTGCCGTTATCTTCGTACTGATTATCATCAGTACACTTGTTCGCCCACTGCTTGAATACTGCTCAGCAGTGTGGAATCCGTACCAGATAGGGTTGATAGAAGAGATAGAGAAGATCCAACGGAGAGTAGCGCGCTTCGTTACTGGATCATTTAGTAATCGCGAAAGCGTTACGGAGATAATAGATAAACTCCAGTGGAAGACTCTGCAGGAGAGACTCTCAGTAGCTCGGTACGGGATTTTGTTAAAGTTTCGAGAACATACCTTCACCGAAGAGTCAAGCAGTATATTGCTCCCTCCTACGTATATCTCGCGAAAAGACCATGGGGATAAAAACAGAGAGATTAGAGCCCACACAGAAGCATACCGACAATCCTTCTTTCCACGAACAATACGAGACTGGAATAGAAGGGAGAAACGATAGAGGTACTCAGGGTACTCTCGGCCACACACCGTCAGATGGCTTGCGGAGTATGGATGTAGATGTAGACGGTCCTTGCCTTTTATGCGAAACCGATCGTGGTTAAATACGACACCTTTCCGGTTGTTGATTATTCGGCCATTACTGAAGTAATAGCACTCTCTCTGTTGACGGAGTCGCTTACTGCAACCAGCTGCAGTTCGTCCCACTGCTGTAACGGATCTTCGTTTTCGATCAAGTTATTTTCCCAAAGATGCGCACAACAGCTTTACCTTCTGCAGCCCAAGCCTCTTCCTCCTCCTCGACTTTTTTCTGTCCTGGTGATACACCATATTTATTGTTTCTTTTGTTGTTACCTGTTAGTTGTTATTGTGGTTGGGCCTGTTATAATAATTATTATTATCATGGTACCAGTTCTCATTATCCAAATACCACATATTAGGAATGTTTCTATATCGAATTCCCCAAATCTAATATAACCTTGGACATGTCAAGATAATTTTCTGAGCAGCAAGTTTAACATCTGTTCTTCCGTTACAACACTCTTCACGTTCCCAATTTTCTGCACAGTTTTCCACAATAAGGCCTCGTGTTCATTTGTGTTCCCGTTTGGCACTGAGGAGTGTTCGTCAGTTGCTGATATATTTCTTTCTGTGTATTGTATAACTAGCATTCGGTCTCAACCCTCTTCTAAAAATTCCTTTAAGGGTTTCGCAGCCGTCCGTTGCGCGAACTGCCCAATTACGCGAGTCTTCGCTCAGCTTCGTTTCCGCAATTAACACGCGGTTGTTTTCAGGGACCTCAGCAGCAATTAATTTCCTTACTGAACGAATGTCTTCTTTCGAAACAAATTTCTCTAGTTCAATTGATGCGAAAGAAGACATTCGTTTAGTAAGCAAATTAACTGCTGCAGAGGTCCCTGAAAAAAGCCGCGCGAATCAGTTTTCTGTAGTTCAGTCTTCCTCCGTAGCGCAGCGGTAGTGTTAGCGCCTGCCACGCAAGGGGCCAGGATTCGATTCCCAGCAGCGGACCGGGTATTGTGTGTCCTTCATCTTCAATGACTCGCAAGTCGCCGATGTGGCGTCACCTAAAAAGGACTTGCTATACAGTGGCAGAACTCCCCCGAATGGGGCTTCCCGGCCAACAATGTCATACGATCATTTCCATTTTTTTTTCTCTAGTTCAGCACTCGATTGCGGCACAGCCCTCGTAAGCTGAAGATGACAACCAACCTTTTCATTCTTTCTAACTTTTCAGTACGCTGATTGATGTTACTTGTTTCGGATCTCCAACTCCATGCATCTTTCTTCTCATACTCCTGTCTCTTTCAATCTGCGTTAATCGCTAGTCTCTGAGTTTTACCGTGAACGTCTGTATCAAATGCAGTTACAGTTTCGGACAATGTGTTGTTACCAGCTATTCCCATATCTGGCAACCAAATTATCGTATCCTTTTGAACCTGAACAGTCTGTTCCTTCAAAGCATCTATCGATTCACTCAGTTCAGTACGATCCTTAACTTCCTCTTGAGCGGCAGTATAGGGCTCCACTTACCGCTCACATTTTTCATCCGATTGTTCACTGACTAGTTCAAAGCTTCTATTTTCTGGTCTAATTCACTGTCCAGTTTACTGTCAGTTACCTGTCTAAAGCATCTATCTTATTAATCAGTTTATTTAATTATCAAATTTAGTGTCCACAGAACTTTTTTTTTTTTTTTTTTTTTTTTTTTTTTTTTTTTTTTTTTTTTTTTTACTTGCTGTCCCTTGACCTATCGAACGCAACCTTTTCACTATTGAAAGATGGACCTGAATAATTTGTTTCATTTTTTATTTGATCGTTTACAATAGTTATTTGGTTACCAAGTGCTTGATTTGGTTAAGATATTTCACCCATCTCACTACTCGTAATTTCAATCATCTCTACTACCACGGTCAAATCGCACGTCTGCTTCGATGCCACTTCCGTTTTCGTTTCAAATTCATCTGCATACTCTGACTGCCTGCTCCAAAATGTCCTGACAGAAACTTGTGACTTTTTGTTTTATCATTAGGTAATTTAAATCTCCCATATTCACCGCACTATCTTCCTTGCTGTGACTAGGTAACTGTTAAATATTTCTAACTATTGTTTGACATTGGAAATTCGCTAGCTACAGTTGTTTTTTTAACTAAATTTTAACTTTACCAGGCTCAGGACACCGTATAAATAACATTGGATTCATATCGACAGACGATCACTACGTGTAACATAATTTCACTCTTCCGTGTCTTCATGATTTAATGACTTGTGTTACCTGTTGTTTGCATCTCACAACAATAATGCTAAACCAAAGACGCAAAAGATTAGAACTCGATCGCAATCGCACAGAACCTTGTGTTGCAAGGCAACGATCGGAAAGAAGTATGGAAATACAGAGTAAAGCACCAAAGAAACTAGTGTGAGCATGCGTATCCAAATACAGAGATGTGTAAACAATCACAATAACGGCGCTATGGACGGCAACGCCTATGTAGGACGACAAGTGTTTGGCGCAGTTACGAGATCGGTTACTGCTACTGCAGTGGCAAGTTACCAAGATTTAAGTAATTTTGAACGTGGTGCTATAGTCGGCGCACGAGTGAGGGCCACATCTCCGAGGTAGCGATGAAGTAGGGATTTGCCCGTACGACTATTTCACGAGTGTACCTTGAATATCAGGAATCCGGTAAAACATGAAATCTCCGACATCACTGCGGCCGAAAAAGATCCTGCAAGAACAGGACCAACTACGACTGAAGATGACCACCCGGTGTGACAGAAGTGCAACACTTTCGCGCATTGCTACAGATTTCGATGCTGGGTCATCAACAAGTGTCAGCGTGCGAACCATTCAACGAAACATTATCGATTTGGGCTTTCTGAGCCGGAAGCCCACTCGTGTACCTTGATGACTGCACGACATAAAACTTTACGCCTCGTCTACGCCCTTCAAAAGCGATATTGGACTGTTGATGACTGGAAACTTGTTGCCTAGTCGGAAGAGTCTCGTTCCAAATTCTATCGAGCGCACGGACGTGTACATATATGAAGACAACCTCATGAACCCATGGACCCTGCATGTCAGCAGGGGACTGTTCAAGGTGGTGGAGATTCTGTAATGGTGTGGGGCGTGTGCAATTGGAGTGGTATGGGACTCCTGACATGTCTATATACGACTCTGACAGGTGACAAGTACGTAACCATCTTGTCTTACCATATGCATCCTTTCATGTGCACTGCGCTTTCCGACGACTTGTGCAATTCCAGAAGAACAATGCGACACCCCACACGTACAGATTTGCTTCATATTGGCTCCAGGAACATTTTTCTGAGTTTAAACACTTCCATTGGCCACCAAACACCCGAGACATGAGCATTATTGAGCACATTTGAGATGCCCTGCAAAATTATATTATGTCTTTCACTTATGATTCATACAGCAATAATGGTCAAATGAGGGGAGTAAAGTAGGAAAATAAGTAACACTCATGTCAATTATGGTCTAACTGAAAGCACTATGTTCAGAGTACTGCAACGACGCTGCTAAGCTGTGTTCATAACTGAAAAAAGCTAAATGGCTCGATCTTGCTTTGATACGATTTGCGGATGGTGAGACGTAATGCATTCTGAGTAAATAAATATTGGTGACAGGCTCTTCTTCAACAACGAGCACTTTTTATTAACTTTGATCTCGCAGTACACTCATTCCATATGGTCAATTTCTCATTCTTCTTGCGTACAAGATATTATGTGCTCCATGTTAATTTACAAAGCCATTCGCTGCTTAAAACAACTTTCCGACAGTCAACATTTCATTATTCCACTGAGCGCCGCTAAATTGCGGCCATACTACACTTCCAATATCTGCAACTCCTCTGTCCCTTCCGTGTCCCACTCTCTAGGGACGATCATGTCCAAAAATGTCATTGTCTACTTGAAGAATATTTACGTTTTTCTTTTACGTAAAGGACATTGAAAAAATTTATAAATTAAATACATATCCCCCTTCCCCCCCCCCCCCTCCATGAACCATGGACCTTGCCGTTGGTGGGGAGGCTTGCGTGCCTCAACGATACAGATAGCCGTACCGTAGGTGCAACCACAACGGAGGGGTATCTGTTGAGAGGCCAGACAAACGTGTGGTTCCTGAAGAGGGGTAGCAGCCTTTTCAGTAGTTGCAGGGGCAACAGTCTGGATGATTGACTGATCGGGCCTTGTAACAATAACCAACATAGCCTTACTGTTCTGGTACTGCTAACGTATGAAGGAAAGGAGCAATTACAGCCGTAATTTTTCCCGATGGCATGCATCTTTACTGTATGATCAAATGACGATGGCATCCTCTTCGGTAAAATATTCCGGAAATAAAATAGTCCCCCATTCGGGTCTCCGGACGGGGACTACTCAAGAAGAAGTTGTTATCAGGAGAAATAAAACTGGCGTTCTACGGATCGGAGCGTGGAATGTCAGATCCCTTAATCGGGCACGTAGGTTAGAAAATTTAAAAAGAAAATGGTTAGGTTAAAGTTAGATATAGCGGGAATTAGTGAAGTTCGGTGGCAGGATGAACAAGACTTCTGGTCAGGTGAATACAGGGTTATAAATATAAAATCAAATAGGGGTAATGCAGGAATAGGTTTAATAATGAATAAAAACATAGGAGTACGGGTACGCTACTAGAAACAGCATAGTGAACGCATTATTGTAGCCAAGATAGACACGAAGCCCATGCCTGCTGCAGTAGTACAAGTTTATATGCCAACTAGCTCTGCAGATGACGAAGAAATTGATAAAATATATGATGAGATAAAGAAATTATTCAGGCAGTGAAGGGAGATCAAAATTTAATAGTCATGGATGGCTGCAATTCAAGAGTAGGAAAAGGGAGAGAAGTAAACATAGTAGGTGAATATGGATTGGGACTAAGAAATGAAAGAGGAAGCCGCCTGGTACAATTTTGAACAGAGCATAACTTAATCATAGCTAACACTTGGTTCAAGAATCATGAAAGAAGATTGTATACACGAAAGAACCCTGGAGATACTAAAAGGTATCAGATAGATTATATAATGGTAAGACAGAGATTTAGGAACCACATTTTAAATTGTAATACATTTCCAGGGGCAGATGTGAACCCTGACCACAATCTATTGGTTATGAACTGTACATTAAAACTGAACAAATTGCAAAAAGGTGGGAATTTAAGGAGATGGGACGTGGATAAACTAAAAGAACCAGAGGCTGTACAGAGTTTCAGGGAGAGCATAAGGGAACAACTGACGGGAATGGGGGAAAGAAATACAGTAGAAGAAGGATGGGTAGCTCTGAGGGATGAAGTAGTGAAGGCAGCAGAGGATGAAGTAGGTAAAAAGACGAGGGCTAGTGAAAACCCTTGGGTAACAGAAGAAATATTAAATTTAACTGATGAGAGGAGAAAATATATAAATGCAGTAAATGAATCAGGCAAAAAGGAATACAAACGTCTCAAAAATGAGATCGACAGGAAGTGCAAAATGGCAAAGCAGGGATGGCTAGAGGACAAATGTAAGGATGTAGAGGTTTATCTCACTAGGGGTAAGATAGATACTGTCTACAGGAAAATTAAAGAGACCTTTGGAGATAAGAGAACCACTTATATGAACATCAAGAGCTCAGATTGAAAGCCAGTTCTAAGCAAAGAAGGGGAATCAGAAAGGTGGAAGGAGTATATAGAGGGTCTATACAAGGGCGATGTACTTGAGGAAAATATTCAGGAAATGGAAGAGGATGTAGATGAAGATGAAATGGGAGAAACGATACTGCGTGAAGAGTTTGATAGAGCACTGAAAGACCTGATTCGAAACAAGGCCCTCGGAGCAGACAACATTCCATTTGAACTACTGACAGCCTTGGGAGTGCCAGTCCTGACAAAACTCTGCCATCTGGTGAGCAAGATGTATGAGACAGGCGAAATACCCTCAGACTTCAAGAAGAATATAATAATTCCAATCCCAAAGAAAGCAGGTGTTGACATATGTGAAAAATACCGACCTATCAGTTTAATCAGTCACAGCCGAAAAATACTAGCGCGAATTCCTTACAGACTGATGGAAAATCTGATAAAAGCCGACATCGGGGAAGATCAATTTGGATTCCGTAGAAATATTGGAACACGTGATGCAATACTGACCTTACGATTTATCTTAGAAGAAAGATTAAGGAAAGGCAAACCTACGTTTCTAGCATTTGTAGATTTAGGGAAAGCTTTTGACAATGTTGACTGGAATACTCTCTTTCAAATTCTGAAGGTGGCAGGGGTAAAGTACAGGATAATGAAGGCTGTAGAGAATTAAACAGAGAAGAAGATAAAGCATAGTAGAGATATAAAATTCCACTGATGAAAGATGATAAATATAAAAATGCATCAAATAAAGCAAGTGAAAGGGGATACAGGCCCATAAGAAATGACAATGGTAGAAAGTGCGTAATAGCTGAGCAGGACTGACTAGAAGACAAACGCAAGCATAAGTAAGAGAAAGACATACGCTACCTACAGATAGATCAAAGAGACCGTTTGGGCACAAAGGATCGGCTGTATACCAAGAACTCAGGTGGTAAACCAGTGCAGAACAAACAGGTGAAAGCTAAAATTGGGATAAACAAATAGCAGCCTACACAAGGGAGATGAAAATAATATTACAGGAAGGGAAGAGGTAGTAGATGAAAATGAGAGGAGAAAAGTTAGGGAGGGCTCTGAAAGGCATAATTTGAGACAATACGCCTGAAGTAGGCCGCATTCCATCAGAATTATTGAACCCTTGGAAAAGCCAGCCGTGACAAAACTATTCCACCAGGTGTGTTGTATGTATGAGAGAGTGAAAATTTCCTCAGATAATACTCAATACGTACATTGATTAAGCAATAAAGAAAACCAAAGAATTCGTAGAAAAGGAAGAAAAACTTTGAGGTTTTCTAACGATACTTTAGTTCTGCGAGAGGCAGTAAAGGGTTTCGAAAACCAGCTCAACGTAACGAACTGCGTCTTCAATAAAAGGATGAGCTTCAGCAGACGTAACGCAAGGGAAGCGGAATGAAGATAAATGTAGCAGAATGAAATCTGGCGATGCAGAGGAAATTTAAAGTAGAAGTTTATTTTTGCTCTTTGGGCAACAAGTGATGATGCGTGGAGTGAGTATAAAATGCCAAATGGCTGTAGGAAATAAAACATCTCTGAAAAGCAATAATTTGCTATCTAATACAAATTTAAGTCGTTCTGTGTTCTTTAGGCCGCCTAAAATACGTCATTGGATAATGGCCTTGAGGCCGAAGCAGTTCTGATTTTTAACGACCAAAAACAAAAGGAACAACTTGTCCTGGCATTTTGTACCAAACAAATTGAAAAGTTAGGAATTTACTCTCTGCCGTTATTGGTCCGGGGTGTAGCGTTGTGTACGGAAGTGAAATGTAAACGATAAGCAGTTCAGACAAGAACAAAGTGTTTGAAATGTGTTACAGAAGAACCCTGAAAGTTAGATGGGTAGATCGATCAACCAATGAGAAGGCACTGAGTAGAATTGGGCAAAAATAAATTTCTGGCACAACTTGATTAAAAGAAGGGACTGGTTGATAGGACACAGCCACGGGTATCAAGAAATCGTCAGCTGGGTAATGTCAGGAATTGTAGTGGGTAAAAATTTTAGAGGGAAGCCAAGGGATGAATACAGTAAGCAGGTACAGATAGATGTAGGTTACAGCAGTTATTCAGAGATGGAGACGCTTTCACGGTGTAGAATGGTGTTGACAGCTAGGGGAAGGCGGGGCAAGATGGGAAAGCTAGCTTTAAACCCTTACAAAAGGGACAAAAATAAACAAATTCAAGTAGGTTTGATTATCATTTGTTTACTTAATTTTTGAATTACAACATCATGCAAAGAAACCTGCAAACCTATTACATTTAGTTAGAAATATCTCGATTTGAAACAGAAACTACAAATTCCCCGTCTTCCCCATATGCGGGGTAAGATGGGGAACTAGCATGAATTCATCTCTAAAGCTTATATAAGGACAGCAATAACGAAATAATGTGATGATAAGGTTTCGGAACATGGTTCTGCTAATTGTAGAATCAGGTATTACATTTTATTTAGGCCTCTTATATTCACATAGTACACAAGTGTGGAGAGCCTCGTCATCATCACTTCCTATCTCTGCACAAGTGTCGTGGGTCCAGCGTCCGCAGCTAATACACCGTACATAGCCTCCTTCAGAGAAGTCATAGTAGTATAAACATTCTTCACTCTCTTCTTCGTTGTCATTCGACCTCAGTTTATTATCCCTTGATCATGAAGGAGTGGTTAAGACGTCACTTTTTCGTTGTCATTATGTCCTTTTGGTGGTATCCCAGGTTTATTAAACGTCTTTGAGAAGAGTTTTCGTTTACATGCAGCACATTTAAGGGCTCCTTTTCGTTTAATTTCTTCAGATATTTTACTCTTGTAAGGAGATTCGGTTAAAACAACGGGTTCTCCACGCCTGTTAGATGGTTTCTTTTTGGATTTTTTTTATCCACCTTTGGAATAGTTAACACCATTTCAGGGCTGGTAAACTGAAAGTTAGACGAAACAAAGGCTTGATCGTCAGTTGTTAATTGTTCTGGTGTTATAAGTCTGGACAACATCTCTGGTTCAAAATGGTTCAAATGGCTCTGAGCACTATGCGACTTAACTTCTGAGGCCATCAGAACTTAGAACTAATTAAACCTAACTAACCTAAGGACATCACACACATCCACGCCCGCGGCAGGATTCCAACCTGCGACCGTTGCGGTCGCTCGGTTCCAGACTGTAGCGCCTAGAACCGCACGGCCACTCCGGCCGGCAACATCTCTGGTATTTGGTCTGCCGTTTCTGTAACTTCGAATGTGTGAGCTTCATGAGGGTCTATATTTGAACAGAGAACGCAATCACTTTCTTGAAACACATTTCTGTTTACAGGCCAGATGCCAGTTTTCCAAAACCCGTTCACTGCTGTGTGCATTGTAGCTGAATGAATGAAGGCTTTGCCGAATAAACTTGCGATCTGATGCACCGTAACAACTTTTCCAGGATGAGTGCGAAGCCACGATCTTACTTCATCTTCGTAAAATTTACTGACACGTTTCATACTTGCCCCGTCCATTGACTGAAGACGGTGTGAGCAGTGTGGTGGCAAACACAGCAAGACAACCCCATTCTCGCGGGCCACAGCTGTTGTTGTGGTTGTTGTTGTGGTCTTCAGTCCAGGGACTGGTTTGATGCAGCTCTCCATGCTACTATATCCTGTGTAAGCTTCTTCATCTCCCAGTACCTACCGCAACCTACATCCTTCTGAATCTGCTGAGTGTATTCATCTCTTGGTCTCCCTCTACGATTTTTACCCTCCACGCTGAACTCCAATACTAAATTGGTGATCCCTTGATGCCTCAGAACACGTCCTACCAACCGATCCCATCGACTAGTCGTTGTGCCACAAACTTCTCTTCTCCCCAATCCTGTTCAATACTTTCTCATTAGTTATGTGATCAACCCATCTAATCTTCAGCATTCTTCTGTGGCACCACATTTTAAAAGCTTCTATTCTCTTCTTTTCCAAACTACTTATCGTCCATGTTTCACCTCCATACATGGCTACACCCCATACAAATACTTTCAGAACGACTTCCTGACACTTAAATCAATACTCGATGTTAACAAATTTCTCTTCTTCAGAAACGCTTTCCTTGCCATTGCCAGTCTACATTTTATATCCTCTCTACTTCGACGATCATCGGTTTTTTTGGTCCCCAAATAGCAAAACTCATATACTACTTTAAGTGTCTCATTCCCTAATCTAAATCCCTCAGCATCACTCGACATAATTCGACTACATTCCATTAGCCTCGTTTGGCTTTTGTTGATGTTCATCTTATATCCTCCTTTCAAGACACTATTCATTCCGTTCAACTGATCTTCCAAGTCCTTTGCTGTCTCTGACATAATTACAATGTCATCGGCAAACCTCAAACTTTTTATTTCTACTCCATGGAGTTTAATACCTACTCCGAATTTTTCTTTTGTTTCCTTCATTGCTTGCTCAATATACAGATTGAATAACATAGGGGAGAAACTACAACCCTGTCTCACTCCCTTCCCAGCCATTGCTTCCCTTTCCTGTCCCTCGACTCTTATAACTGCCATCTGGTATCTGTACAAACTGTAAATAGCCTTTCGCTCCCTGTATTTTACCCCTGCCACCTTCAGAATTTGAAAGAGAGTATTCCAGTCAACATTGTCAAAAGCTTTCTCTAAGTCTATAAATGTTAGAAACGTAGGTTTGCCCTTCCTTAATCTAGCTTCTAAGATAAGTCGTAGGGTCAGTATTGCCTCACGTGTTCCAGCATTTCGACGGAATCCAAATTGATCTTCCCCGAAGTCGGCTTCTACTAGTTTTTCCATTCGTCCGTACAGAATTCGTGTTAGTATTTTGCAGTGGTGACTTATTAAACTCATAGTTCGGTAATTTTCACATCTGTCAACACCTGCTTTCCTTCGGAGTGGAATTATTGCACCTTTCTGCTTTCCCTTCTTTGCTTAGAACTGGGTTTCCACCTGAGCTCTTGATGTTCATACAAGTGGTTCTCTTATCTCCAAAGGTCTCTTTAATTTTCCTGTAGGCAGTATCTATCTTACCCCTAGTGAGATAAGCCTCTACATCCTTATATTTGTCCTCTAGCCATCCCTGCTTAGCCATTTTGCACTTCCTGTCGATCTCATTTTTGAGACGTTTCTATTCCTTTTTGCCTGCTTCATTTACTGCATTTTTATATTTTCTCCTCTCATCAGTTAAAATCAATTTATCTTCTGTTACCCATGGATTACTACTAGCTCTTGTCATTTTACCTATTTGATCCTTTGCTACCTTCACTATTTCTTCTCTCAAAGGTACCAATTCTCCTTCTACTGTATCTCGTTCCCCTGTTATTGTCAACTGTTCCCTAACGCTCTCTCTGAATCTCTCTACAACCTCTTGTTCTTTCAGTTTATCCACCTTTTTGCAGTCTCTTCAGTTTTAGTCTACAGTTCATAACCAATAAATTGTGAGCAGAGTCCACACCTTCCACTGGAAATATCTTAAAATTTAAAACGTGGTTCCTAAATCTCTGTCTTACCATTATATAAACCAACCGAAACCTGTCAGTATCTCCAGGGTTCTTCCATGTATACAGCCTTCTTTTATGATTCTTGAACCAAGTGTTAGCTACGTTTAAGTTGTGCTCTGTGCAAAATTCTACCAGGCGGCTTCCTCTCTCATTTCTTAGCCCCCATCCATATTCACCTTCTACGTTTCCTTCTTTCCCTTTTCCTACTACTGAATTCCAGTCACCCATGACTATTACCCTTCACTATCTGAAAATTTATTTTATTTCATCATACATTTCTTCAATTTCTTCGTCATCTACAGAGCCAGTAGCCATATAAACTTGTACAACTGTATTAGGCGTGGGCTTCGTATCTATTTTTGCCACAATAATGCGTTCACTAAGCTGTTTGTGGTAGCTTACCCGCATTCCTATTTTCCTATTCATTATTAAACCTACTCCTTCGTAACCCCTATTTGATTTTGTATTTATAACCCTGCAGTCACCTGACTAGAAGTCTTGTTCCTCCTGCCACCGAACTTCACTAATTCCCACTATATCTAACTTTAACCTATCATTTCCCACATCAATCAGTTCTAAATTCTTGGCATGCGTTTTGTGGCCGTCCAATATGAGAAGTATTGGTCTTTCCTTTGACGCTCCAGTAAATGCAATAAACTTCATAAACCAAGTCAAAAATAGTTCTTTCAGCATCCAACCAGCTTCTTGGACTTCTGTCCAGGCACCAGGGGCAGGCCAGTCCCAAACGCTTGTTGCATTCGTTTTCGAGGATAAATTAACATAGGTGGTACGTAGCGACCCGACGCTGAAACACAGATTTCTGCAGTCACAGTCTGGCCTCTTTCTCCTGAAGTAACTGCTCCCACCTGTTTGCGCCCTTTCAAAGCAACCGCCTTTGTGTGACCTTTTGGAGTGACTGTTAAACTAGTCTCACCGCATTTGAAAATTCTGTCTTCCGTAAAATTGAATGTGTCTAATTGACTTTTTAACAGATCGAAAAACCGATCTACAGCAACTGTATTAAACACCATTGCTCGTGCGATTGATGTGGCCCCTGGTTTTCGTATTGTTAAGGTAGAATTTCGTGCAAGAAACCCATTTAACCAATCTCTTCCAGAAGATTTGGCTGCAGTATTAAATGGATGTTTGATGTTGTTGGTTCAGCTAGCTAAAAAGCAAGTTCACAAAGTTCTTTAATTGTTAGGCCAAAACACTGTCCTCCCATCTGTGTAAATTATTCTTTAAGTTCTGCCTCTTGTTCTGGGAAAAACACATTAGTGATTGGCCCTAACTTTTTCACAACTTATTAGCCAGAATTAGCACGTTTCTTTGCACACACGTCGTTCAATCGTTGTCTGTGGCACGTTGAACTGTCGAGCAGCCCTGAAAGAATCCATATGACCTTCTATAACAGCATTGACAGGTTCTTCCATTGACTCCAGTGACCAATCTTGCCTACACATTTGTCGCCGATATTTGCCAACCATCTGAAATAAAACACGTTGAACGTACTATTGAGTCAGATCATTTCTGGTAATCTGTATTATATAGTAAATATTATACACTCCTGGAAATTGAAATAAGAACACCGTGAATTCATTGTCCCAGGAAGGGGAAACTTTATTGACACATTCCTGGGGTCAGACACATCACATGATCACACTGACAGATCCACAGGCACATAGACACAGGCAACAGAGCATGCACAATGTCGGCACTAGTACAGTGTATATCCACATTTCGCAGCAATGCAGGCTGCTATTCTCCCATGGAGACGATCGTAGAGATGCTGGATGTAGTCCTGTGGAACGGCTTGCCATGCCATTTCCACCTGGCGCCTCAGTTGGACCAGCGTTCGTGCTGGACGTGCAGACCGCGTGAGACGACGCTTCATCCAGTCCCAAATATGCTCAATGGGGGACAGATCCGGAGATCTTGCTGGCCAGGATAGTTGACTTACACCTTCTAGAGCACGTTGGGTGGCACGGGATACATGCGGACGTGCATTGTCCTGCTGGAACAGCAAGTTCCCTTGCCGGTCTAGGAATGGTAGAACGATGGGTTCGATGACGGTTTGGATGTACCGTGCACTATTCAGTGTCCCCTCGACGATCACCAGAGGTGTACGGCCAGTGTAGGAGATCGCTCCCCACACCATGATGCCGGGTGTTGGCCCTGTGTGCCTCGGTAGTATGCAGTCCTGATTTTGGCACTCACCTGCACGGCGCCAAACACGCATACGACCATCATTGGCACCAAGGCAGAAGCGACTCTCATCGCTGAAGACGGTTGCGAATGGTCCTCGCCTATACCCCAGGAGCAACAGTGTCCCTAATTTGCTGGGAAGTGGCGGTGCGGTCCCCGACGGCACTGCGTAGGATCCTACGGTCTTGGCGTGCATCCGTGCGTCGCTGCTGTCCGGTCCCATGTCGACTGGCACGTGCACCTTCCGCCGACCACTGGCGACAACATCGATGTACTGTGGAGACCTCACGCCCCACGTGTTGAGCAATTCGGCGGTACGTCCACCCGGCCTCCCGCATGCCCACTATACGCCCTCGCTCAAAGTCCGTCGCCTGCACATACGGTTCACGTCCACGCTGTCGCGGCATGCTACCAGTGTTAAAGACTGTGATGGAGCTCCGCATGCCACGGCAAACTGGCTGACACTGACGGCGGCGGTGCACAAATGCTGCGCAGCTAGCGCCATTCGACGGCCAACACCGCGGTTCCTGGTGTGTCCGCTGTGCCGTGCGTGTGATCATTGCTTGTACAGCCCTCTCGCAGTGTCCGGAGCAAGTATGGTGGGTCTGACACACCGGTGTCAATGTGTTCTTTTTTCCATTTCCAGGAGTGTATTTCCAATAGCAGTCGTTAAGGCATAGCAAGAATACTGACTTTGCACGTTTTGTGTATTTTTATTCACCATATAGCCTAAGGCATACTTTGTAATTAATGAGGAAGCCTTAGACTAACGAATACCATTCTATTTACAATTGTATTCAATGTATAGTGTAGGTGTTCAAAACCCGCAGCGAGGTAAACACATGAGACGATAAGAATGTAATGGTTGAACAAATAGTATGGGCAAGACCGGGAAACTCCCCAGCTTGCCCCACCCTGTCCTGCCCCCTACCATGCTGTCAGGTTATGTTACGCCTACATGAACACTATTTAGTGAACATTGACTACTGAAACAGCAGTTTACTGTTAATAAGACGTACTATTCAGTGCTATATATACAGTCTGGATAAATGTTTACGAAACACATGTTTTAGGACCTACGAAAGGTGTAAAACATTGCAAATCTGTATAACAATTGTACGTACCTTGCAAAGCTCACAGAAACCACCGCGAAACTAAGGTTCAGCAACGTCAACACACTGCGACCTGTGTATTGATGTTGTTGATGTAGCTATCCACAGATGGCAGCACTCTAACTGTAGCTTATAGCCATTCCCCGTCTTACTCCACCTCCCTGTCTTGCTTCGCCTTCCCCTACATCAAATCAATCTTCAGACTGAAAATAACAACAAGAACATGAGACTTTGTAAGCAACCGTTGTTCCAATAGGTAGAACAAATATAGATACAACTACTGGGAAGGAAATACTTTTTTTATGTACATATATTTTTATTCATCGAACTGAAAGCTAGATAAGGTATAAAAAATGCATGCCTTTCGTTGGAAACTTCGTTTGTGAGGCAGGGTAACCTACGCGTATTAGCTGCTTCTGTTCCATACAAACCAGAATGCTAGTGTTAAATGTGAGCTATTAAATGTGAGCTTTTCAAGAAAGTAAACATGTGACTAAGACTCAAAAACCAGAAAAATAGTAAGATCCCCTTTTCACGTTAAAATTTAGCTATTTTTTAAATAATACGCCTTTATTCTAATACACTTAGTCGATCTCCCTCAGTGAATACATACCATACCTATAGTACGGTAAGCGAAATCTGCAAAATAATCCTTTGTTGCTGACATTACCTCTTCTGTGCTTTTGAAATATTCAACAGCCATAAATTTATTTTCATGTAGTCTTGGGTGTAGGTCAGAGAATAACGAATTTGATGAACAGGTTGCGTTGCATGTTCCTCGTACCTGTACTTCACATAACTCAACTCTCCCATTGCAAAAGCACCTTTGCGAGCAGTTGCAACGTCTGGTCAAAGACGAATTTTTCTTTTGCAGCACAGAACCAGTAACCATTCAGAAAAGTACATTTTGTATCCCAGATGACGAAGCATACGGTAAATGTTTTTGTTTGTTTTGGCTCATTTTCTCTGCTATGACGGAATCTGTATGCTTGCCAGTGGGTTAAGATTCTCATACGCTGTGAACGCAAGTCACATGGCACCTGTTGTCCTCGCAGGTCTAGAATTTTCGGAAAAACGGAAATAGTTCTTCCCGCTGGTGCGTCTGTATTGATTTTTCATTTATTTACTCAGTACACATATGAGGGAGATCTCCAAAGCAGTTATGCACAAACACTCCTGGACATCCCTTGCGTTATTGCTTAATTTTGGCATTCGTCATACGTCTAGAAATGTTTTGAAATCTTATAGATAGTAATGTTAAATGAAATGTGAATAATTTTTTTCGGGGTCGTAACAACTGGCAGACAAACGAATGTTAGCATGTGATAGGAGAGACGAAAGCAGTGTTTCATCCACGAGAGCATGCAGAAGTTTATTGTCGAAAGTCTGAACAATACATTTGATTATACTGTTGATATTAACATAGAAACTGAACAGAAGACCATTTGTGTTCAAAGGATTTTTTTGAGTAGACGCTTATATGCATGTTAGTGTGAAGTACAGAGTTTTATATTAGTTAAGTGTTAGCGTTAGTAGAGACTGTAACTTAATAACACTATATTTTGCTATTTATCTCGTGTTTCAGCCATCTAAATTAATACTGATTAAGTTTTGTGTACCACTTCTGTGAAACCATTGATTAAATGTTTATTCTTATGTAAACTGTGCACAATAATTTGCTTTGTCTAATCCATATTTTAAATCAAATTACTTACGTTATCAATGCGTTTGTGAAGAACTTATCTCTTCCTGAGGAAATTACAAACTAAATTTCTGAACAAGGTCTTCGACCGCAAAAATAGGGAATTTACTACATCCTGCAGTTTGCGCCTTTCTCTTGTCTTGACACGCAAAAGAAACAACAAAAGAAACAACCAATCAGTCATAGCTTGAAAAATGCAGTGCATTCGGCACCTGGTGAGCATAACGAGCAGTTAATTTTGTGCCGTAAGAGACACTGCAGAGCGGTGGATAATGCGTCTGTATGGTATATTTGTATTAATAAGTCATCTTAATTATGTAGTCACTTGAAGCTAAGTATATATGTTGCTTGCACCACAAGAGGGGCAAGCATTAAAATCAAGATATTCAGTGCTCCGAGCATTAAACTACACAGTTGTTATGAGACATGAAGACGCTGTAATATGCTAACTGGTCGCTTCTCCCACGTTTGTGCATCAGATAAAAGGCGAGAAAGTGTTTTTCCTCCATTAGAACTGTAACATGAAGATCACTCATATTGCTCTTTAACTATGATCAATATAAAGCATGACCAGTAATAACATTATGTTAGCATTACTTGAAAACTGATTTTTGGTTTCTCCTAAATCATTTTCTAAAGATGTGTTGTTAGTAGGAGAATAATTGTGTGTAGTTCAGTTGTTTCTACACTAACATTAATTTTATGCATCAGAGCTGTTAATGCTGTGCCTTCAGCACATAGTAAAAGTGGTTAGTTAATTTCTCTGTAAAAATTTATGTTGTTGTGATACTGGACAGTAACAAAAACGTCACAGTGTAAATATAGTAAAAATTTTAATTTGTTCAAATGGTAGTTTTGCTGAACTTCATGGTTATACACTTAATATAAATCTGTTAAATTTACCATTGGTCACATTTCTCTTTGCTTAATATAATTAATGTTGATAGGAAACGTGATGGCAATTGCGCTGGCTTCATTCATTTTTTTCTCACAAACATCAAGTATCAAAACTGCAAAACAGATTCTGTAAATGAATTTCAACAAAGATACACAGACCGTTCTCAATTTTTTCCCTTGAGAACTATCTTACTTGGTTAGTTCCATGTTCCATAGATCGTTTTGTGCGATAGATCGTAACGATGTGGAAAGTCAGTTTACATTCAGACAACACATTGATTTGTAAACGTGACCACATGCTGAACATTTCAAGGTTTTTTTTTCTTTTTTAATATACAGACGTACGTTAATAATTCCCACCCACCACCTTTTACACATCACAATAGTAGAAATTTTTCCCAGGAAAGAAAGGAGCTGTCAAGGAGAAAATTTTTCACTTTGTTCTCAAATTTTACTTTGCTTTGTGTAACACCTTTTATATCGTAGAGTAAATGAACAAATATATATATATATATTGCAGCATTGCGCACAACTTTTTGTGCTAGAGACAACCATAATGTGGAGTAATGAATGTCATTTTTTCTTCTGATACAATAGTTATACACGTCACTATTCCGTTTGAACTACAGTGCATTATTTACCAAAACTTTCACGGGGGAATAAACATTCTGTGAAACAGTAGTCAGACTGCCCAAGTTTTTCAATAGATGTACACAAGATGAACGTCAGTGTGCACCACATATTATTCTCATAGCAAGTTTTCGAGCAATAAAGACTTTCTTTCTTGAAGATGAGTTACCCCAGAATATTATTTCATATGACATTACGGAATGCAAATGCCCAAAATATGTCAACTTACTGATCTGTTTCTCCCCAAGATTTGTAATGATTCTAAGTGCAAATGTAGTTTAGCAAAGTAGTTTCAAGAGTTCCAAAATGTTCAATTTTAAATACTCATCAATATGAAACCTAAGAATTTCGAAGTTCCCATTCTATTTATTATTTCGTCACTATATGTTACATTTATTACTGGTGTAATACTCTTAAATTACAGAACTGCATATCTTGTATCTTTTCAAAATTGAGGGTGATATCATTCCCAAAATACAAGTCAACCATACAATTAAGAAGATTCGATCAGATTCCTAAGCTAATAGCATTTTTCAGATGGAAAATTCACGACGTAAGGGTGTACTGACTCTCGTCCCACTGGTGAATACAAGCATTCTGGTTTGGTGCATATCTCGGTAACTGGTGAATCATGTGCTCGAAAATGTTTTAGAGAACGACCCAATCTAGTATATAATAAACACTTCGGTAAAATACTGCTACGTCATAACCACAATGAAGTCCTGAAATGAAAACCGGATCGTTAATGAAGTACATCACTTAACATTGAAAGCAAATTTATTACTAATACCAATGTATAGGTTTTACAAACCTACCTCCTGGACGGAGAGGGTTGTTTTTTATACAAAGATCGAATATACTAGAATATTCGAAATTCTGAACATCAGAAATTTCAGCACCTTCTGTAAATGACAAATACTAAATAGTAATTACTTGTTGACCGTAGGATCTGGACTGGCGATCTGCAGCGCGGCAACGAAATGAGGCTAACAGCTACTCCACACTGCATACAGCTCTCCTCGTGGTACTGCTCCATCTCCTGGAGAAACTACGACCCACTGTTCCAGAAGTTCTCACTGCAGCCGTCTGCAGCATCGTTGGTCTAGATCCCGCTAATTGCATTGTATGCGGCAACGCTGGAGGATCCTAGAGTTCAGGTAGTGTTGTCACATCCTCTTCACTATGATGATAATCGAAGATAGACCCTCCTGTCGAAGCTCCACGATCATCGAGCGGACCGGCATTTTCCTAGCGGAAAGAAATAATATTAATCATCCTTTTACTTGAAATGCTGCAGGTTGAGCTTGGTTTGACGTTTTTCTTAGACGATACAGAAATAAACTCACAATCCACAAACCTTTGGGGACCTCATTCTCGAGAGAAAACGGGTTCAACAAAGAAACTGTAGACAATTTTTTTGATATTTTGGAAGCTGAGTACAGTAAGTAATCCTGTAGTGCTGATCGTGTGTACAGTGTGGACGATAATGGGCTCTTTGTCATCCAGAGCAGAATACCACATGTGATTGGACTGAAAGGTAAACGTCAAGTAGGTGCCCTCACATCAGCAGAGCGAGGATCCCTGGTGACTGTCATATGCTGTATGAGTGCTGGCGATACTTTCATACCACCAATGATGATCTTCCCCAGGAAGAACTGGACTGATACTCTACTGAAAGGAGCACCACCTGGAACAATTGATAAATGCCATCCTTCAGGCTGGATTCAAACTGAGCTCTTCTCCGAGTGGTTTGACCACTTTATTTCTAAGGCACATGTGCTGTTAATTCTTGATGCTCATAACAATCATGCCAGAAACCTTCAAGTCATAGAACGAGCAAGGGAGAACCATGTTACAATCGTGAGCATCCCGCCTCACACCTCATAAAACTCAGCCACCTTTATGGGCAATCTAAAACCTATTACGCTGAGTATGTTGGCCAATGGTTGCGGCACAGCAGCCGGCCCTTACAACCATATGACATATCTGAGTTGTTTTGGAAAGCCTACCTAAAGTGCCAGACTGGCTCTATTACTGCAAAAGGATTTTTGAAAATCGGAATTTTCTCATGTGACAGGACTGTTTTTGCAGAAATCGACTTTATAGCTGCCACATTGGCTTTAGATGAGACCAGACGCCTGAGAGGAACTTACGAGAATACAGCATCTCCAGGTGGAAGTAATGACCTCAGACAAGAAGACGTTCAGAACGCATTCAGACCTGTAACAACTACCAAACCCAAGTGAAGATAGCCAAAAAGAAAGCAGGTCAACATCGTTGTCAAATACCTCATCAAACACGTTTGTGTCTCCACAAGATATCATGCCAATCCCTCCTCTAAAGAGGAAGGTCTCCAACATAGGTCAGCTGTTTTGACAGCTTCGCCTTATGAAACACGCCTTGAAGACTCCTTACTTAAGGGTAAACAGAAGCTCCGTAAGGCACTTGCCAAGAGTGAGAAAAAACATGAAGCTCCTACTAGAAAACCATGCAAAAAACGGCTTAAGTTATCTGAGGATTCAGATGAAGATCCCAATGCACCAACTGTCTCTTCAGGCGAGTCAGATTTGGATCTCCCCGTTGGGGAAGAAAAACCTACTGAAGAAGAAGCCATTTGTATTTTTTATGGAGGCGCATTTTCCAAAGACGTTCGGGGACAATTGTGGATAAAGTGTGTAGTGTGTGAGGAGTGGAGTCACTCTTTGTGTGCGGAAATGAAGGAGACATTTACATATGCGATTTTTGCAAGTGAACTTCGCTTGTGAAGCATTTTTCTATTACAGTTGCGTTTAAAGATATTTTTGTGTAATTTAAATTTAATATAATATAGTATAGTTCCTAACACTTTAATAGTTTTCATTTGAAGTAGTCAGTTTCCCACAATTTTAAGGCGTCTCCACATTACCTGCAGTTTCTGAAAGATTAATGAGTTGTTTGCAAGCTGAAATTTTTTGTTTATTTTTAACGTATTTAGTTTTTGTGCTTCATAATATTACATTCATTGCTAAAACATTCTGAATTAGCTACCATGTGGGCAGGGTGTGGTGTAAATTGTCACCTTATTTACTATTCGGTCAAAAGATTCTGTAAGTTCCAAGCAGCATCTATGTTTTATTTGCATATGTTCTTACGAATCGGTTAAATTCCCTAAAAATACGTTAGATGGGATTACATTGCTGGTGAAACCAGGATATCAAAACATGCTCAACGTCGTTGTCTTTCAAAAGATCTGCCCATTTTCTAGTTGTGAAGTTTTATGCTTTTTCTGTAAGGAATGCAAAAGTTATATACCGTGGGTATATAACGTTCGTGAATTTTTCATATTATAAAAGATGTACCTGTTGACGTCAAAGCTCATAGTTCAACATATTTAAAGAAAAGATCATAGGGAGCTGGTAAATACATAATGCTCATCAATTTTGCTTTTTGTAGCAGATGCTGCTGTTGGCTTCAAAGCACACAGTTAGAGGAAAGGTCATAGAAAGCCATTAAATATTTAACACCACCGCGTGCAGTTGTCGCTGACACAGCTGTATCAACAAACACTAAACACATTCGTTGTGTTCGCACTAATGGGTGTAATTCAGTATTACAGCAGTTGTTTGCTTGCTTAGCCTTCTGGCACACGAGACGGGTTTTTAAAAGCCTTTCAGTGTATCTGCACATATTTGAGAAATAGCGTTATAAATTAAGTTTACTTAAGCAATTAGTAGCAACGTATTGACCCCAGTCATAGTAATTATGCCAAGCTAAAGATTCTCTACATGCACAAGGGATCCATGCACGGCAGTTACTACTACTGGCGTTGCGTCATCAGAACGATATGTCAGTGTGCACATTGTAATGATGTTTACATCCATAAAACGGGTTTTCTGATAGAAGTGTTCTTCCCTTATGCCATCTAGGATCTGAATCCACCAATGTTATAATGTTATTGCACATATTTAAATAGTACTACATATAGAGGGATGGCTTTCATCAAAAGTGTTCTGTGCTCAGTGAGATCAGAAAGTTCTGTTACCCCTTGTGACAGACACTATAAAGCATCAGTGATGACATAATCCTTACCTTGTATTTCAAAGTCATATTACATGTGTTATTTCAAAGTCATACACTCGAAGACATGCTCTCCATCTACTATTTATAGGGTGCAGCAGCTTACATGTTAACAGATCGTGATCGCAGTATACTTTAATATATTTGCCACATGCATGATAATTAATTTTTTTAAATCCAAAATAACAGCTACAGCTTCGAGTTCAGTAGCTTAATATCCACGTTCATACTGAAAGGTCTACTTGCAAAACTAACCATTTCAATATGAATTTAACCATCTGTTTCTGGCATGTGAAACAGACAAGCTGCGATTACTGTAAAGGTTGCATCAGTGGCAAAACAAAAGTCTAACCTCACGCCAGAGTGACATATTGTTGTTGTGGTCTTCAGTCCCTAGATTAGTTTCTTGCAGCCCTTCATGCTACTATATCCTATACCAGCTTCTTTATCTCCAAGTACCTACTGCAACCTACATCCTTCTGAATCTGCTTAGTGTATTCATTTGTTGGCCTTCCTCTAACAGTTTTACCCTCCACGCTGCCCTTCAGTACTAAATTGGTGATCCCTAGATGCATCATAAAGCGTCCTACCAGCCGATCCCTTCTTCTAGTCAAGTTTTGAAACAAATTCCTCTTGTGCCCACTTCTATTTAGTACTTTCTCATTAGTTATGTGCTCTACCCATCTAATCTTCAGGATTCTTCTGTAGCACCACGTATCGAGAGCTTCTATTCTCTTCTTGTCTAAACTATTTATCGTCCATGTTTCACTTCCATACTTTCAGAAAAGACGTTCTAAGTCTTACGTCTATTAAGTTACCTTCCATTAGGAAAGTTGGTGCTCTCAGCGACTGTGAAATTATTTATAAATTATAGAGCGCAGCAACCAGTCGTCCTTTTGTTGTAGGATTTATTTGGCAAATCCAGATTTCTGTTAGTGCCTAGCCATTATCAATAAACTATTTTCTAGTCTCGATGCATGCCTTCCCACTTTCTCTGGCGTCAGTCACTTAAATCTATACTCGATATTAACAAACTTCACTTCTACATAAACTCTTTCCTTGCCATAGCCAGTTTACTTTTTATATCCTCTCTATTTAAACCATAATCAGTTATTCCCCCCCCCCCCCCTCCCCCCAAGTAGCAAAACTCATCTAGTACTTTAAGTGTCTCATTTCTTAATCTAATTCCCTCAGCATCATCTGATTTAATTCGGCTGAATTCCATTATCCTCGTTTTGCTTTTGTTGGTGTTCCTCTTATATCCTCTTTTCAAAAGCTGTCCATTGTGTTCAACTGCTCTTCCAGAACATTTGCTGTCTCTGACAGAATTACAGTGTCATCGACAAATTTCATTCGAAACTTTTCTTATGTTTCCTGTAATGCTTACTCAATATATAGATTGAATAACACAGACCGTGCGAGGTGGCGCAGTGAATAGCACACTGGACTCGCATTCGGGAGGACGACGGTTCAATCCCGCGTCCGGTCATCCTGATTTAGGTTTTCCGTGATTTCCCTAAATCGCTCCAGGCACATGCCGGGATGGTTCCTTTGAAAGGGCACGTCCCTCCCTAATCCGATGAGACCGAAGACCTCGCTGTCTGGTCTCCTCCCCCAAACAATCCAATCCACTCCAATAACACAGGGAAGGGTTAAAACTGTGTCTCACTCCCTTCCCAGCCATAGCTTCCCTTTCATGCCACTCGACTCTTATAACTGCCATCTGGTTTCTGTAATAATTGTAAACAGACTTTCGCTCCCTGTATCTGCCACCTGCCACCTTCAGAATTTGAAAGATGGTATTCCAGTCAACATTGTCAAAAGCTTCTCTAAGTCTACAACGGCTAGAGACGTAGGTTTGCCTTTCTTTGATCAATTCGTAGTGTCAGTATTGCCTCGCGTGTTCCAATATTCTACGGAATTCAAACTGATCTTCCCCGAGGTCGGCTTCTTCCAGTTTTTCCATTCGTCGGTAAAGAATTTGTGTTAGTATTCTGCAGCTGTGACTTATTAAACTGATAATTCAGTAATTTTCACACCTGTCAACACCTCCTTTCTTTGCGATTGGAATTATCGTATTCGTCTTGAAGTCTGAGTGTATTTCGCCTGTCTCACATCTTGCTCACCATATGGTAGAGTTTTGTCATGGCTGGCTCTCTCAAGACTAACAGTAGTTCTAATGGAATGTTAACTACTCCTGGAGCCTTGTTTCGACTTAGGTCTTTCAGTGCACTGTTGATCTCTCCACACATATCTCCCATTTCATCTTCCTCTATGTTCTCTTTCGTCTCCATAATATTGCCCTCAAGTACATCACCCTTGCATGGACCCTCTATATACTCCTTTCAACTTTCTGCCTTCCCTTCTTTGCTTACATACATCAGAGCTCACAGTTGGACTGAAGGGAGAAACACAAAACTGATAGCTCAACAAAAGCTGTGTATTTTCTAGACTCAGCTGTTAATAGGGCTGGATAAATATTGTACGCTATGGCACTTTAGCAGTTGTTCATCCAAATTCTCAGGCTGTGTACATATTGGAATATTAATTTTCTTAATTGCACGTGTGTTTAGGACCAGTAGTGCTTCTCCGCTAGGTTACAGTACAGGTAACAAATGACCACAATATGGAGACTGTGAAGGCTCAATAACATTCAATGATAATATTCTCTTAATCTCGCGACCTACAGCCTCACATCTCGACCATGGGATGGAATTTCATACAAAAGTATCGTGAGGCACCATGTTCCTGAGATAAAGTGCTTTGGTCAGTCCATATGAAATCAAACAATAGTCTGGTTCTGTACATCTCAGATTTTGATAATTTTTTGTATTTCAGCACTATGAGTTGTTTGCACGTTTAAAATTTTTTGGACCTTTCTTTTTGAGTAACTAATTTTTTAAGTTCTGCAATTTCTGTCACCTTTTGGAACTTTCAGGTGGCCATCTCTCAAATACTATTTGACTTACAGACTCGAAATTTATACAAATGTTTTCATTTTATTGGAAGGCTTAAAATATATAATACTTTACTAAATTCATAAAAAAGCTGAATTTTCTAAAACCAAATCTGGTTTAAAATTATTAGAATTTCAAAATCGGAATTTTTGCTTTTGAAAAAAAAATCTGTTACCTTTTCATTATGTGTAAATGTGTGTGCCAAATTTCATGCTGGTATTGGAATGGGAAGATATTAAAATAAATTTTATTTTACTGGTCAGTGCACCACCCAGCATGTAGTCAGTAGAGGTGCATACTTATAATGAAGCTCGAATGGAAACCTTAAATGGCAAAAACCGTATAAGGCTGTCAGACCATTGTTATTTTCATTTAATGAATATTTATTGCGTTATTAGAATTTGAAGTCTCTATTGGCATTATATTTGAACATACAACATAAAACTACATGCTCAAGAAAGACTACAAATAATTTACTTCACTGTACCTGTATTTTACAGATAAATTTATAGTAGTATTAGTAATTAAATCTCTTCGTCGATATCCTTTCTTCTGTTACATGCTCATCGTTTGGTACATAGAAAAAAGTGACTGGTGGGATGTTTGCTTTATTCCACTCAGACAATTGGAGGGGAGTTAACATTCCGTTACTGATAGGATTTTACAGATTTGCTTTTGTTGCAAGTCTTTCAGTTGTGCCGCCAACACCACTGCCTTTGTTTTTTAATGTGGCTTCATCGGTGAACATAGAATCATTGTCACCTCTTATCATTTCCAAGGCCCAATGGCAGAAATGCACGCATATTTGCATTTCTTTTGGCGTTAATGCCTGTGTCAGTCTTAAATTGCACGCCTGATATTTGTGTGCCCTCAAAAGCCTCAAAACAGTTGATTTCGGTATTCCAGTTTGTCTATGAATCGCATGACTACTAATTTCGGGATCCAGTTGAACACAGGCGAGAACGGTAAGGGTACGAGCGTCATTTTCATTGTATTCGCCATGACGAGTTCGACGGTGCCTGTATCCATTTCTATCTCTTTGGGTGCAATTTTGAATAATGTTCTCGCTTGGATGTCGTTTGTTTGAGAAACGATCCACATACAACTGCGCAGCTGCAGCGTAATTGTTATGGCATTCACCTAAAATTAACATCATATCAACAATATCTGTAGGATGATAGAGAGCCATGTTACGCTAAAGAATAATTTACTTTCGTCAGTTGATGTTTACGGTCCACAATCTGAAAGTGAAGTGACGTCTGATCGCATTGCACCGACCTTTATACTGAGCCATAGTTCGCAGTTTGGCCACGGTAGCGCCACATTTGGGTGAGTAATGCAATTGTGAAGAGTTCCCTAATGAGATTTTAATACCATTCCGCCTCCCTCCATCATAAACTGTAGGATACATATTGTAAAAAATAGTTTAATTTGGAGTAATGAAAGAATTGGTGGATATTTTGTATGGATTTGATGCGTCTTTCTTGGATCATTCTAAATAAATTACAGTTTCTGCCCAATTTTAATGTTTCTAGATCTCAGCGCCATCTGCCAATGGTTAAAAAAATGCTTCAGACAAACCTTGATTACTTTTTTATGGAGAATCCGAATCTGCAATAAAAAAGGGGCTTCCATTTAAGATTTAAAAGTCCCCCCCCCCCGCCCCACCCAAGGGGGCAGGGGCTGGGGGTCATGTGTAGCATCATTTGATGTCCCTCTTTGAGCTTACGAACTTGTCTTGGCCACTATTTGTACCCGATGTATAGTTTTCGTGGTAACCTCATCCGAACCTTCAGATGGACCATCCTGTATGTCCTGTCATGAGGCGTATCTTTTGGTGCTACAAACAGGATGGCGGTAACGCATTTATAAAGGCCTCGTTGAATACAATGGGGTATGTGGTATTTCTTTTTTTTATGTATGAGCCTGAAGTTGATTATGTTTGAGTAGGCTCTTGTAGTTGGTAGCGCACCATGAACTAAACCTCTGACTGCAGATATTTCTTGTTGTATGCTAGAAAATTATGTAGTCATCTGGCCACACCACTCTGGTAAATCTTTTCTTGAAGTCTAACAATGGAAAATCCAGGGTAGACTGTAGCAATATTATGAAGAAGATAGTTGCTACTCAGCATTAAGCGGAGATAAGTTGTAGATAGGCAAACAAAAAGTGACAAAGTAGGCTTTCAGAGGACAAGAACTTTGTCAAAAATAGATCACACATACACACACACACACACACACACACACACACACACACACACACACACACACGCACACATACACACACACACAACTCAGACACACACTCTGGCAGCCGAAGCCACACTACGAGCAGCAGCAGCAGTGTAATGGGAGAGACAGCTTGGTGAGGGTAAGAAGGAGGCTTGGGTGGGGAGGTGGAGGGATTCAGGTTAGGGTTGGGGGACAGTGAGTTCTGCTAAGGAGTGTGTTGGAACGAGGTGGAGAGAGGGTAGGGCAGCTTGGTGCAGTTGGGAAGTTAGACAGGAGGCAGGGCAGAGACTGGGGGGGGAGGATTGTGGGAAAGAAGAGAAGATTGGATGCGTTGGTGGAATAGACGGCTGTGGTGTGATGGAATGGGAACAGGGAAGGCGCTAGATGGGTTAGGAGAAGATTATTAAAATTTGAGGCCAGGGGGGTAACGGGAGCATAGGATATACCTGCGCAATTTACCTTCTTATTGCACCTAGCTGCCGTACCCTTTCTCCAAATCATCCCTGCACACTCCCCAGCAGCACTTACTCTCCTCCACCTGTACCCTGCCCCAGCCTCCCTTCCTACCACCACCAAATTGCCTCTCTCATTATGCACTGATGCTGTTGCTCGTAGGGTGGCTTCAACTGCCAGAGACTGTGGTTATGTGTGTGCGAGTTGCGTTTGCGTGAGTATGCGTGTGTCTGTTTATTTTTGACATAGGCCTTTTTGGCCGCAAACCTCTTTTGTGACAGTCTTTTGTTGTGCCTATCTGCGACTCTTGACTTAAAGTCGGTTTAATGAGCCTGAGTTCTGTTTCAACAGACTCACTAGAAATGTTACAATTCGACACGGCGGGAGTGAGCGTTTCTCTCACCACTCGTCTGTGTTCTGAAATTAATTTATCATTGATTTCCGTACCTTTGTTTGTCAGCCGTTGATGAGAATCGCAAACAGTGACTTCCCACCTTTAAACCGTTTTTGCACTTTCGCTCCCAGCTCATCAATGAAAGTATTTATTTTATAATAGTGTTACGGTACCAGATATTTATTTTTACTGTTTCGTCAAAACTGATAGAGCTTCTGAAACATCGCGATAAGCTGTTTCCAGTTGTGATACGTCAGTTGTCGAATTATTGTATTGCGTAAACAAATTATTAAAAGTAGCAGATAAAGTCGCTAATTCATTGGATTGTATTTCTGTGCTATTTTAAGACTCCTAAAATCTTTACTTACCTCATTAGTCTTTTCAAAACTACATAATTGGATCAATAGGCTGATAATTAATTTGCAAATCAAGAGTAGCATTCTGCGGCGGAACATTTGCTGTGAAACGTCATCAGTTTCAATGCTTACATTTCAGTTTTGACCGTCTGTATGCTGCGTGAATATCGTTTTCACACAAAATGATTCTAGCTTAAATATGTGCGTCCGTTTCAGAGCTCGACCCCGGTTCGGGCTCGGAAAAGTGAGAATTTTCTTCATCGATAATGTGAAGTTCACGTTGCTTAGCATTCGTCTCAACACTGTTGTTATCGTGTGAGGCCATTTTGTTGACTTTTTCTATCTTCACCACAACAAATAAATTCAATAAAATAATGTAGAAAAACTTCCTAGCAACGCAAGACTAGAAAAAGTATCTGCAGAACAGAATTAAACCAAGAATAAACAGTGGTTAACATAAGCAATTGTCTTCAAGCCACATCCTGTAAATTTGTCATTCTCCATCACACGTAAGTTAAGGAAATAGCGGTCGTCTTGTGGCATATAGCTCCTAAATCATTGAGGCATACGACTAAATCCAATAATGGAAAATTCATAGTTAGCAAGTATTTTGTGTTATTAATTGTACGCACTGGAGTAGAAAGCTTGCTATGCCTAATGCCTGGACGTTGTTGATTTTTCTTTAAAAAAAAGGGGTTCCAAACTTAAAATTTCTGAATACATTTAAGTCCAGTTTTGGTCTGGGAGATGTTTTCTTCTACTCTGAAGAATAATAATTTTTTCGTGGGAAACCAGTCAGGCAGAATTCATCGAAACATGGAAGAAATCAATGCTAAATTCAATACGTGCAGAGTCGGCCTCTCAATTTATAATTATAATAATAATAATAATAATATTTAAAATAGTTTTACAGTAGGATTACTGAGAGCAAAATATTATTATTACTGTTATTATTATAAAGAAAACGAGACTTTCTGACAAATACAATGAAAGGATCGGCGTAGCTGGTTTTCTGGTCAGTAAGTAATGGGGTTATGCTAGACCGCGCATCTTTAATAATGGTTTGTCTCACCAATGCTGGCATGTATGTAAATGCATACAAAAAACCGTAATCGGACTTCGTAAACAATGTAAAAACAATGAGGGCAGGCTCTATGATGATCATGCAAATTTACATATCCGCTGCTACAATGACAGCTGATGAGTTGCATCACCTTACCAAGACTTCCACAACGTCTCGTCTGACAAATTCTGAAACAGACAAAAGCGGGTTGTGACAAGGCAGACACGATAACCTTTTTCAAATCAGAACATTTCTAAGTTTAAAGCACGTATTGTCATAAAAGACTCAAACATAAGAAACATGAGAAAGTACCTACTCTCAAAGCATGCGTCTCATTGTTCAAATGGCTCTGAGCACTTTGGGACTTAACATCTGAGGTCATCAGTCTCCTAGAACTTGGAACTACTTAAACCTAACTAACCTAAGGACATCACCCACATCCATGCCCCAGGCAGGATTCGAACCTGTGACCGTAGCGGTTGCGCGGTTCCGGATTGAAGCGCCTAGAACCGCTCGGCCACCGAGGCCGGCGCCTACGTCTACACCGGAGGCTAAGATAAAAGGAGAAAGAAAAGAATGAGGGAGATAAGATCCCTTTGTAAGGAAGCTAGAATCATTTGTTTCAGACATTGTTTTTAAATAGATCGCATCATTTCATTTGTGGTGTGGTCGATTGTCCAAATAATGTACAGAAGTAAGGCCTCCGTATTTTTTATTCTGCTCTCAGTGTCTGTTGAGCTGTTACATGTCATGCATATGACTCAGTCGACTTTCCCACTTCGCTGCTGAAGCAACCTGAAACTCTCTGCCGATACTAGGGCTCCAAATTGTAGCGCGTAACATGGTGGTGCATAATGTAACTAGCCGGCCGGAGTGGCAGAGCGGTTCTAGGCCCTTCAGTGTGGAACCGCACAGGTTCGAATCCTGCCCCGGGAATTGATGTGTGTGATGTCCTCAGGTTAGTTAGGTTTAAGTAGTTCTAAGTTATTGGGGACTGATGACCTCCGATGTTAAGTCCTATGGTGCTCAGAGCCATTTGAACCTTTGAACCATAATGTAAATACGTCAGTGCGTGAGAAACAGAAAGCTGAAAGCACGAATTTGAAGACTTCGTCCACACATGGAGGACCCTCTTCTTCAGTATCTGCATCTGCTTTCGTCAACAGGATAACTACATTGGTATCAAATATTTAGACATAAAGAATATAGCTTACTTAGCTTACTCACTCAGACAGGACTTTAAAATTAAGCTTACTTCATGTATGTCGTTCATTCTTGAGGTACATTACGAAAGTGATTATTTTCAGCCCACTCGCTATATGGATTCTTAGACACTGCGAACATAATGCTCATGTTTTTGAAATAAGCCTACTTCAACGGTGAGGAGGGAGTTCTGAAGACCCAGAATGGAAACCAGACTTAGAAAAAACAAGTACAAGAGATGCTAGTTCAATCCCTACATGAAAAACTTGATTCATAAGATTCCTTCCTTGCGTGGAATATTGCCAGTTTATTTCTTCTGGCAGTTGAGTAGTGCAGGTGGTAGTAATTGTAGAGGCAGACCAAGGTCGGAATATAGTTAGCACGTTCAAAAGGTTGTAGGTAGCTGTAATTTGCAGTGATGGAGAGTCTCACACCGGATAGAGTAGTGTCTAGTGCTGCGTGGAACCAGTCCCCAGACTGAAGACCGCACAACATCAACAAAGAACTATTTGAACCATCTAGTAATATATCATGTTGTTCAATTGTCTGGCCTACTGTCACAACAGGAACTTCGTTACTCATTGGAATGTCAAAACGACCTCACTGAACCTCAGTGTGATCCTGGACAGATGAGGCGTTTACGTTACACGTGTGAGGACTGGTGAGTGTTCCAGTCATACGCTCGGAAGCGTCAGCGAAACAGCGGTACCTGTAATAACATTTTTTAACCCTGACTGCTACAGTGAATTTTGTCTTTGTCGGCTGCTTACTCGGATGCCAGCGAATAACGCTAGACGCAGCACTCAGCACCTCTTTTATTTTGCGCAGGTCAGGAACACTGCCAGACATCAAGGTGGCGCGAGGTGCGGTTACGGGAATCAACGGGGCAGCACGTGGACGGGACTCTGTGGATACGATGGGCCTCAGCGCTCTCGAAGATAGACGCACGCTTGGACCTGTACCCACAGCATCTTACAGATGACGATTGTCATAAAGTGGATGCATCGGTCTCTCTCAGCACACGTAGTGTACAGCCAGATCAGTAGTACACGAACAGCCTGGGAGAAGGTACTCAGGAGCCCATCCAGAAAACAGAAGATGGTAGCTTGCAGTCAGACAGTTTGGCCATCACCAGAGGAAGGCACAGTATGTCTACATCTTCTAGAGAGACTGTCGGGTCATTTAAAGCCAGACATTACATCAGTGAAGCAGCTTAGTTGACCTTTCCCCTCGTTTAACCAGAGGTGTCTGAAGTCCTGTCCACACAGTGATGTCTCAGTTACAGATGGCTTTCCCTGCCTGTTCATTTCTCATCAATACTAGGACGCCTTGGAGCGTTGGGGCTCGGATATTATGTGTTGTTTTTCCTTACTGCGCCGCGCGGGATTAGCCGAGCGGTCTGAGGCGCTGCAGTCATGGACTGTGCTGCTGGTCCCCGCGGAGGTTCGAGTCCTCCCTCGGGCATGCGTTTGTGTGTTTGTCCTTAGGATAATTTAGGTTAAGTAGTGTGTAAGCTTAGGGACTGACGACCTTAGCAGTTATGTCCCTTAAGATTTCACACGCATTTGAACTTTTTTTTTCCTTACTGCAGAATTTGCATAAGGTTGTAAAATATAATTGTTAGATACGATCTGAGTTGGACTTGGTTGAGTAACAGTATCAAAAATTTGTAAGTGCAGCCTGGAACTGGGTTGCAATCCAAGAGTCCTCGTTGCTTCAAAAAATTACCTCCAAGCTTTGGATCGGTGTCACACTAAAACAGTGTTTCCCAATCTTTCTGAGGCTATTAGCCCTGAGTAAAATCAGATATTACCTAGGACCCCCACCACCATTCACGTCATCAATATCAGTGCGTAACCCAATCTTCGAATGAAACTAAAATTCTGTTCGAACGCTTTTATTTTTAGAGTGACGAAAGATATTTTCTGTAGGTGTTTTATTGTACCATGAACTAATGATTCTGCTTACTTCTAAAAAATCTTTTTTTGTAGCACAATGAAACACAGCAGTGCACCACGAGTGTTACCTGTAACTCCTCTTCAGAAAAGAAAGCTATCTGTCCACACTGATGCTAGACACTTTGTCCAAAATACGCCTCCTCTGCACCACTCCTCTCCTTAGCGATTCTTGCTTAATCGATACTCCACACCCCCATTTATAAGCAGCCTAATTAAAATAGGTGCAATACCGTTACTTCACTGCTGGACTCCTTACTTGTGAACTGGCAGAAATTGGAAGACCTTAGGCTGCCAAAGCTTTATACCTGTCAATTACTAGTAATAATAATAATAATAACACTGTGAAGGCACTGTAGCAATTTAGTACTCATTACGTAGTTACTGTTGTGTTGTTCCGTCAATTAGATGGATTATTGTTGCCAAATGAATAATGAAACAATTTGTGGTCCGTTGCGGGAACTTCCCACAACTGAGAGAAGGCATTTTGATTAGATATTAAAGCATATCAACTTCGTATACACAGACTATATTCAGGAATGTTTACATTTAGGAACTATTGTTTAACAACTCGCAAAGTGAGTTTTACTGCTCGTTACCAACATACTCTTTAAAATCTAGTTTTACTCTGTAATTATTACTATCCAGTGACAAGTACACTACCAGTAAGTCTAGTTCTAATTGTTTACGTATGGCGTCAAGTCGTTCTACGGTGTTGATGTGATGGTAATCCTGAAGGACTGGCAGTGCTATGCCTCAAGCGTAGGTAAAGTGTACTACAATTGACTATAAGAATCAGGGCTATATGCCTTCATTTCTGTCGGTATGAGCTTCCATCGATTTACATTTTTTTTCTTATTTTTCAGGTGGTTTTTTAACTCATTGTTTTGGTACACATCCGGAACTTTGTCTTCGAAAGAAAAATTTCCTTACGTTTTCTTAAAACGCACATCCATAAAACTACGCTTACACAACAGCTACTTGCAGTACTACCACATGCAACATACTGGGCAGCTATGGTTTACCTCTCTTACACACAGTTACTCACAAATTGACTACACCTTGCAATGCGATGCCTTCTTACACCTTTTCGTCTCAAAACCAACCTCTTTGTGCTCCTCGGCACTTGCCGTATGCATTGACTCTTAGTGATTGGTAAGCAGTTTAGGGGGTTCTGTTAACATGACAGTAGACCCTTGCGACGTTTTAGCACTTGAAACTGTCTCCTTGGGCTGAAAAACTCTCTCACCAAATTTAATTTTCCTTTTAAGAACAATTACAAGACGTTTTCTCTTATCCTAGATTTATCCAGATCTTCCTGCTTTAAGTTCAGAAAAGATTCAGTCTTGTGTCTTGATAATTAGCTTCACAGGTAATTTTCCTCCTTCTTATGTTCCTCCCTCACTCAGGTGAAGAAATTGGCGCTACTCCAAGTGGCGAAAAATCCGTTATTAATAAATGTGTCTGTACTTCATCATGCACAACATTCGCAATACAATTAACATCATTAACTACTTCTGCATTTGTAATAGTGTCACATGTTCTTCCTTGCACATCTGTCTCAGGCTCTACAGCTCAAATCAACAACCATTATCACCAGTTGTAACGGTCAACCCTGGGATGAGGAGGTCTTTGGGCAACGAGGTTGGGCAGTTGATGCAGTCACATTACAATTGTTGGAGGCTGACCTCCGAGAGGTGGTTTGTGTTCCAGTCTTATGCCTCAAGCGGTTTAGTAAAATTAGTGGTGTCTGTATAAACAATGTGACTGCTTGCTGTGATGAATATTGCCTTGTCCAACGTGCAGAACACGGACTACGCTGCTCGCTCTGGCGATGGCGTGGAATGCACAGAGCACTTCGGCAGTTCACGTGGCCTGCGACATGTCAGACAGACTGTCTGTTAGACAGTCGGCGGAGGGGTGAGGGGGAGCTGGGTGCAGTAGAGGGGGCCAGCGAGGCGACCCACAGACGGGCCTCTCGGGTACGATGGACCTCAGCACTCTCAAAGATAGACTTACGCTGACACCTGTATACACAGGAACTTCTCATTGGCGGTTGGCGTTACAGAGGAAGCCCAGGACTTCCTCAGCGCACGCAGCGTGCAACCAGGAAGGCAGCACACATACAGTGTAGGAGGTGGTACTCAGATTCTCCCCCAGTCTGCAGAAGATGGCAGCTTGCAGTCAGGTGATTTGGCCATTCACCAGAGGAAAGCAAAGCCCTATAGGTTCGCATCTTCTACCAGTCACGGCAGCGACGCGTCACTAGTGGCAGTATGTAGTGGTGAAACCAGACCACAGTGAGCTAGCCACAGTATCATAGTTGAAGCCTTCTTGTAGGCTGCAGGCAGCACATCTGTATGCCAGTAGCATTAACCTGTAACAAGAGACACTTTGATTCAGCGTGGATGGTGTTGCAAATAGAATGTGTTCTGGCGTAACAAAAAGCGTCAGAACGAAGAAGAACACAAGACAAGAGAAGGCGGTGAAACGACGTCGGCCAATAGCGTGCTGACCGGGTGTCACCACGACAGGAGCGGTATCTTGACGAAGTGAATATAAGCGCCGCCCCTGCCAGCCTTGGCTGGACATCAGTGGACAGTATTCGCAGAGTATTAGCACGGCCTACCAGAGAGTGCTACGCGAACAGTTATTACTGAGCCACGAACTACGTGTCAAACTTACATAAACATTGTGTAATAGCAAAGCACTCGGATCTATGTTGCATGTCGCCCATCGCTTGCGACACCTTTGTAAATACAAGTTAAGTATTGTCATTCTTACTATTTGAAATAAAAACTAATAATGTTATTTGCTAGAATTGTTGTATAGCTTTCCGAGAATGCAGCACACGAGACGAGTGAGCAGGGCCCCACAATTGGCGATGAGATCTCAACATTTTGGCAATGAGCATTCACCGAATCCAGTTCCTGACAGCCACGAACTTTTCGTTTATATTGTCCTGACGCATTAATTTTCTCTTGTCTTTACTTTGCAGGGGCGCTTATTGCTTTAAGACTTTCTCGTCGTTTTCAGGTGGCTACTGCTGAAATTTTCTTTTCTTTTTTTGTCTGTTGCTCTTGTTTCTTCTAACATGCCCACCCACCAGGCCCGCCCCTTCCTCAGGCACCACAGCCGCAAGCGTTAGATGCCACACAGCTAATGCAGATGTTTCAGTTTCAGATGCAGCAAATCTCTACCCTGCTCAACACGGTGCAGCAGCTACTGGCCAACGCTGTGGGCCCAACAGAACAAGCACCACCTACTGCAGCTGCTATATCATCTTTGGGACAGGTTAGTGAACAAGACGAGGAATAGCTCGAGTGGCTGCACCAATCTGACGCCCATGTGCTAGCTCACAACGTCCCAGGTATTGTAAAACTTCCATATGCACGGTGGTCCATTGATAGTGTCCGGGCCAAATACCTCACGAAATAAGCATCAAACGAAAAAACTACAAAGAACGAAACTCGTCTAGCTTGAAGGAGGGACCAGATGACGCTATGGTTGGCCCACTAGATGGCGCTGCCATAGGTCAAACGGATGTCAACTTGGTTTTTTCAAATAGGAACCACAATTTTTATTGCATATTCGTGTAGTACGCAAAGAAATATGAATGTTTTAGTTGGACCACATTTTTCGCTTTGTGATAGATGGCGCTGTAAAAGTCACAAACGTATAAGTACGTGGTATCACGTAACATTCCGCCAGTGCGGACGGTATTTGCTTGGTGATACACTACCCGTGTTAAAATGTACCGTTTACCAACAGCGGAAAAGGTCGATATCGTGTTGATGTTTAGCTATTGTGATCAAAATGCCCATCGGGCGTGTGTCATGTATGCTACTAGGTATCCTGGACGACACCATCCAAGTGTCCGGACCGTTCGCCGGATAGTTACGTTTTTATAGAAACGGGAAGAGTTCAGCCACATGTGAAACGTCAACCACAACCTGCTACAAATTATGATGCCCAAGAAGGTGTTTTAGGTGCTGTCGCGGCTAATCCGCACATCAGTAGCAGACAAACTGCACGAGGATCGGGAATCTCAAAAACATCGGTGTTGAGAATGCTACATCAACATCGATTGCACCCATACCATATCTATGCACCAGGAATTGCATGGCAACGACTTTGAACGTCGTGTACAGTTCTGCCACTGCGCACAAGAGAAATTACGGGACGATGACATGCGTTCTATTTAGCGATGAAGCGTCATTCACCAACAGCGGTTACGTAAATCGGCATAATATGCACTATTGGGCAACGGAAAATCCACGATGGCTGCAACAAGTGGAACATCAGCGACCTTGGCGGATTAATGTATGGTGCGACATTATGGGAGGAAGGATAATCGGCCCCCACCCTAAATGGTGAATTGTTCAAATGGCTCTGAGCACTATGGGACTTAACCTCTGAGGTCATCGGTCCCCTAGAACTTAGAACTACTTAAACCTAACTAACCTAAGGATATCAAACACATCCATACCCGACGCAGGATTCGAACCTGCGACCGTGGTGAATTGTATGCAAATTTCCTACTTAATGTTCTACCGATGTCACTACAGGATGTTTTACTGCATGACAGAATGGCGATCTACTTCCAACATGAGAGATGTCCGTCACATAGCTCGCGTGCGGTTGAAGCGGTATTGAATAGCATATTTCATGACAGGTGAATTGGCCGTCAAAGCACCATACCATCGCCCGCACGTTCACCGGATCTGACTTCCACGGGTTTCTTTCTGTGGGGAAAGTTGAAGGATATTTGCTATCGTGATCCACCGACAACGCATGACATGCTTCAGCGCATTGTCAATGCGTGTGCGAACATTACGGAACTACTCGCTGTTGAGAGGAATGTCGTTGCACATATTGCCAATTGCATTGAGGATGATGGACATCATTTTGAGCATTTATTGCATTAATGTGGTATTTATAGGTAATCATGCTGTAACAGTATGCGTTCTCAGAAATGATAAGTTCACAAAGGTACATGTATCACATTGGAACAACCGAAATAAAATGTTCAAACGTACCTACGTTCTGTATTTTAATTTTAAAAAAACCTACCTGTTATCAACTGTTCGTCTAAAATGGTGAGCCGTATGTTTGTGACTATTACAGCTCCACCTACTACAAAGCGAAAAAAGTGGTCCAACTAAAACATTCATATTTCTTTACGTACTAAACGAATATGTAATAAAAAATGGGGGTTCCTGTATAAACAAACGCAGTTGATATCCGTTTGACCTATGGCAGCGCCATCTGGTTCCCTCCTTCAAGCTAGACAAGTTTTGTTCTTTGTAGTTTTTTTCTTTTGACACTTATTTCGTGAGATATTTGGCCCGATCACAATCAATGGACCACCCTGTATATTATCCACGGTAGGAAGTGCAGCGTTCCGATTAATTAAAAAACTCTTTCCTATCACCACTCCGAGTGAACTTTCTTACAACGCAGTGGTATATTCACTAACAAACTATTTTCAACAACAAGTTTATGTAGTAGCAGCTAGATGTATGTTCTTTAATTGCAATAAACGGTCAGAACAAACCTATCGCGAATGGATAGCAGATTTGCAGGGATGACAAGGAAATGCAAATTGAAATGTGCTTGCGGTGCTTTATATTCAGATGTTATGTTGCGTGATGTTATCATGTACAGTGTACCTGATGTCAAACTCAGAGAAAAAAAAATTGAAACAGTTTAATGAATTATTTCAGCAGGTGGTGCAAATAGTGGATCAATTTCAGTGCCTTGTCGGCTCATACATTTGAGCAGCCAGCTATTCGTCGGGTTGAATCCCTTGTTTGCGGTCGCCCTATTCGGCACCGGCGGCGTGCGCTAGCCAGGCCGAGTAAACAACTCCGCAAGATGTAAGCAGTTCGCTGAACAGAATTAAGTTTTGCCCTAGATGTTATTCACGGCACAAACGCTAAGACTGCCTCTCCAGACAAGCTCAGTGTTACGCTTATGGTAGGAAAGAACATGTACAATCCATTTGTTTGCAATGGATCAAACATGAGAATTCGGCCAACTCTCAAAAATCTAGTCACAAGGCCCATGTCATTAAGGCAGTGTATTCAAACTCTGCAAGAGGCATTAGCAAACCTAACAAGCGTTCTCTTCCTTCAGTGATACGCCACTCAAACAAGCTTGTTCATTTACTTCTTTGTGAAAAATGAGTGAAATTTCAGTTGGACACAGGTGCCTCTCTCAAATTGCTCAATCGTCACACATCAGAAAATTTAGTCTCCCCATGCTTGTCTAAAACCAGCACGCAAGTGACGGCTTATAATGAACAAGACATTTCCGTTCTCAGAAAATGTACTTTGCCTGCCATGTATGACTCACATACATGAACAGTAACTTTTAAAGTGCAACAATCACGCAAGTGTGAGAACATGTTTGATCTTTATTCTCTTGATTTGTTTAGCATTAACATTCAAGACAATCTGTTGTCACTGTCTTCATTTAGTGCAAAAGACAGTGTAGCTAGCTTGATAAAGGAATTCCTGGAATTCTTTCCTGAAGGATAAGGCAAAGGTAACAGTTTTGTTGAACATATTACGCTGAAAGACAATGCTCAGCTTACAATCTGCTGGGTCAGAACTGTTGCCACTGCATTATGGGACAAAGTCGCGGCTGAACTTAATTACAAGATAACGGAGTCATTGAGCCCATCTCAGCTAGTAAATGGGCAATTCCACTGGTTTTGCTCCCCAAACCTTCAGGTCACCTTCGCCTCTGTGTTGACTTTAATTCTACAGTCAGCCCAAAAACTTACCCATTGCCGCGCCCAGAGGATCTCGTGGACAGAGTAGGCGATGGACCCTAATTTTCGACGACTCATTTGGGCAACACATATCTTCAAATGCTGCTCGATGAAGAATCTCAAAAGGAATGACTAGTAAATATTCATTTGGGCTTGTTTAAATATTTCCGTTTGCCTTCTGGCAGTGCTTCCGGAACCGCCATTGTCCTAGGGTATTTGAAACAACTGATACAGACTCTGACGCTTCTGCTGCATCTTCTTGTCACACTGATGCTCAGGATTCGGATTTGCTTCATTCTTTTCCGCTGAACTATAGGAAAATTGCACAGGCCACGGAAGCTGATCCAGATTTGAACATTTGGCTGACATACACACATCCAAAAATATTTTCATCACCTAGGTTCCGAGAGTTCCGGAACCTGTACAGAAAATTGGAATAGAGATCAACATAAACATCATTTCTGCCCTTTTTATTGTTCATCAAAACCCCACATTTCATGTTATACCACCACACAGCGAGACCTTCAGAGTTGGTGGTCCAGCTGTACACACCGGTACCCCTAATACCCAGTAGCACGTCCTCTTGCATAGATGCATGCATCTATTCGTCGTGCCGTGCTATCCATAAGTTTATCAAGTCACTGTTGTCCCACTCCTCATCGGCGATTCGGCGTAGATCCCTCAGAGTGTTTCATGGGCCACGTCGTCCATAAACAGTCCTTTTCACTCTGTCCCAGGCATGTTCGATAGGGTTCATGTCTGGAGAACCTGCGGGCCACTCTAGTCGTGCGATGTCGTTATCCTGAAGGAAGTCATTCACAAGATGTGCACGATGAGGACGCGAATTGTCGTCCGTGAAGACGAATGCCTCGCCAATATGCTGCCGACATGGTTGCACTATCGGTCGGAGGATGGCAATCACGTAACGTACAGCTGTTTCGTCGCCTTCCATGACCATCACCGGTGTACGTCGGCCCCACATAATGCCACCCCAAACAGCTTTGAACCTCCATCTTTCTGCACTCGCTGGACAATGTGTCTAAGGCGTTCAGCCTGACTGGATTGCCTCCAAACACGTCTCTGACGATTGTGTAATTGAAGCCTTATGTGACATTCATCAGTGAAGAGAACGTGATGCCAATTCTGAGCGGTCAATTCTGCATGATATTGGGCCCGTCTGTACCGCGCTGGATGGTGTCGATGCTGCAAAGATGGAAGTTGCCATGCACGTCGGGAGTGAAGTTGCGCGTCATGAAGGCTTTTGCGCACAATTTGAGTCGTAAAACGACGTCCTGGTGCTGCTCTAAAAGCACTATTCAACATGGTGGTGTTGCTGTCAAGGTTCCTCTGAGCCATAATCCGTAGGTAGCTGTCACCAACTACAATAGTAGCCCTTGGACGGCCTGAGCGCGGCATGTCATCGACAGTTCCTGTCTCTCTGTGTCCCCTCCATGTCCAAACAACATCGCTATTGTTCACTCCGAGACGCCTGGACACTTCCCTTGTTGCGAGATATTCCTCGCATAAAGTAACAACGCGGACGCGATCGAACAGCGGCATTGGCCGTCTAGGCATGGTTGAACTGCAGACGACACGAGTCGTGTTCATCGTTCCTCATGGAATGACTGGAACTGATCGCCTGTCGGACCTCCTCCATGTAATAGGAACTTCTCATTCGTGGTTGTTTACATCTTAGGGCGGGTTTACTGACATCTCTGAAAAGTGAAAGGGACTTTGTATGTGATATAATATCCACAGTCAACGTCTATCTTCAGGAGTACTAGGAACTGGGGTGACGAAAAACTTTTTTAGATGCGTGTATATTCGCACGCCTTGGCCTCACTGATTGAGGGCGTAAAGAACTCTGTACAGCGCCGATACTTTTCACGTCGGCATAGCCTCGCTGTACAGGAGAGTGTGACTCTTTTTCAGAATGACAATGGACAGTCATGTGTGGTGATCCCTAAAGTTTTGCAAAAAGAAGTGTTGCAGTTACTTCACAAAGGACACTGGGGGATTGTTCGTACGAAAAAATTAGCGCTTGGAAGAGTATAGACACACATAGGATAGATAACGTCACATTGTGACGCAAGTGCGGAAAACCAGTTCGCTCAACCACAAGTTCTGTGCCTGCCCTAAATCGCAATCGGCATGGCAACGTGTGCACATAAACATTGTGGGACCTCTTAGGAACACTCATTGGTTGATTGTGATTAATTCATATAACAAGTTTCCTTTTTCTGTGCCAATGACCTCGACAACGTCACGTAGCACAATTCAGGTGTTGGCTCAAATGGATCTGGGCACTATGGGACTTAACACCTTAGGTCATCAGTCCCCTAGAACTTAGAACTACTTAAACCTAACTAACCTAAGGACATCACACACATCCATGCCCGAGGCAGGATTCGAACCTGCGACCGTAGCAGTCCGCGGTTCCAGACTGAAGCGCCTAGAACTGCTCGGCCACCGCGGCCGGGCCGGCAATTCAAGTGTTGTCATCGATGTTTTGTCTAGAAGGTTTACCTGAGGTTGTGTCAGACATCGAATCTCAGTTCACGTCAAATGAATTTGAAACCTTTTGTGAATGAAACGGCATACAGCATCTAACTAGTGCACCGTTCCATATATAGTCAAATGGTGAAGCGGAACGTTTTCTCGGAACTTTCAAGCAGCAGATGGCCAAACCATACCGCTCACACCAGGCATAAAGTACTGCAACTGTTTCTCGCCTCATGTCGTTTGCACCCGCGAGATGGATCATCCACCGTGAAATTGCTTCACGGCCGCAGACATCGGGCACTGCTCCACCTGCTCCACCCCCTCACCATCCAGCGCCAAAAGAAGGCCGCAAGTATCGCTTCACGCAACATGATATTGTCTTTTACAGCGTTTTTAGTGGCATCATACGGTGGGGGCTAGGCGAGATCGTCCGTCGACTTGGCGTTTGCATGTATCTTATTTCAGGTGTAAGTAGGCTGTTTAGGGTTTTTTACTGGTAACGCCACATAGCGCTCTGTATGAAAAACCACTGGCTGTGCTGTGTGCAGTCAGTGACTGGTTGGCATTGTTGTAATACTCGCCATTGTAGTGTTGGGCAGCGGCAGCTGGATGCTAACAGCGCGTAGCATTGCGCAGTTGGAGGTGAGCCGCCAGCAGTGGTGGACGTGGGGAGAGAGATGGCGGAGTTTTGAAATTTGTAAGAATTGATGTCATGAACTGATATATACATTACGACTATTAAGGTAAATACATTGTTTGTTCTCTATTAAATCTTTCATTTGCTAACTACACCCATCAGTAGTTAGTTTAGTGCCTTCCGTAGTTTGAATCTTTTATTTAGCTGGCAGTAGTGGTGCTCGCTGTACTGCAGTAGTTTGAGTAACCAAGATTTTTGTGAGGTAAGTGATATGTGAAACGTATAGGTTCATGTTTGTCAGGGCCATTCTTTTGTAGGGATTTTTGAAAGTCAGATTGCGTTGCGCTAAAATATTGTGTGTCAGTTTAAGCACAGTCTTGTATAATTTTTCCAAGGGGACGTTTCATAGGTCGTGATAGCTTGCAGCGCTGGCATCAAAATCAGCTTCACCTCTGTCATGTGCATGAAGATCTTTCAGTCTCTCTTCACTCAGATTCGCGGTTCAGTGGACAGCGTGGCCACAGCAGCCGCCAGAGGGAGTCTTCACGACACCGTGGGATGACCCCATGGAGACGCAGCCTCCGCCTCCTTCGCCTCCGCCTCCTCCACCTCATCTCATACTACCGATTGAACTGGACCCGCCCACACCGCCTTCTTCCTCTGGTTCATGGCAGCAGGAGGCGGACGCGTACCCTTATGATCGTTTTCCTGCGGACGTTTCCGCTAGAGCGCAGGCCGGATGGCGTGGTACGACCGGAAGTTTGACGTCCCCTACAGCCACAGCTTCTGGCCCGACGATGCGCCCACACTTCTGCCTTCACTTTCTGTGGTTGCACTCCCTACACGACGATGGCCCGTCGCTTTGGTGTAGGGGGTGGGAGGGGGGTGGGATGTTCTGGCGCAACCACAAGCGCTGGAAAGAAAGAGCAGAACGCAAGACCAGAGAAGGTGGTGAAACAAAGTAAGCCAATGGCGCGCCGAACAGGACGTCACCACGGTAGAAGTGGCATCTAGCAGAAGTGAATGTAACAGCCGCTCCTGACAGCCTCGGTCGAACATAAGTGGACGCATTCGCAGAGTATTAGCACGGCCAAGCAGAAAACAGTTATTATTGAGCCACAAACTGTGTCCAAATTGCATTAACATTGTGTAATAGCAAAGGACTCGGATTTATGGTGTTTGTTGCCCGTCGCTTGCGACTGCCTTTGTAAATACAAGTTTCGTATTGTCACTCTTCTTACTTGTAATAAAAACTACTAATGATATTTGCTTGAATTGTTGTATAGCATTCCGAGAAAGCAGCATCCTCTAAGCATCCTATGCGATAGGAGTGGGCTGGCCCCCACATTTGGCGATGAGGACTCAACAGAATGACCGGACACCGAGGGCAGGATGTCTGAAGCAGGGGTATTTAAAACGATACATCCCGCCACTGTAGCGGGTTAGGCAAACATTAGCCCACGCGTAGCCAGAGGTGTCATCTGTCCTGTCCGCAGTGTGGTGTTCTACTTGCAGATGGTTTTTCCTGGCTCTTCATTTCTCATCAGTACTAGAACGTCTTGGAATGGCAGTCTCAGATGCTACATGTTGTGACTCCGTGTTGTTCAGTTTCTAGAAAGACGTTCTGGGTGCTGTCCTTATTCACTGCTTGCGCCCATTGCTATAGCACTCCTCACAGTGTGGCAATGGATTAGGAGTGTTGCCCCGTTTTTGAAATATTGATAATCTTTGTGTGCTTCTGATACAGGTTATGATCGTGAGAAACGGTCTGAGTCGGTTTTGGTTCTTTCGCCGACTTAGTCAAACAATAGCTTCGAACATGTATTCGTGCACCTGGGAAAAGCGTCGCTGTGCAACAGCTGCTCCCTAACTAATTGCCTTGGTCGCTACGCCAGAGGTGCTTTTGTTGCACAGCATAACCGCCAGTAAAAATGTTTTTTTCCGCGATTTCTAGGAAAATATTTGTTTGTGGAATTTATTTATTGCAACGTAATATACCCAGTTTTCAATCACCTGTCGAGCTCGTCAATGTTGACTCGCTTGCACATCATAAACTTTAAAGGTGGTCTTCTCAAAGACGAGGGCGTTGTTGTGCCAAAGTGTCTTGGAATCCTTCACTTTAGAGTGTACACAAGCGACATGCCATTGTCAGCTGAATCGATTGACTATGGCTGTGTTCTTCACACTGTCAGTGAACCACTGATCTGTGACAGGAGGCGTTTACCAAACCAGGGTGGTTGGACTGTCAACTTAAGTGAGACATGGTGGCTGCTTCTGTAAGTTTATCAATTCCGTAGGTACTTAGTCATAAACGATATACTAAATCGAAAAATAATCTAGAAATATCACATCACAGAATACTCTGGAGATAAGAAACATGATCACAAAAACCAAAGCTTATAAAAATAAAGATTGTACAATCTATAATCGCTAAGGAATTAAGGAGGAAAAAATAAACAAGAAACCTACGTACTTTGCTTGCAAAATATTACAAAAGAAAACATCAAAAATTGCAAGCAAGAGGGAAAATGGATAAAAACAGTAATCTGCTAAGCAAATAAGTAATCTTGGAACGGTCCTCCATCAGGTTGGACTTACGTCCACGATCGTTAAACGATAATAGCAAATATCTAAGCTGAGGCAACGGAGGTGCCTTTACAGTGAATGTAATTGATATGTTCAGTGTTTTATTCTAAAAAAACTCTTAACCTTATAAAGTAATGGTAAATGATCGTATGGCACTAATGGCCAGAAATCGCCAACCGGGAAAGTTCAGCCGCCGAGTTGCAAGCTCTTTCAGTTGACGCCACATTGGGCGACTTGGGTGTTGATGATGAGCGGACAGCACAACACCCAGTCCTCGAGCGAAGAATCTAGCCCGGTCCCTCTACGTGGCTGTCAGAAGCGCTGACCACTCAGCTAAGGAGGCGGACCAAGTAATGGTAATTCCAGTGTACATTCAATTTTGCAGTAAAGTTTCAAAGTACTTCAGAAAATTTTTAATTTTATATTCTTGTTGCCTTAACAAACGGCTATGTTCGCTCGTATTAAGAAGAGCCAACAGAGGCGACGCCAAATAGTAACACGACTTATGTATTTATATTACACCTGCAACTAAAGCGAATCGTAGAAAAGTAGAGATAAGGAAGAGAAGACACCAAGAGAGATCTCTGTATCACTGGACAAAAGAGGGTGATGAGACAAGCAGACAAACGACAAAATATTCTAGAAGCATGAAAATCGGAAAAGCTGAGAGTGGTCCATGTAAGAAGCAGGTAATGAATGCTTACATATCTGAGATTATCCTCAGACACAAAGTTAGTGTCGTTGCCAACATAATACCATTTAGGAAAACATGGACAATCAATAATTTAGGTACTTTACAGTTTAAATCACAGTCTTACAAACTTAATTTTCATATGAAATGGCGCGTACATTAAAGGTCCTTAGCACTGCATATTCCTCACGTAAACAACAACAGACTATTCACGAACAGCGCTAGCAATAACACCACTTAAGTGTTCGCTCTTTAAACTCGGTGAACTAGGAGCATACATGTGTAGGTAATCGTGTCCAAACGTGAGATGGCGTTGACGGGTTGATTTCTGTCTTTCGTTGTGCTTGTCGCCGACGCTCGTCCACACCATCAAATTTTTCGTCCACTCAGTATGTGCTAGTGGAACAGTTTTTTTGGTAACTAGAATACAGTAAAAAACCCGGGTATATACGCGAGCAAGAGAAAACTCCCGATTTCTCCCTTATTTCATGGTTAAAAATACACTTTTCTTTTCTGAAAAAGGAATCTTTCCAGCGTAAAACTGCAGTGAAAGTACTCTTTTCCTGTGTTAACTGACAGTATATTTTCCCTCGGAGTTACAAATTGTATCAGTTCTGTGAATGGTAAAGGTATTACACACCGGTTAGAACTTCACGGAACTCCCAGAACACACCTTTTGAAAAGATCTTAATGCGTGGCAACATGTACACTGCATATTTTGATATAACGGAAGTATAAATACGAAAATCATGGCATAAATGGTTTGTCTTCTGGGCTTGAAATTTTCCTAAGTGACCCGTCGTTAATGTGTTATGTTTTGAAAGAGTCAAACGCTTCACGATTTAAGAATTTCATCGTTCCTGCTCACACATTACATAACTCGTCTTGCGTAAGAGAAAACTTACTAACAACGCTCAAACCACCAATCGAATATTTTCCCGAGACCTGTAATAAACGTAAACAGTTGTGAAGTCACGCTCATCGGATGCGTTTGCTGTTTCGACGTACTGCATAGCCTTCGTCTTACAGTCTTTGACACAATTTGTAGTCGGCAGAAGACTGTATATGCACTGTTTTGTTATTGTAAACAGCGCAGTTTCTTCGCAACTGAAGTTTTATTTTCGTTTTATTCATTATTTTATTGCTGCAGTATTAAACTGCAGTATCGCGCTAAAGTCAAATTCGTTAAAAGAAATTGAACTGAAAACTTAAATAATGAAAAATTCCCGGAATCTTAAAAAAATTTCCGGCTATTTCACGGTTTTGTTCATGATGCAAAACCTATCGGGTTTTCCCCGGATTACTCAGTTGTTCCGGGGCGTATGCACCCTGAAAACATTTTACTCGCAACTTGCTGTCAATGTTTTTGCACCACAGCTGTTGTCCTGGGAAGATAACTTGCATTTCTGTAATTAAAAGAAAAAAGAGTGCAAAAATCGCGTTTAAGATGACCAAGATTCTTCCTTCGGGAATAATGGATAAACCAATCCGTATTGTTTGCAAACTTTCAATACTCATAAAAGTCCTTTGCAAAATTTAGATAGCAGTTTTATTTAAAATAAACTAATGCTTAACAAAGCCTTACACTTCTTAGAACTGAAAGGCTAAGTTACTTCCACAGCGCAGCGTAAATAATTATATGTTATTGGCAGGTAATTTCAGTACATAAAGTTTGCTCGCTATAAAGGAGATACGTCTTAAAATTAAGCTCCACTTGAGACGTTGTGTGTAACACAAGCGTAACACAGTAAACACGTGAAAGTTTGTAACATCTGTGAGCCAAGTAACTGCAGTTACTTCACAGTTTCATATAAGCCACACACACGAAACGAGAGGAGAGAAAGGTATACGACGCGGATGCGAAGTTTTGCGAAGTGGATACGAGATACAGAACTTTACTTCCCCCGCCTCGTAGGGCACGCAAGCCTTTCTCACAGATTGACTGCGATGACTATGTCCCTGAGATACGGTAAATGTAGCTGTAGTGGGTATTTGTTGATAGCCAGGCCAGTGGCTATGAAATGTGTCTAGTTCATCTTTTTAATTGCTTCCAGCTTTCTAAATTGCGGTTTTGTTAAGGTGACATATTTTATTTCTGATTAAGGGCTATTCCCATCGGAGCCGTAAAAATGCGAGTATGATCTCTCTGCTTCATTACTCATTGCTGATAATTGTATTTAAATAAATTACATACTTAATCACAGCTCTCCACCGCTGACTGTGCCTCACCAAATTAAGTACACCCCAAAATCCTATAACTACACGGGCACTGGCAGTAGTCCAATTATATACACAGGCGATAGCCGAAATACGCTTGTTCACATTGCGCAGTGCCAGCGTCCTCGCAACCAGACCCGAATCCCGGGACAGTAGTTGGCGATCGAGGAGTTTCGGCGACGCTTGGGAAGCCGCTTACATGACCTCAGCCGCATCGAAACTTTCGCTTTAGTGTCCGAAAGCTAGCCGTCCGGCCAGGCTGGCCACGGTACAGCGGGGCTTCACATCGGCGTCCGCTGTATGTTGGCTTCTGCTGCGTGGCCGCCAGTGATCTTCCGCCATCCCGATGGGACCGCCAGTCCGGGGGTCAAGCACCAGTCTCGAAGGGCAGGGGGTCAAACTGAGGTCACGGGATGGCCTTGTCTACTTACAGGGTGTTTCAAAAATGACCGGTATATTTGAAACGGCAATACAAACTAAACGAGCAGCGATAGAAATACACCGTTTGTTGCAATATGCTTGGGACAACAGTACATTTTCAGGCAGACAAACTTTCGAAATTACAGTAGTTACAATTGTCAACAATAGATGGCGCTGAAGTCTGGGAAATTCTATAGTACGATATTTTCCACATATCCACCATGCGTAGCAATAATATGGCGTAGTCTCTCAATGAAATTACCCGAGACCTTTGACAACGTGTCTGGCGAAATGGCTTCACATGCAGATGAGATGTACTGCTTCAGCTGTTCAATTGTTTCTGGATTCTGGCGGTACACCTGGTCTTTCAAGTGTCCCCACAGAAAGAAGTCACAGGGGTTCATGTCTGGCGAATAGGGAGGCCAATCAACGCCGCCTCCTGTATGTTTCGGATAGCCCAAAGCAATCACACGATCATCGAAATATTCATTCAGGAAATTAAAGACGTCGGCCGTGCGATGTGGCGGGGCACCATCTTGCATAAACCACGAGGTGTTCGCAGTGTCGTCTAAGGCAGTTTGTACCGCCACAAATTCACGAAGAATGTCCAGATAGCGTGATGCAGTAATCGTTTCGGATTTGAAAAATGGGCCAATGATTCCTTTGGAAGAAATGGCGGCCCAGACCAGTACTTTTGAGGATGCAGGGACGATGGGACTGCAACATGGGGCTTTTCGGTTCCCAATATGTGCCAGTTCTGTTTATTGACAAAGCCGTCCAGGTAAAAATAAGCTTCGTCAGTAAACCAAATGCTGCCCACATGCATATCGCCATCATCAATCCTGTGCACTATATCGTTAGCGAATGTCTCTCGTGCAGCAATGGTAGCGGCACTGAGGGGTTGCCGCGTTTGAATTTTGTGTGGATAGAGGTGTAAACTCTGGCGCATGAGACGATACGTGGACGTTGGCGTCATTTGGACCGCAGCTGCAACACGGCGAACGGAAACCCGAGGCCACTGTTGGATCATCTGCTGCACTAGCAGTGCGTTGCCCTCTGTGGTTGCCGTACGCGGTCGCCCTACCTTTCCAGCACGTTCATCCGTCACGTTCCCAGTCCGCTGAAATTTTTCAAACAGATCCTTTATTGTTTCACTTTCGGTCCTTTGGTTACATTAAACCTCCGTTGAAAACTTCGTCTTGTTGCAACAACACTGTGTTCTAGGCGGTGGAATTCCAACACCAGAAAAATCCTCTGTTCTAAGGAATAAACCATGTTGTCCACAGCACACTTGCACGTTGTGAACAGCACAAGCTTACAGCAGAAAGACGACGTACAGAATGGCGCACCCACAGACTGCGTTGTCTTCTATATCTTTCACACCACTTGCAGCGCCATCTGTTGTTGAAAATTGTAACTACTGTAATTTCGAAAGTTTGTCCGTCTGAAAATGTACTGTTGTCCCAAGCATATTGCAACAAACGGTGTATTTGTATCGCTGCTCTTTTAGTTTTTATTGCCGTTTCAAATATACCGGTCATTTTTGAAACACCCTGTATGTACTGTGCTCTAGTTAATTACTGGAAACATCTATGCGTATGTATTATGAATAGCTTAGCGCCCGCTGCTTAGCTTGCATTTGCGTAGTAATTACACTAACAATTATTTTATAAACATATATTTAGCCTACCGAAAAATTAATGTAAAAATCAGCCGTTTCTTTCTTTGCAATTCCGACAAAGTCAATTTGTCGTCGTGACTATGAAATAGCTTTCTTTAGTTTTGTTCACAAATTGTAACACGTTCTAAACTTTTCACGCTAATTAATTGACTTCTAAAGCATGGTCTTTTCGAAATATACTTCGATTCTGGTGCCTGGAGTCCAAGGTTTTTGTTAATCATGCCCTTTTGCTTTCTTGCGGTGATATTCCCATAGAAACATTCGTCCCCTAAAAAGAGGAAGAAAATGCAGACCAGTTCCAGCTGACAATTGAAACCTCTATTAACACATATCATTGTTTTAAGTAGCTTACTGTAAATACAAACCATACTTATGTTGTAACAAAGCGTTTCATTAATTTCTCTGTTTGCCGTATAGCATAGGATTTTTGCACTATATAATAAAAAGCATATTGCTCGTAAACTATGGTTGATACAAAAAACTAAAGCTAGATTTGGATTCAGCTCATAAAAATCTTAAAAAAATCAGTTATCAGAGTAAAAAAAGTTTAAATAATTTCGTTGGCCTGAGTTATTTGTCGAGAATGTAACTGTAGTAGTAACAGTAGTTTGTGTAGAAGTAACTTTGTATCCAGTGAGGGTTTGTAAAGGCACTTACGGTACATCCATAGCCACAAGGTCGTGCGATACTGCATGCAGACTGTCGTGACGTATTGCATCGGACAGCCCCTACCCAAGGTCGGAGTCAGTTGTATTACAGATATCAGAACGCAATGTCCCAAGAAATTCCTGTGTGTCTAATTTGCGCCTAACTGATTTAATACTGTTATTTAAAAAAAGGGTTCAAATGGCTCTGAGCACTATGGGACTTAACTTCTGAGGTCATCAGTCTCCTAGAACTTAGAACTACTTAAACCTAACTAACCTAAGGACATCACACATCCATGCCCGAGGCAAGATTCGAATCTGCGACCGTGGCGGTAGCACGGTTCCAGACTGTAGTGCCTAGAACCGCTTGGCCACCCCGGCCGGCCACTGTTATAAAAGAACGGAAAGTAGACATAAACGTTACTGGAGGAGAACTCTATTTTCTGGAGAGATTACTATTGCAATGAATATTCTCGACAAATTACAAGTAGATTCTGGAAGAGGTTTCACAGATTTTTTCTTTTTTTTACAATTTCAAAACACTTCTGCAGATAGTTAGAAAAAAATTTCGAAAGATTCCTTTGTTATTAGGAAAAGCATTCCAGCCTTGGTTTGGCCATCTGTCACACTCCAGTTCCTTGCCGGCGGTGAATCTTTCACCAGTTTGATATAAAGGGTGTAAATTTTAAGTTGACAAACCAGAATAACTCGTAAAATAAGCTTCACACGAAAAAATATGGAGAATCCAAAGTTGATTATTTTCAAGGGGGACATCTGCTAGTGCTAAAATTAGTCCGCCATCCAAGACCCCTAGGGATGGGGCGGGAGGCAACTTTAAAATTTCATATGGGAACCCACATTTTTTTATTGCAGAATCGGATTCTACATAAAAAAACTCCTACATTTTGTCTTACACATTTGTTTTGATTCTTGGTAGTTGGCGCTGTAACTCAAGAAAGTCCATGTTCTCAATTTTGCGTGGAAAATGGTTAAGGATAAATAAAAAATACTTATTTACTTCGTAAATTTTGATTCGCTAAAACTAAAACTTTCCCTCTCTCCCCATAGGGTGGGATTTGAGGGAGAGGAATTAGAGTTTTACAAATGTTGTTGACCCAAATATTTGGGTCAACATTTGTTGCTCTCTCTCTCTCTCTCTCTCTCTCTCTCTCTCTCTCTCTCTCTCCCTCCCTCTCTCTCTCTGTTCTCTCTCTGTTTTCTCTCTCTCTCTGAACTGCAGATTCATGTCTACTACGGACAACCTCTGTCAACTACTTCATGCAGTTTACCGTTTGCGTAGTAACAATATCTTCACCTGTATACAAAAGAATCGGTTATAAGACGTGGTACTTATATGTGGCCGGGGAATATTAATTTACTGAATATGTAGTGCATATAGTTTTCAGTCATCGTCGTCTGCTGTAACTCGATTCCAAGTATGTACAGGTTCTTCCTAAACAGAATGAGCACTTTATCGCAACTTATGGATAAGTTGCCGGAGGCTAAATAGTCCAATCTTGCCACAAAACATGCGTCCACACCAATCTATGGTTGGAGGAGGACAGGGTTGTAACTGACGGCGAGCTTTCTTGCTTGTCGGTTTGCTCCTTCATCTCTGCGATGTTCTCCTTCAAACATATTGACAGCGACGGATGTAGTCTCCCTTCACAATAAGCGATCCACAATACTCTCTTCTCATGTTTGTATGTTTACACTGGTCGTCTTCATGATGTGTTCCAGCTGGTCATTAAAGCGCTTAAGAGGGGCCCGATGAGGCCACGAAAACTAAATATAGATGTTTCTGTTGATCTCTGCATTTTTCCTGGAGTTATCTTAAACAGAATTTCTAGTCATAAATGGAAATATAACCTATATATGTATACATGTATAATTAATATTTCTCATTGTAATGCAGATAAAAGTCTGTGTGCCATTCAAACTAATATTGCAGAAGCGAAATTAACTCTATCTGCTACATTTTCATGACGAAATAGCTGAACATATTTTTCAGTATGGGATAGCTTAAACTCTGAGGAAGATCATTGGCTACTTTAGAATGTAGAAAAGAAATAATCAATCCCTAGCAGAGTCAAGTGGAGATGCTGACGAACCTTGCACGTATGTCGTCGAATCGGAGTGTTTATAGATTATTTCGCGACCGTGCAAACCTAGGATAGCACTCATTTTACAAGTCTTCGTGCAGTCGTCACATAATTTTGTCGTCTTGCAATACTGAAGACTGCAGGAACTGCTATCAACCTTCGTTTGCATTCGATAAGGCGTGCTCGGTAAAACACCGTATTGGATTTCGTAGATGAACATTTTACTATCGTAACTTGTGTGTCACGAAAGTATGCCGTTTCAAGTCAACGGCACACTGAAGATTTACAAACACTTGTTGATACGATTTGTTATAATTAAACATCACGTAATAACGTATCGTTGTTAAAGCCTTCATGACATCAAATTACACCACAAAGTCTGGAAGTCCGCAAGTTCATTGTGTTGAAGTGGTGATAAGCGCAGAGCTACGAACTGTAAAGTTGCTGATTCGCGTTCTGCCATCTCCATAATTTTTAATTTTTCGCCTTCACATTTGTAAAGTTCTGAGACTTCCTTATTAATTTAACACAAGTATGATATGTAATATCCGCTGCTATGCACATAGAAAAGTGCTCCATCCTTTCTCTCTCTCTCTCTCTCTCTCTGTGTGTGTGTGTGTGGGGGGGGGGGGGGGGGGGGGGGCACGCGCGCGCATGTGCATGAAGTGAGTGGTCATTGGGAATAATTTATAAATTAAGCATAAAACACGCAGAACTGAGTAGATATTCGAAAACATTGATGGCCTGGTAAAACAATCATTGACAAAGTACTGATATACTTCCAAAAGAATTAAAATGGAGCTTGGCCTCAGCGATCTACAAAGTACAAAAGAAAATTTATGAGCTAGTTCTTTTAGGACCTTTTTCTTTCAAACAAGAATACCTCCAATTAAAGGCCATTGTTAATCACCAATATGACATTATTCGGCTCTTTATCACAATAAATATTTACAAAATCAACGAGTTTTCGAGAGATGCTCAGCGTGCTGGTGCTTAAAAACATCATTTATTGATAGTACATACGCTAAATCAGCTGCTGCTTTAATTCGTCTGCTAGAATGGCTATCCACATCCTACCTAAAAATTCGCATTCGGGAGGACGACGGTAAAATCCCGTGACCGGATATCCTAACTTAGGTTATTCCTAAATCGCTGCTGGCAAATGCCGGGATGGTTCCTTTGAAAGGGCACGGCCGACTTCCTTCCCCATACTTACCTAATCCGACGAGACTGATGACCTCGCTGTTTGGTCACTTCCCTCAAACAACCCAACCCAACTCCCTACCTACAGACTTATCCCTGAAACTAGTTTCAGAATTTCTAAGAATAAACTTCTGTTATTGAGAAACCTTAGCCAACACTGTTGAATATATACTTTCTTGGATGCAACGCTGACAAGTTTCCGCTAGGTATTTTTTTATTTTTATATATATTTTTTTTAAAATCATTATTTCGTCCAACTTCCGGAGTTGAATGGAATACTAGGAAAAATAGTTACTTCAAATTTTTCACTAAATTAATTCTTGCAAACGCTCTAATCTCTGTTACTCACAGAATACAGAACTTTGCCCATTTATAACAATGGAACTTTGGGGTTAACGTACCCTGCAGTAAAGAAAAAGCGTTACATCCAGTTCTCTCTACCTGAGAACGTCATGTTCGCCTCACAAGTTGTGAAACAAGCGATCATGAAAGTCGGTAGACGGCTCTTTCCGTCTTCAACACGGCGTGTGCTGTCAATGACGTCACATTTGACCGAATCCCCTTCAAATGAGTACGGCCCTGAATCCAATGTTCGCTCGTGTTCGCGGTTTCTGAAATTTTAAAGAGAGCTACTACACTGGCTGACGAAGCTGTACAGTTTTTACGCCGAAATATTGTAGAGATACAATAATTAAATCCCACGGGAAGCTCGAGAACCGTATTTAAAACTGTTACCTAGGGCAAGCCTTATGAAAGATTTTATTATTATATCTAATTTTATCCATTTCTATCAGCGTTTCTTCTATGACGGTATTATTTTCATAAAATAAAGAAAAACCGCCTTCAGTCACAATTGTGATTTTATTTCAGTGCACAATACATTTCGAACCCAGGTGTTCATCTTCAGGTGCCTTGAGTGTTAAATCGATTTTTTTCCAGATTTAGATTAATTCTGGTCTGATAACATTACAATGGAATATCACAAAGTGGGCACATTGTGAATACACGTTTACAAAAGTAATACAAATCGAAGAATAACTTACTGTCTCAAGTGGCGGTGGATACATGTTTCTTGAAGCACAGTATGTTTATTTACAAACGTACACTTTTTCGTTCTACAGAACGTTTTGTAAACACAACTCGAAACGCATCAAAGAATTTTAAATATAAAGATGCGGCATTTCTACAAACACACAGGCGTTATTATTTGAAAGGAGAAGCAAAGCTGTTATATTATTAGTTACACATGATACCATTTACAAAACAAGTATTCGTGAGTACGTCAAATGTTGACTACGTTATCAAATGGTTCCACTATTAAATATTTGTTACTTTAGGAAAAAATAAACTTACAAAATGACTGAAAAACTGTGGCTGCTATACTCTGTTCATTTAAGATGTTTTCAAAACAATTTGCTTTGTGTAACATCATTTCTAATTCTTTCAGTAGATCAGATTTTTAACCATGGTTTGCTGTGCTGAGTACAGTTATGCTGTTGCGGATGTCACTTAGTCTGTGTCTCTTAAGGTGCGTGTAGTTGGTTATTGTGAGTTTGTCAAAGTAGTCAAGTCTTCATCTACATCCTCTTCCATTTACATAATATTGTCCTCAAGTATATCGTCCTCTATATACTCCCTCCACCTTTCTGCTTTCCCTTCTTTGCTTAGAACTGGGTTTCCGTCTGAGCTCTTGATGTTCATAAAAGTGGTTCTTGTTTCTCCAACGGTCTCTTTAATTTTCCTGTAGGCAGTATCTATCTTACCTCTAGTGAGATAAGCCTCTACATCCTTACATTTGTCCTCTAGCCATCCCTGCTAAGCCGTTTTGCACTTCCTGTCGATCTCATTTCTGAGACGTCTGTATTCCTTTTTGCCTGCTTCATTATCTTCATTTTTATATTTTCTAATTTCGTCAATTAAATTAAATATTTCTTCTGTTACCCAAGGATTTGTACTAGCCCTCGTCTTTTTACCTACTTGATCCTCTGCTGCCTTCACTACTTCATCCCTCAAAGCTACCCATTCTTCTTCTACTGTACTTCTTTCCCCCATTCCTGTCAATTGCTCCCTTATGCTCTTCCTGAAACACTGTACAACCTCTGGTTCTTTTAGTTTATCCAGGTCCCATCTCCTTAAATTCCCACCTTTTTGTTTGTTCAGTTTTAATCTACAGGTCATAACCAATATATTGTGATCAGGGTTCACATCCGCCCCTGGAAATTTCTTACAATTTAAAACCTGGTTCCTAAATCTCTGTCTTACCATTATATAATCTATCTGAAACCTGTCAGTATCTCCAGTCTTCTTCCATGTATACATTTATGGACGGCTATAGAGGCAGCATGGCTCGATATTAATGTAAGAGACTTGAGTTCTTGCCACGTGGAGTTGCTGCACTACCTCAGGCAGATAGAGGTTCGACACGATATTAGAAGGTATTCGAAGACTTTTGTCACCTCAGTGTATAATGTGAACCATGAAATAACGTTTCCGATGTTTTCCGCCACCTCTTGGAGGGAATGAATGTGACGGATTTTAGGAATGACTGTTATGGTGATAAAGATGAAAATGTTTCCTTGGAAGAAACTTCTTTTCCAACAGTCCTGACCTACACTTTGAGAGTAGACGATACCGGCAACAAAAATTTTCTTGGTGTAGTCATACCATGACTAGTCTTAGTGCAACTTTGCAAATAACGAGTGACGTGGCGCAGTAGTTCGCGCAATGAAATCGCATTCGGAGGATGGTTCCTTTGAAAGGATACGGCCGATTTCCTTCCTCATCTTTCTCTCATCTGATGGGACCAAGGACGTCGCTGTTTGTGCCCCTCCCCCATATCAACCAACCATCTATGGATTAATGATAGTCGGTCGCGGTGGTCGAGCGGTTTAAGGCGCTTAAGTCCGGAACCGCGCGACTGCTACGGTCGCAGGTTCGAATCCTGCCTCTGGCATGGATGTGTGTGATGACCTTAGGTTAGTTAGGTTTAAGTAGTTCTAAGTTCTAGGGGACTGATGACCTCAGATGTTAAGTCCCATAGTGCTCAGAGCCATTTTGATTAATGATATGGCCATTGCCGGACTGGCTCGTTTCATGTGTCATTCGTAAATAATGTAATGTCATTCCTACTTGAATTCCATTCCAATAATTAATAAAATAGGTAATACTTGCAGTTAGTGTAGTTCGATGTGACAGCACAGAGAGGACGATTTGTTTACATGTTTTGACATGTCTACCCCGTAGTGGTGCGCTCTGCGGCTACGTCAAGTCATACATTACGAAGCGAAACTTGGAGATAGGCTCTGCCCATTGATATTTGTTTCTTTCCATATGTCTTGTAGTTTCAGCACAGTCATATTTTGAAACCCCAGAGGTAAGAGTCCATCTTAAAGCAGTTGGAGAGGACTGCATCTATTCAATGTTTGACTTCACGGTAGTGTGATGCAGGTAATTATTAACGGTTGTATGGATGAGTCAAACAAAATAGTAAGAAAATGCCTGTTTACCCACCTCCTTTGGGGAGGTTGCGTGCGTTCACTTTTTTCGTTCTCCTTTACTAAAATATTTCTGTAAAAATCCTCACTTGGTAGTGATCCTTATACTATCTCGATGTAGAACTCTGGTCTGCGTGAATAGTACTCCAATGTGCCTGCAGGCTCCTATCGATTGCAACATTTGCCATTTTGTAGTTGGGCAACACGTATCCATCGGTGTGTAGATGATGCAGAATATTTATTTCTGTTTATGGACTGTCTGTCGTTTACTATGACAGTGTCTGAAGCAGGGAATTATCAGATTAGCACAAAATTGCTATACTTCATTGGAGCACGTGCACGTCAGAATAATCCCTTCATTGAGGTAAGAAATGTGTTTTACAATCTCACTCTTGTGGCTTTGTTTCTGCATAATTTTACAAAAAATTTAATACTCCAGTAAGATTTCGTGTGGTCTGTGCCCATACTGTGTATATCCTGCAGAGAATCTTTGCAAGACTATTCCCCAAACCCATTATCATTCACGCCATACAGAGTTGCCAATGCAGAGCATCTTTTGTTCTCACATGTGTAGATAATCTTCCCGAAAACTTTATATCTAACTTCCTACTGTGACAAATACTTAGATGCATTTGCAGTGCGTGTATCTTCAACACTAAGCGCCAACGTAAAGCTGATAAACAACGTGTCACTTCAGATACCATGTATGTAAAAATGTTTACTGCCTTACATTCAGTTACCGGCCGCGGTGGTCTCGCGGTTCTAGGCGCGCAGTCCGGCGCCGTGCGACTGCTACGGTCGCAGTTTCGAATCCTGCCTCGGGCATGGATGTGTGTGATGTCCTTAGGTTAGTTAGGTTTAAGTAGTTCTAAGTTCTAGGGGACTGACGACCACAGCAGTTGAGTCCCATAGTGCTCAGAGCCATTTGAACCATTTTTTTTACATTCAGTTATTGGCGGTGTTGAGTATTTTAATATACAGTAATGGGTACTTGCTTAGTCTGTTCGTCAATTTTATAACCAGTGGTGGAATGTCCGATAAAATAACGTCAATTTGGTTTTTGAGAATCATACGTACTTAAGTTTTTGGATAATATATCACCTAATCTATCGATTTCTGCCACATCCTGTGGTGTTCGTTTGCACGATATAGTATATGAGAAAACTGTATGCGAAGTAACAGGCCTAGTTTTCTGATCAGCCCGTCAAATTTTGATCTGATTTTTGAATAATACTGCGGGGCTATCAACAGTTTGTCGAATAGTTGGAAATCGCTTTATTTTAATGTACTTACTGTATGCGTGTGTAAAGGTCGCATGTTATGTGGCTTATTTTGACTGGATTCATTCGTTAAACTCCAACAGTCTCAGATGTTAATTGTCCTTGTTGCCGCACGTTAGAAATTCGGAACATTACTCGATGCCACTGTCGGTTTGAAGTACTGTGAGCTGGGCAGTTTCGCAGTTTTTTTTTTTCCCCTCCAGAATTCTGGAACGTCCGACGTGAAAATATCACCTTGGCAAGGAAGTATTTAAGTATTTTCTTTTCCATTCTAGTAACATTCTGTGGTTGTCATCCTGTACCTAGGTATGAAACGAAATACATGAATCTTAGTCAATCATGTCATACCACCACGAGCTCAAAGACTTGTGTAAGTAACTTAAGAATAGTAACTATCATTGTGATGGACAATACCGGCAAATGGGAAAATTATTGACGGTCTTTTAATTTCTGTTTCTGCGGCTTTTAGGTATCTGGTGTCGTGACAGCGGACGGTTTATGTGAAAACTTCACCTGCTGAGCCGTTAAATTGTTTACAAAATTAAACGTCAAGACGTTAAATACGAATTTTCGCTCCAATAAGAAAATTTCTACTACCAATGTGACTGCTAAATAATGCCGGAGAAATCGCACAAATAAGTATTCGACGAAAAGAAGTTGCACTTCCAAACCTGCTTCGAGAAGGCTTTTAATAATTTCCACCACGAAACTCTTTCTCCAAATCAAGCAGAAAATACAAAGAGGTTCCGTTATTATCTAGACTACACCAGTGGAAAGACACACTCGATACTTTCAATATGTGGCAGCTATGGTAATGTTACCAACGACAGCGCCACTAGAGCGTCACTGGAGCTTCTTTCATCAAAGAAGATCCATCAAATACTCCGCCCAGATTGATACTTTTGTGTTATTACGAAATAGGGGAGAATATTGCAGATGTTATAAAGTAACTGGTTGGCAATCATTAAAGCAAAGGCTTTATCATTGGGGTGAGGCCCTTCACGAAATTTCAATCATACCTTTCTCCTACAAATGCAAAAATGTCTTGTTGACTCCACCACCTACATGGGAAGAAATTTCCATCGTGATGAGATAACAGAAACCAGAGTTTGCACAGAAATCTTACGATGTTCGTTTATCCAGCGTCCAATGTAACAGCTGAACGGTAGACAGAAAGTTTTGAAGTGGTTCTACGAACCGTCTACCAAACAGTTAAGTACAAACCACAGTCTTGCAGATGTAGATATAGAAACGAGATGAATATGATGTAGCGCCTTCGGTGGTGGAATAACCACAGAGTCTGGCAGAGCAACAGATGTCTAATGCGGTCCTACGGGTCTTAATACAGTTGACTGTTAGTATAGGGCGGTTTATTATAAACAACAGATATAATTATAATAATGGGGAACCGTAGCAACGTCTGTCCCATTATTACTGATGAGACAGACGTTGTTCATTGTCTTTTGAGTAATTGTAAGAGTCTGTGCTGCTTATTTAGCTGAGAGGCCAAACGGTTCCCCTCGCCGTCAAGGTGTGAAATAGTCAGCTACCAGACAGGCTCCTCATTATGAAGCAGAGGTGGAAGGGAAGCCAGATTGTCCTTAGTTTACTTGCTGGTGGCCTAATAACAGGAGAGCCGCTTGCAGCATGTGACGTAACTGAATCACCAGCAACAGTTTACTCAAAATACGATTAGCCGACAACTACTGCACGACTTCCTCAGCTCGTTCGTTACGGCCACAGTTGTGTAGCTTCGTTTACGCTGCAGTTCACCCACTGTCTGTTCACTGGAGATAGTAATCTGTGTAAATAAAAAAGTAATTCTTCATTTGTTCAAGATATTAAATTTCCTAAAGTTCTCTACCGATTACTTTGAAATTTTGACGCAATGTTGCATTCGAATACGTGCATGGTTTTATATACCTACTGGAGCTCCATCGTTGAACTCATCTATATAGAGTGTTTTACACTTCACGTTACGCACTTCCATAGGTTGTAGAAGGGCTTGATAGATCAAGTTTTATAGAGGTACAGAAATTCCTTCTGGTACCTCTCACAGTGGAATGCACGATCGGGTATTGATGATGGTAAGATGGTGGGTAGGCAACTTTCAGAGGTGGTAGGTAGCATGGACGAAAAAAGCTACGAGTACTTCTTTAATAGAGGAGATGTGTTTCACAGTAACGAAGAAGAATCTCTGCTCAGAGCTTCTCAGGTACGCATTTTAGAGCCAATGTTTTATGGACATCTTAGGGACTCGTATTTTTAGCCAATCAACACTCCAATCATAACTGAAAGTCTATTTTTCTGAAAACATAAATTTAAAAAAATTTAAGAATGTATATTAACATTAGTGACCTGAAAGTAGGCTAAATTAGAATGTCAATAGTGTTTATTGCAAGACTCTAGTGTCAGTCGTTTACGAGATATCGTAATTTGAAAGGTTTCCACATCGACATTTGTTTGTGCCATTCAGTCTGTATGTATATTGTTTAGCGATGGAGCCCCATTTACCAATCGTGGCCATGTAAGCCACCGAAAAACGCACTATTGGTCTCTTGACAATCTCCGTTGCATTCATCGGGTGGGACGTAAGCGTCCATGGAGTGTAAATATTAAGTGTAGGATAGTGAATCTTCTTAAACGGAGTACTGAATGGCGCACAAGCATCACAGTCTCCTAACAGAACATCTTCCAAAAATGCTAGAAGCGGTTCCTCTGCAGACTAGGGGGAACCTGTGGTACCAACATGATGGCTGTCCAGCTCATAGCACGTGAAATACTACAGCTTGGCTTCAGAACTACAGTAATGGTAGAGGTTGAAGAAATGAATTCAAATACGTGCCAAAGCCGGAACTTGAAACTGGGTCCCTGCTTCCGATTTAAGAAAGGGAAAGTAGGCTACAGGCGTGAATTGAAGTTTGTGTGAGGGAGGGTACTGGAGTAGGGAAGTCCATGAAGCTGCGTTACATATTCTGCTATGGTGATGTAATGGGTTGGGTTGTTTGGGGGAAGAGACCAAACAACGAGTCATCGGTCTCATCGGATTAGGGAAGGACAGGGAAGGAAGTCGGCCGTGCCCGTTCAAACCAACCATCCCGGAATTTGCCTGGAGCGATTTGGGGAAGTCACGGAAAACCTAAATCAGGATGGCCGGACTGGGATTGAACCGTCGTCCTCCAAAATGCGAGTCCAGTGTGCTAACCGCTGCGACACATCGCTCGGTGGTGATGTAATGATTAGCTCATTTATCTAGTTAGTAGGAGACTCGGGTTTGTGTCCCGCATGTGGCATAAATTTTAATTTACTTCTTCACCTTCTATCCATATCGTAGACAAAATTGAAACTCATATATCTCAAGGAAATTTTAATTCTACGTATTTCCAAATCGTTGGACTGGATGCAGAGAACCTGTGCCTTGCTGGATCTCTCCACAGATTTGATGCCACGACCGATGTTATACGACAAAGTATTAGTGCTGCCTGCTCGGAAATTTCCCCTGAAGTGCTAGCACGTGTGCAGCTGTTGTTCCATAGCAGACGGGAAGCATGTATTGCTGCTGCCAGTGGCCATTTCCAACACAACCTGTGATGGTCAATTGTCTTGTTACTGGTCAGAATCCATATAGCTAGTGTACGCTCATGACCTTGTGTTGTTCTTTATCGTGTGCTACCATCGGTATTGTACATGTGTTAGTGTGGGAACTTTTCAGAATACAATATCTCGTAAACGATTCACACCTGAGTCCTGCGACAAACACCACTGACATTGTAGGTAATTTTGCCTACTTTTATTTTTTTAACGTCAAAAGGAATTGTTCCGTTTACAAAAGTATGTTTGTACAAAAATATACTTCCTAAGTATTATTACAATTTATTTATTGGTTAAAAATATTAGCCTCTGGTTACCATTCCATTTAGTGAAAGCCGCACATCAATAACACTTTCAATTTTCCCATTATTTACGGTGCAAATTTTAGGTGATTCACTCTGCACAGTAAACGTTCTTAGCCAACATTTAGAATATTGCTTGACTAATTTAAACTATTGACCATTGAAATTGCTACACCAAGAATAAATGCAGATGATAAACAGGTATTCATTGGATTCATAAATTATACTAGAACCGACATGTGAAAACATTTTCACGCAATTTTGGTGCATAGATCCTGAGAAATCAGTACCCAAATAACCACCTCTGGCCATAATAACGGCCTTGATGCGCCGGGCATTGAGTCAAACAGAGCTTGGATGGCGTGTACAGGTACAGCTGCCCATGCAGCTTCAACACGATACCACGGTTCATCAACTGGCGTATTGTGACGAGCCAGTTGCTCGGCCACCATTGACCAGACGTTTTCAGTTGGTGAAAGATCTGGAGAATGTGCTGGTCAGGGCAGCAGACGAACATTTTCAGTATCCAAAAAGGCCCGTACAGGACCTGCAACATGCGGTCGTGCATTATCCTGCTGAAAGGTAGGGTTTCGCAGGGATCGAATGAAGATTAGAGCAACGGGTCATAACACATCTGAAATGTTATGTCCACTTTTCAAAGTGCCGTCAGTGCGAACAAGAGGTGACCGAGACGTGTAACCAATGGCACCCCATACCATCACGCCAGGTAATACGCCAGTATGGCGATGACGAATACGCGCTTCCAATGTGCATTCAACGCGATGTCGTCAAATACGGATGCGACCATCATGATGCTGTAAACAGAACCTGGATTCATCCCAAGAAATGACGTTTTGCCATTCGTGTACGCAGGTTCTTCGTTGGGCACACCATCGCAGGCGCTCCTGTCTGTGATGCAGTGTCAAGGGTAACCGCAGCCATGGTCTCCAAGCTGATAGTCCATGCTGCTGCAAACGTCGTAGAACTGTTCGTGCAGATGTTTGTTGTTTTCCAAACGTCCTCATCTGTTGACTTAGGGATCTAGACGTGGCTGCACGATCCGTTACAGCCATGCGGATAAAATGCCTGTCATCTCTACTGCTAGTGATACGAGGCCGTTGGGATCCAGGGCGGCGTTCCGTATTACCCTCCTGAATCCACCGATTCCATATTCTGATAACAGTCATTGGATGTCGACCAACGCGAGCAGTAATGTCGCGATACGATAAACCGCAATCGCGATAGGCTATAATCCGACCTTTATCAAAGTCGGAAACGTGATGGTACGCATTTCTCCTCCTTACACGAGGCATCACAACAACGTTTCACCAGGCAACGCCGGTCAACTGCTGTTTGTGTATGAGAAATCGGTTGGAAACTTTCCTCATGTCAGCACGTTGTAGGTGTCGTCACCGGCGCCAACTTTGTGTGAATGCTCTGAAAAGCTAATTATTTGCATATCACAGAATCATCTTCCTGTCGGTTAAATTTCGCGTCTGTAACACATCATCTTCGTGGTGTAGCAATTTTATTGGCCAGTAGTGTACTTCTAGCTTTTACTTGATACTCTAACAAACGTTTGGTTGGAAATAGGTTTTGTATACTTTCATAACATATAAATATGTACGTATGTAATATATAGAGGGGAAATTTTTTCTGACAAAGTTGAGGCGTGAAATCTCGTAGGAGGCAGATGACCATGTTTATATTATAATGTAGCGCTGTGCTGCAGCTGGATAGGTCGCTTCAGAAGAGTCATACAGCTGGCGAAAAATGACTTCATTACTCATATTGCTCACTCGATGCTTTTCCGATTTATTTCCATCACCAGATATCTAAGTGCACAAAGGATCACAGGATAAGAATCTTACTAGATGTACATGTAACCTAAGCTGACACACTAGTCCGAAAGAACAGTCGCTAGATAGATGTAGATGTAGATATATCTAATTGAGTCGAGTTCGGCCAATGATCTCTTATGTGCCGATGCACACTAGCCTCGACTTCTTACAGGAATCGCTGAAATGCCGCGAGTAACGACGATAATGGGCAAGGGGCACTACATTCGTAGTATGTGGATACGTTGAGAATGGCCTAATCAGAGGCGCGCTAGGTCAGTCCGTGCAGTTGTGATGACCGCTGTGTTCTGATGGCTTAGTGGTCAGTGTTTCTGACTAGTGAGCAGGAGACCCGGGTTCGAATGCTGGTCCAGCATAACTTTGCAACATTCCCCCTTGCTTTCAATCAATGCCCATTCGCAACCAATGTCTTAATTCCTTTGTGTTTAAATTAAAGAGAATGCATCGCAGGTATTTCTTTCATTGTTTCCTATTTATACACCACAGGGTATCCACCTCCCTGTGTGTCACGACTGCTCTGACGCCTGTATCAAGTGCTTTCGTTGCAATAACTATCTGCTTTGTTGGATCAAAACGTGCAAGGCATGGGCGGTCAACGGCTGGGATTTCAAATTGTGGAAGGCGCGCTCGCAAGCTTGTGTCCACTGGAAAGGCACCTTTTCTTTGCACAGGGGCTGCTTTCTGTTGCTGCTGCAGATAACAACTGACATCATCACCAGAAATGAACGAAGTTGCTTAAGCGTTGTCGGTCTGGCAAATTTTATTATAGCTTCAATATGTTTATCCAGAGGACGAATGCACAAATGCCCGAGTTGGAAATGCAATGGCAGATAGGTATTTCTGCAATGGCAGACATGGAAATCTCTCAGCACCTCGTGTTTGGTTAGTGAAAGAATGTTTGGCTATGCCGTCTTCGTACACTGTCTTTACTACCTTCGGAGGCACTTCTGCCTGGCTTGGAGAGTGGGGTATAGAATGAAAATCCCAAGGAGAAACGGAAAATGATGAAAACCTTAATTACCAGGGATCGTGTTGAAAGAGACAATTAGGGTCGCACAACGGGTTGACAAGAATTAACTTACTGTTATAGTCTTCGTCCCAAAGACTGGGCCGGTCGGAGTGGCCGAGTGGTTCTTGGCGCTTCCGTTTGGAACCGCGCGACCGCTACGGTAACTGGTTCGAATCCTGCCTCAGGCATGGATGTGTGTGATGTCCTTAGGTTAGTTAGATTTAAGTAGTTCTGAATTCTAGGGGACTGATTACTCCAGAAGTTAAGTCCCATTATGCTCAGAGCCATTTAAACCAAAGACTGGTTTGATGCAACTCTTTACGCTATGCTGTCCAGTGTAGGTCTTTCCATTTCTGCATAACTACTGCAACTTACATCCACTCCGAACTGGTAATACACAGTATTCAAGCTTTCGTCTCCCTATAGAATGTTTAATCTGTAGTTCTTCCTTTCTTTTCCTCAGGAACAATCGAACGCATCTTTTAGTCAAGTTGTGTCATAAAGTTCTGTTTTCTTCATTTAGATTCAGAGACGGAAAAAACTGTTGGGAAGATACTCGGGGATTAAGTTTATAGGTGTCGCAGGGCTTCCCAGTCCGGCAGCTGCACCCTGAAGACCTTCTGATTCCAGTGCTGCATGATTGTTCCTGGAATCCAGACTTATTGCCGGCCAAATCCTTTCGCCCACACCAAGGTACCAGGTCGGAACTTGGAAGCAGGCAGTGATAATGCCAGCTGTGGCGTCAGCGTGAATAGGCTCAAAATGATACGGACTGGCGTCCATTGAGAAGTTCCAGAGGAATTTTGTGTCTGAGGGAAGAGGACCAGTCACTGCTCAAAATAAATTAGAGATGCATTGCTGGAGAGATCCTGGAGGTATACCTTCATCTGAGTTTTGAAAGTGTGGACCATCCTCTCGGCCTCTTCATTATACTGTGAATGGAATTGCTCGCTATGGAATTGCGACTCTTCTCATGTCAGTTACAAGTACTTCCAGCAGACCTTCAATCACAAAAATTGTTTCTATGTCTTTGATGGTGTTGGTGGTTGACGTGGCATTGCATCAAACAAAGTATGGAAATCTGGAGTAAGCATAAATCACTATCAATAACATGGCGTTGAACACCGGCCTGACAAAATCAGTCTGTAACTGCTCCCAAGCCAAGAAGAAAATGAACGTCGTGGGTTTGCCTGCTGGCAGAGTGGACGTATTTGGGTGAGTCGCTCAGTCCCCTGATTCATGCCTGGCCACTACGTGAACCTGCGAGCCCGGAGTTTAGTTCTTGATCCCCCACCCCCAGTGACCTTGGTGTGATAGTTGCAGGAGGTGCTGACATAAATAATAAGGAATGACTACTCGTGGGTGTCCCTTGTCCTAAATGAGTAGAGTTACTCTGTCGATCAACATGAGCTGATGGCAGGCATTAAAGAACTAACCGAATGCCACAGAAGCCTTGGGAGGTTGTCGTTTGGGCTGCTCATGAAGTATGTGACTCCAGACTTTTTGGAGCACTTTGTCGTTACCGGTTGGGTCTGTGACCCAGGAGCTGGTAATGGGAAAAGAATCTTCTGCTCCTTCAGCGATGTGAAAACACAGACTTTCTTCTTTGCCGAACTCTGGATCGGGTCCCATAGAAGGCAGGAGTGGACATCAGCATTGGCATGCTCAGTCGTGTTGCGGAAGTGAACCTGATACTGGTAGCTCGCCAAAAATAAAACCCAGCGCTGGAAGCGGTGAGCGGTCCTGTCTGGAATCTGCTGGATTGAACAAGGAGATCAGTGGTTTGTGGTCTGTGACAAGGTGAAACTTCGTGCCATAAACAAAAACGTGGAATTTCTTTAATGCGAAGATAATACCAGCGTTCCTTTTTCCATTTGGAAGTGCCTGGGTTGGGTGTTAGTCATTGTTTTCTACGTATACACGACAGGCTACTCAGAGCCATCCACCTCCCTGTGTCTCAGGACTGCTCTGACGCCTGTATCAGGTGCTTTCCTTGCAATAAATATCTGCTTTGTTGGATCAAAACATGCGAGGCATGGGCCATCAACAACAGGGATTTCAGCTTGAGAAAGGCGCGCTCGCAAGCTCCTGTCGACTGGAAAGGCACCTCTTCTTTGCATAGGGGCTGGTTTCTGTTGCTGCTGCGGGTAACAACTTTCGGTAATATGACACCTTCACCAGAAAGGAACGAAGCTGCTGAAGCGTTGTTGGTCTGGGGTATTTGATTATGGCTTCAATATGTTTATCCAGAGGACGAATGCACAAATGCCCGAGTTGGAAATGATGTCGCCAAGGTACTCAATCTCAGTCCGCAAAAAAAACATTTTTCTTATCTGCATTTTAGGCCTTGCCATTCCAAACTTTAGTCTTTTTAAATGAGAAAGTCCATGCGGAGTGTTAGTGTAAGAAACTGCATGAAGGGGAGTTGGAAGTATGCATCCTCTAGGTCTATTTGAGAGAAGAAATTTCCAAGTTTTAATTTTGACAGTAATTCTTCCGGCTTTGTAATAGTATATGTCTCAATCTGTAATAGAGTGTTAGCAGTTACTTTAAAATCACCGCGCAGGTCGATCTTCCCCAATGTATTTCGCACTATGACTAAGGGACATCCCATTGACTAGAACGAATATGTTCTAGAACTCCAACTGCAGTTAGGCGATCCGATTCTTCCTTTACTTGGTCTCTAAGAGCTAACAGAACGGCTCGGACTCGGAAGTACCGAGGCCGCGTATTATGTTTCAGTGCGATGTGCCCCTCAAAACCCTTTGCGATTACGAGTTCTGGGGTGAACAGGTTCTTATAATCCAGGCAAAGTGTCTCTATGTCCGAATATGAAACATCTTCAGATACTAGATTTACAGAGTTGTCATTGAAAATCTAAACAGCTTCTCAGCGGAATCACTGTTAACGACTACGTAGGTAACGTGGCGGGTTGCATTGCTATATGTCGTTGACAGTTCGACTTGAACACGTACTGGGATGATTTGTTTATTATTCGCCTTAGATGTCTCTTTGTTTCCTGCAAAGGAGGAGATCCAAGTTTCAAATAGGTATGTAGTTCAGAATGCACACGGCTGCACAGATGTCTACTTGTAATTGAACTGGATTGTTTGAAATTTGCGCTTCTACGAGAAGCTTAATGGAGATCTACAGTGGCTACCAGATTAAAACTCATGTGTTGCGCTGGAGGCTGTCTTGCCTGACAGGACTTACGGCATACAGAAGCTAAATGACAATTTTGGCAACAGGTCCATCTGTCAGAACAGTCTTCACGTCGATACTTTTTAAAACAATCTGGACAATCGTCCGGTTCGCAAGACAAATTTGATCGGCTGGACCGGGATGGAGGGCGTTGGTGGTTAGAAGTATAGGTACCGCCCGCACTGTTGTTACGTCTAACTCGCTACTAGTGTCGCCATTGGCTGCTGGCTCGGATGTATTTACATTAATGGCTGCTTTATCGATCCACGATTCCAGTTTCTTGGCAGCCGCTCAGGTCACTTCGAATCTTTGTGCTTAATCCAAAACTTTGTCTAATGACGATCTTCAAGTTCAAGTGTCTCGTTCTGGAAATCCCTGTCTGGAGTACCCTAGATGACCATGTCGCTATCATTTCTTCTGAATAGGACTCCTTACTTTTGAGGGTAACAAAAGGACAATTTCAGCCTAAGCTTTGCAACTCTGCGGGCCATTCTCTATGCGTCTGGTCTGACTTCTTCTTGCTTTAGTAAAATGCTACCCGGGAGGAAATAATATCAGTATGCTTCTGGTAACATATTGTCAGCAACGAACGAATATCTGAAGAGTTGAGTTGTGAAGGCTTAGATAAGGGTGGCCACTGTCCACAGTATCCGGTAAATCTCAGGTTTTGATATAATTGAATATTGTGGTCCTTTTCCTTGAGGTGAAATTTTTGTGATTCAAATGAAATCATTCCTAACAAGGTGTTGTAAGATGCTCTCAAATACTTGAAGGGAACCATCCCTAGATAGCACTGAAGTTCTTTGGGCGTCCGCGTCCAGTGAACTTGCACTGCATACAAATGTGCAGGGGGGAGCTGTGGAATATGTAAGGGGCTCAGAGACTCACAAGCACGTATCGTATGCGGCGTCTACAAGCGGAAGGAGAAAATACGCCACGCGGGAACCGGAGAGGGAATATTCAACACGACTACAGTGTGTCTGGAGGTAGAATGAGAATAAATACTCTAAAATATGAGGGAGCTGTTTCCGGAAAGAAAATGTAGTAAATGTGGCAGGCAAGTAAAGTTCGTCTCTACTTGTACTGCGGCGAAATGAATCTTAAAAGAGGAAAGGACATCTTTACGTCGTTAATAATTCCAAAGAAAGTGAAAGAGTTACTTCAGCAAACGACATGTTACCTATGTAGTTTGTCGTAGTTGGCTCTCATATCTTCGTTAGCAGAGTACTACTAGAAGAGGGCATATGCTCCTTTCGTAATTAAGGGTTCATGCCTGTTTCCACAAAGCGTTCTAATGTTGCACGTTGAGGACCATACTTCTGACAAAATATTTAGTAAAAAATTGTACTAGATATTCCAAATCTAAACTAGTCTGCGGTTCACACATAAGTACCTGGCAGAGGGTTCATCGAACCACTTTCAAATCTTTTCTCTTCCATTCCACTCTCTTAAAAGCGCGTCGGCAGAATTGGAAAGTAAAATCTCTCCGCGCGATCTCCGATTTCTATTACTTTATTAAGATTTCCGCATTCATAGGAAAAATTTGGAATTCAAAAGTTGCCGCGTCGAAAACCGCCAACTCACTGACCATATTTGCGACACTCTCTTACCTATTCCGCGATAATACGAAACGAACTGGTGTTCTTTAAATCTTTTCGGCGCACTGGTAATGATCCAATAGCGCAACGCAATTCTCTACCAGAGGACAGACAACCATAGTGTACGCAGTCTGTTTAGAGGATTACTTGCCTTTTCTAAATGCTCCGACAGTAAAACGCAGCCTTTGATTTGACTTTCCCACTCATAACTGTGAGCATTTCCGTAGTTGCGTCGATCTGCTGAAGTCAGAAAGACCAGTGAAGTCTTAAATTCTAATAAGATTGACCTTCAGTTCTAAAATTCACATTCGGTGATGTTTGAACGTATTACATTCGTTTCTTAAGTTTGCTGACGTTGTTGTCAGCTTGAGGATACTTGATATGTTTTAAATTTTTTATTTCTGTTATGAACTGGAAATGCATGAAGTCAAGACAAGACATTGTATCTTCCTTATTTCGATGGATTAGTGGTTTCGGCTAACAATCTTGTCATCTTCAGTTCATAACAGGTTCATGATTAGTGTTTGTACCGCTACGGCTTCCCATATCATTAAAATCTTAATTCAAATGACAGCATCCATACATGACAGTTAAAACAGCTTTCATCGCCAATGTAATTGAACAATTCTTATAAAACAAAAGCGTTATGCGGTTAAGACTTACTAATAGACACAATAAATATTTACATCATCTCGTAAAAGAGATCAGCATATATGTATGTAAATAATCCTGTTATTAGTCATGTAATGCCTGTTGGTATGGCTTTGTACGCAGTTCATTGTATGTTAATAAAAAAGGATGGTGGTATGTACTATACAGACCAAATGAGCTAGGCCATTAATTGCAACTTTTTTATGACATCATCTAACTATGTACCTGTTATATTCTTAGCATTGAGAATGGCTAGTTTCCAGCTGAAACCCAGATCTGCCAATAAAAATTCCAAAGGACGACTGATAGCTGAAATCTACTATTTACAGATCAAAATAACGGTCGCTGCGTGCAACAGCCTCTGAATGGAGGGTAGCCTGGTATAATTATGTCGCTGTAACGTGGTACATGTGAACATTATGACAGCTGATGCTCATTGCAACGTTCAAGAATCGCATCATTCGGCATAAACATCTATCAGCCAAAATAATACGACCACTAGTTTAACAGCGTGTTGTTCCACTTTTCAAACACAGTACTAAAGAGATCTGCTTGGTATGGGTTCTGAAGTCCTTGACGTATGTGGCACCCGGTTTCTACCCACAGATCTCGCTAATCATGGGGTGGTGGGTTACGGGTATGCAGCTGGCGCCCGACATGTGTCCCAATGGGTACAGATCAGTCACATTTGCTTGCCAAGACATCACTGAGTTTACTATAATGCCCATCAAACCACTGTAGCACGATTCTGACCTTGCAACACGGACATTTATGCTGCTGGAAGACGTCATCACCATAGGGAAAGACTTCAAGCGTAAAGCGATGCAGGTGGTCCGCAACAATGTTCACTGCTGTCATGATTCCTTCGCTTACCGCTCCAGATCCAATGGAAACCCACACCCTATAGCAAAACTCTTAACTCGCCGACCTGCATCTTTGGCCCGGTGCTCGTTCTGTGCAGCCATTCATGCTGATGAGGGCGTGTAAGGATCTAATCACCAGCTTGATGTAACAAGAAATGCGATTCATTCAATAGGCGACACGTTTCTATTGACCCACGATCGAAACACATTGATGATGTGCAGTCGTAACTGACGATGTCGTTATACATACACAGGAATATACACTACTGGCCATTAAAATTGTTACACCACGAAGGTGACGTGCTACAGACGCGAAATTTAACCGACAGGAGGACGATGCTGTGATATGAAAAAGTTAGCTTTTCGGAGCATTCACACAAGGTTGGTGCCGGTGGCGACACCTACAACGTGCTGACATGAGGAAAGTTTCCAACAGATTTCTCATACACAAACAGCAGTTGACCGGCGTTGCCTGGTGAAACGTTGTTGTGATGACTCGTGTAAGGAAGAGAAATGCGTACCATCACGTTTCCGACTTTGATAAAGGTCTCACTGTAGCCTATCGCGATTACAGTTTATTGTATCGCGACATTGTTGCTCGCGTCGATCGTGATCCAATGACTGTTAGCAGAATATGGAATCGGTGGATTCAGGAGGGTAATACGGAACGCCATGCTGGATCCCAACGGCCTCGCATCACTAGCAGTCGAGATGACAGGCATCTTATCCGCATCGCTGTAACGGATCGTGCAGCCCCTTCTCGATCCCTGAGTGAACAGTTGGGGACGTTTGAAGACAACAACAATCTGCACGAACAGTTCGACGACGTTTGCAGCAGCATGGACTATCAGCTCCGAGACCATGGCTGCGGTTACCCTTGACGCTGAATCAGAAACAGGAGCGCCAGCGATGGTGTATTCAACGACGAAGCTGGGTACACGAATGGCAAAACGTCATTTTTTGGGATGAATACAGGTTCTGTTTACAGCATCATGATGGTCGCATCCGTGTTTGGCGACACCGTGGTGAACGCACATTTGAAGTGTGTATTCGTCATCGCTATGCTGGCTTATCATCCGGCGTGATGGTATGGGGTGCCATTGTTTACACGTCTCGGTTACCTCTTGTTCGCATTGACGGGACTTTGAACAGTGGACGTTACATTTCAGATGTGTTACGACCCGTGGCTCTACCCTTCATTCGATCCCTGCGAAACCCTACATTCAGCAGGATAATGCACGACCGCATGTTGCAAGTCCTGTACGGGTCTTTCTGGACACAGAAAATGTTCGACTGCTGCCCTGGCCAGCACATTCCTCAGATCTCTCACCAATTGAAAACGTCTGGTCAATAGTAGCCGAGCAACTGGCTTCGTCATAATACGCCAGTCACTACTCTTGATGATCTGTGGTATCGTGTTGAAGCTGCATGGGCAGCTGTACCTGTACAGGCCATCCAAGCTCTATCTGACTCAATGCTCATGCGTATCAAGGCCGTTATTACGGCCAGAAGTGGTCGCTCTGGGAACTGATTTCTACATCTACACCTACATTCATACTCCGCAAGCCACCCAACGGTGTGACGTGATCACTTTAATTTCTGTAGGCTCTCTTCGAAACATCGTTTTGGAGTTAGTCGTGGCCACCACAGGACAGCTGCTCGCAGTTCTGTGAAATGATGTGTTTGCAGAGACTACTTCAAAGCCCTAGTAGACGATAATCCCAAGGGGCTGAGAGAAGAGAATACGGTGGATGTTGCAGTACTCGGAACCACTTTTCAGCAGTGGAAGCCCTAGTTTTCAGGCTCATATGGGGACGAGACTTGACGTGTTGTAAGGGCACTTTTCTGTGACGATGGAACGCGTTCGTATTTGTTTAAACTCTTGTTTGTAAGTCTCAAGTTGGTATTTTAGAAAGTGGTAAACCTTATTTTGACATTGAATCGTATAAATCTCGGTGCAGAGTAATTTCGAAATCCAGACTGGCCGGTACATCAAACAATCTGCCTGCGAGAAAGAAATCAGTTTTCAGTTAAATTTACGTAGGCTATCTGACTAAACAAAGTGACTCAGATTAAAATGGTGGACCTGAATTTCGCTAATCTCTATCTTAGTCATATAAACAGTCACTGTACCACAACTGTTATTGTAATGACAGAGCAAATTAGCATAAAAATTAACGCATCTGGCTTTCTCGTAAAACTGCTTGAAAACTCACAACATAGCACTTCACAAAATCTTTTGCTGGTATTAAATCTCAGAACTAATACCGATATTTTCACAAAACATATTGACCATCACTGTGGGTTACAATGCACATGAGTTTTGATGGTAATTCTTAATCCACTGGTACAAGTATTTGACAGTACACCTAATTTGAAAAAGCCACAGTTTGGCAAATCTGAAATTAAATTATTTGGTCATATGAAATCTAATGAAGGAATTAAACCTGATCCAGAAAAGTTGGAAGCTATTGCTAGAAATCATGTAACTAAATATCAACTAAGAGGATTTTTAAGGTTAATTAATTTCTAATGGACTTCATTCATTTGAAAAACTTGACCACTCTCAGGCTGTGTGAGTTGACTTGTAAGAATTTTATTTGTCACTTGGACAAGGTAGCCCAGGATGAATTTCAAAGTTTCAAGAATGCGTTTCTTGCTGCACCAATGTTATATCATCCAGATCTGTCACGTGACTTTTGTATTTCTACTAACAACTCAAAATTTGGACTTGGCGTGCAAGGTTTTCAAGAATTTAAGGAAAATGGAGCAATTACCCAAAGGAGTATAGCTTTTGCCAGTCGCATTTCATCTAAATCAGAATGTAATTACTCTGTGGCTGAAACGGAGGCATTGGCTGTGGTTTTCGCTTTGATAAATTCTGCTACTTCTTGTTTGGAAGGCATACCAAGGTATATACTGATCACCAAGCCCTTCAGTTTCTGATGACTGCCAAATTAAATCATGATCTCCTTAAGCGTTTGGCCTTAACTTCCCATTTTATCACTGTTTATATTCCAGGAACACAAAACATAGTAGCTAATACTTTGTCTTGTTCACCTGTTGGTCTTGTCAAAGCGACTGAGGAAAATAATCAGGAAAATAACTTTAGTGTCTTACACATTCAGAAGGTTTCATTTGAGAATTACATTGCATTAACTCTTGCTGACATGGGTAAGGAACAAGATAAGGATCCTATGTGGAGGGAAATAAAAGAGAAATTGAATGACAAGTACAAAAGCCATGAGATAATTTTATCTGATATGGAACAATATTCTTTTCAAATTTAGGAGCGCTAATAGTGAACTAAGGGTGTTACACATCCTGATCAATCTTGTCAGGCATTGTCCTATCTGTCTCAGTTAAATCAGTGAGAGGAGCTCTATTCAGTTGTCCCTTTTATGTCTACAGAATTATCAAAAGTTACATCAACTGTAGCTCTAGCACTTGACCTAGTTTTGGTAGTGTTTGGCATTTTAATGCAATTACAGTAATACAGCATATAAAAAGGAAATCTCTCTCACACAGAAGATCAACACTACACAGGTAACTACTAAAAATCACTCCCTACAAATGTTAATGAAAACAGTTAAATATTTAAATTATTACCGACAGAGTTCACTGAATAAATGCAAATCTAAGTTGCTCACAGAATCACAAAGACGCATAGTAGCCGACATCATTAAAGATCGCTGTCTATGTAACCACAGGACTCTTCAAGATTCAATAAACAAGAATAATTTTACCTTGGAGTACATCATTAGCAGTTGCAAAGATCAGTAGCAAAATTTCTCATTCTAAGCAGCATATAACACTACAAATGCATAAAATGAAAGAATCTCACTTGCACTACAGCCCCTAAAATACCCAGCACATATCGGTATTCAAAACTCCAGGAAATATACAAGCAGAATATAAGCAGACTATAACTGTTTTCCAGAAAATTTGTCTATATTGTTCACTGGTAATAAATATACTAAACAAACTGTGTTGCTGTAATGGCATGAGTGTATAATCAGTATAATTGTTGCGACACAAATTTTGAAAGCAACTGCTAACTCAAAGCCTGTAATTGAAATTTTAATTTGTAATTGCAGAACAAAACTTTGTCTGTTAGAAAAAATCAGCAGAGTGCCATCTAATTACGAATCCTGGAGGGTCACCAAGTGAAACATGTTCGTATTTATTTAAACTCATGCTTCTCAGTCTCAAGTTGGTATCTTAAAAAGTGGTAAAACTTATTTTGATATCGAAAAATGTAAATCTGAATTCATAGCAACAGAACTTTGTGAAAATTTAACTTTGAACAGAAATATGTGGAGATCACACTACACGACGCGAAATCCAGACTAGCTAGTACATCAAACAACTTGTCTGAGAGAAAGCAATCAGTTTTCAGTGAAATTAGATGGGCTATATAACTGAAAAGCAAAATGACTCACAGAGCGGGGTAGCGCAGTGGCTAGCACACTGAACTCGCATTCGGGAGGACGACGGTTCAATCCCGAGTTCGGCCATCCTGATTTAGGTTCTCCGTGATTTCCCTAAATTGCTCCAGGCAAATTCCGGGATGGTTCCTTTGAAGGGGCACGGCCGACTTCCTTCTCCATCCTTTCCTAATCCGATGAGGCCGATGACCTCGCTGTCTGGTCTGCTCCCCCAAACAACCCAACTCAAAATGACTCAGATTAAAATGGTGGAGCTGAAAATTGCTTTCTTTATCGCTTTATCTTAGAGTTGTAAGCATTCACTGTACCAGAGCTGTTATTGTAAATACAGATAAAATGAACATAAAAATTAGTGCATCTCTCCGTCCGAAAGGGCTTGGAAGGCCCAAGGGGCACCGACCGGCCGCCATGTCATCCTCAAACGACAGGCGCCGCTGGATGCGGATATGGAGGGGAACGTGGTCAGCATACCGCTCTCCCGGTCGTATGTCAGTTTACGAGGCCGGAACCGCTATTTCTCAATCAATTAGCTCCTCAAAAAATGGTTCAAATGGCTCTGAGCACTATGGGACTCAACTTCTAAGGCCATTAGTCCCCTAGAACGTAGAACTAGTGAAACCTAACTAACCTAAGGACATCACACATATCCATGCCCGAGGAACCTGCAACCGTAGCGGTATCGCGGCTCCAGAATGCCTCGCCTAGAACCGCACGGCCACTTAGGCCGGCTTAGCTCCTCAGTTTGTCTCACAAGGGCTGAGTGCACCCTGCTTGCCAACATCGCTCAGCAGACCGGATGGTCACCCATCTAAGTGCTAGCCCAGCCCGACAGCGCCTAACTTCGGTAATCTGATGGGAACTGTTGTTACCATTGCGACAAGGCCGTTGGCCAAAAATTTGTGCATCTGACTTTCTGATGAAATTGCTTGAAAACTAAGTCACTTCATTGATATCTTTTCCTGGTATTTAATCTCAGAACTGAAGCCGATATTTTTCCAGAAACACTCTGACAATCACTGTGCCTTACAATGGAAATGAGTTTTGATAGTAATTAAGATTATTGACTACTAGTGCATGCAGAACTCTTGTCCGCTCTGTGACCTTCCGCTATTAGGAATATTTATGTGACTGTCCAAAACTAAGTTTCATTTGCATGGCACGACGGTACCTCACTAATTTTCACAAAACATTTCTCGGTAAACAACTCGCGATGTACAATGCGAGTAAGCAAACATAGTCGTGAAATTACATTAAAATGGGGAAATAAACTCCTGATAAAAGAGAACAAAGACTCCAAGTTCGACTGAGCTTGGCAACAGCTTACCTTTTCATAAATTTCTCAGACTTAGACATACACTCCTGGAAATTGAAATAAGAACACCGTGAATTCATTGTCCCAGGAAGGGGAAACTTCATTGACACATTCCTGGGGTCAGATACATCACATGATCACAGTGACAGAACCGCAGGCACATAGACACAGGCAACAGAGCATGCACAATGTCGGCACTTGTACAGTGTATATCCACCTTTCGCAGCAATGCAGGCTGCTTCCCATGGAGACGATCGTAGAGATGCTGGATGTCGTCCTGTGGAACGGCTTGCCATGCCATTTCCACCTGGCGCCTCAGTTAGACCAGCGTTCGTGCTGGACGTGCAGACCGCGTGAGACGACGCTTCATCCAGTCCCAAACATGCTCAATGGGGGACAGATCCGGAGATCTTGCTGGCCAGGTTAATTGACTTACACCTGCTAGAGCACGTTGGGTGGCACGGGATACATGCGGACGTGCATTGTCCTGTTGGAACAGCAAGTTCCCTTGCCGGTCTAGGAATGGTAGAACGATGGGTTCGATGACGGTTTGGATGTACCGTGCACTATTCAGTGTCCCCTCGACGATCACCAGAGGTGTACGGCCAGTGTAGGAGATCGCTCCCCACACCATGATGCCGGGTGTTGGCCCTGTATGCCTCGGTCGTATGCAGTCCTGATTGTGGCGCTCACCTGCACGGCGCCAAACACGCATACGACCATCATTGGCACCAAGGCAGGAGCGACTCTCATCGCTGAAGACGACACGTCTCCATTCGTCCCTCCATTTACGCCTGTCGCGACACCACAGGAGGCGGGCTGCACTTTGTTGGGGCGTGAGCGGAAGACGGCCTAACGGTGTGCGGGACCGTAGCCCAGCTTCATGGAGACGGTTGCGAATGGTCCTCGCCGATACCCCAGGAGCAACAGTGTCCCTAATTTGCTGGGAAGTGGCGGTGCGGTCCCCTACGGCACTGGGTAGGATCCTACGGTCTTGGCGTGCATCCGTGCGTCACTGCGCTCCGGTCCCAGGTCGACGGGCACGTGCACCTTCCGCCGACCACTGGCGACAACATCGATGTACTGTGGAGACCTCACGCCCCACGTGTTGAGCAATTCGGCGGTACGTCCATCCGGCCTCCCGCATGCCCACTATACACCCTCGCTCAAAGTCCGTCAACTGCACATACGGTTCACGTCCACGCTGTCGCGGCATGCTACCAGTGTTAAAGACTGCGATGGAGCTCCGTATGCCACGGCAAACTGGCTGACACTGACGGCGGCGGTGCACAAATGCTGCGCAGCTAGCGCCATTCGACGGCCAACACCGCGGTTCCTGGTGTGTCCGCTGTGCCGTGCGTGTGATCATTGCTTGTACAGCCCTCTCGCAGTGTCCGGAGCAAGTATGGTGGGTCTCACACACCGGTGTCAATGTGTTCTTTTTTCCATTTCCAGGAGTGTATTAGCAAAATATTTCTTAATAACTGCCCTGCGCACAGTCACTATACTTAACACTCGCTTTAACTACAAGACTAAACACTATGTTGTGTTATAAGATTTGTACACTAAGCTTCAGCTATACCCAATGTTCTAACAATGAGATACTGTATAGTTACAAAAGTATAAAAAACTTTAATAACTTAAAAATTGCCCTTTTGTCATTTTTCCATTCACATCATCTCATTTCTTCAATATTTTATCTTAGAATATATTATTACAAAATCCTTCTTAAATAATCCAGACTGTCCCTCACACGCTGCTGCTACACTCTTCAAAAGAAGTAACGTCTCTGACCAATATCTGTTGTCTCAAGACTTTACAACGAGTATGGTTACACTTATACCACAGAGGTTGACTACATTTATAAGATCCGCAACTTTCTTTACATTTATAATCAATATTTCTTGGAAATCGACATGGTAGATAGGACAGTCTCTTTTCAACGGTACACATTCTCCGCTCACTACCTCCAATCGCCTGTTAATATACGCAGTGTTTACACTCTTCAATAAAAACCACCTTGTCCATCGCGGGCCTTGAAGGTCACTCTGCATGTTGACAGCTCACGTAATGACATTAATTAGGAAAATGGACTGCATTGAACTGAGATCAGCCTACGCTTTTAGCGATTGCTCTAACACTAAAGGACAACACACATGCAAGTGCAATGATGAATCAAATGGCGCCCTATCAAGGGAAAAAGATATTGCGTAAATCAACATGATACGCCCCTTGTCCGTAACCAGAATGACTGCTGACTGATAATCCTGTCTTAAAGGATGCATTTGATCAAATGCCTTCCAATCCCTACGCTTTGTGCACATTATTGCAGATAGGCGGATACGAATATCCTGTATACTGTCTGATGATGCTTACAGAAATTCCCCACAATGGAGGAGATCGGGGCTTAGATTCACTTCTGGTAATCTAGTTTTCAATATCGCATTGCTTCCATCAAATATCTGCATGCAAATATTATCCGGGTTTCACTGCAATGGAAGCGACGACTTTCTGCCATATTCAAGGTTAACACAATCTTGACATCCGTCTCTAATGACCTACCAAACGATATGGAGCTACTAAATTGCAGTCTTTCTACATCTTCACATTCATATATCCTCGTTAACATACAATACGGTGTACGGTGTAACGTACTTTGCACTAATGGTTCAAATAGCTCTGAGCACTATGGGACTTAATATCTGAGGTCATTATCCCCTAGACTTAGAACTACTTAAACCTAACTAATCTAAGGACATCACACACATCAAAGCTCGAGGCTGGACTCGAACCTGTGACCGTAGCAGCAGCGCGTTTCCGGATTGAAGCGCCTAGAACCGCTCGGCCACAACGGCCGGCTTTGCACTGATATTAGTAATCTTTTGTCCTAACGAACGAGGGAAAAAAGTCTAAGCCCCCGTACGATTCCTAATCTCTCTTAGTCTCACGATCTGTTTCAATGATGGTAGTGGATTGTGGCGCAGTCTTATTTAAATATAGGTTCTCTAAATTAAGAGAACAGGTTTTCACGAAAAATGAATCGTTTTTCTTCAAAGGATTCACATTTAAAGTCTCCAAGCATTTCTCTTATACACTGACGGAACAAAAATGGCAGCACCAAGAAGAAGTGTGTGACATAAACAAACGTTGGTAGGGGTGTTGCTACATATGAAACATGACGTAAGTCCAAATTTCACCATAGTAGCGCCACTTTGAGGATGCAAATCAGGTTTGCTTTTAACACACTCTGTAACAGTCGTAAGTGTTACTTATTTTGAGAGTGAACGTGGTGAATTGATGTTAGTCAAGAAAGCCTTTAAGGCAACAAAGCCGCCATTGTTAACACCTCATTGAGTTTGCACGATGTCGTGTAAAATGTTTACGAGAGGCTGGATGTTCCTTCTGCGATACTGTAGAAAGACTTGGTAGGATTGTGGCCACGTCTGCTGGCACCCGTTGTCGCGGAAATGTGCGGACGCTGCAGTCTGATCAGCAATTGGCACCACAGTGACACAACGAACTGTTACAAAGAACAGCTCCGAGCCAGCCGCCCTGTAGCATGCCTACCAATGACCCCAAATCACCGCCATCTGCGACTTCAGTGCTGTCGAGCGAGAGCTCATTGGAGAGCGGAGTGGTGGTCTGTTGTGTTTTCAGACGAAAGCCGATTCTGCCTCTGTACCAGTGATGGCCGTGTGTTGGTTATAATATGAGGAGAACACTTGAGGGCTTATCTGCTTGCTGGACCTACATCTGGAGTTATGGTCTGGGATGCGATTTCGTTTGACAGCAGGAGAACTTTCGTGGTTATCCCACGCACCCTGATTGCAAATTTGTACCCCAGCCTGACTGTCATTCATGAACAGCATTCCAAGGGGTGTTTCCCAACAGGATAACACTCGCTCACAAACCACTGATGTAACCGAATACGCTCTACGGGGTGTCGACAAATTGCCTTGGTCTCCTCGATCACCAGATCTGTTTCCAATCGAGCACATGTGGGACATCATCGGACACTTACTCCAGCGTCATCCACAAACAGCATTAACCCCGCCTGTGCTGACCGACCAATTTCAACAGCCATGGAACTCTGTTCCAGAAACTGACAGCCGACATCTGTTCAACACAATGCATGTACTTTTGCATATTTGCATTCAACATTCAGGAGATTACATCAGTTATTATTGTACCAAGGTTTCACATTTGCGGTGGCTTATCTCGCACTTACCATAACCAGCGATCTTGTAATTTTAATCATTTAAATATGTTGCCTAGATTAGATTAGATTAGATTAGATTAATACTTGTTCCATAGATCATGAATACGACACTTCGTAATGATGTGGAACGTGTCAGGTTAATAAAAGATGTCTGTACAAGAAATTACATTACACAAAATATTGCATGACACTAATGATTAAGTTTTTTTTTTTTTATACTTACTTTATATCTAAAAATTCAGCCAATGAGTAGAAGGAGTTGTCATCTAGAAATTCTTTTAATTTATTTTTAAATGTTAGTTGGCTATCTGTCAGGCTTTTGATGCTGTTTGGTAGGTGCCCAAAGACTTTTGTGGCAGCATAATTTACCCCTTTCTGTGCCAAAGTCAGATTTAACCCTGCATAGTGAAGATCATCCTTTCTCCTGGTGTTATAGGTATGCACACTGCTATTACTTTTGAATTGGGTTGGATTATTATCAACAAATTTCATAAGGGAATATATATACTGTGAGGTTACTGTGAGGATCCCTAGATCCTTAAATAGATGTCTGCAGGATGACCGTGGGTGGGCTCCAGCAATTATTCTGATTACACGTTTTTGTGCAATGAATACTTTTCTACTCAACGATGAATTACCCCAGAATATGATGCCATACGAAAGCAGTGAATGAAAGTAGGCATAGTAAGCTAATTTACTGAGATTCTTATCACCAAAATTTGCAATAACCCTAATAGCATACGTAGCTGAACTCAGACGTTTCAGCAGACCATCAATGTGTTGCTTCCAGTTTAACCTCTCATCAATGGACACACCTAAAAATTTTGAAAATTCTACCTTAGCTACAGACTTCTGTTCAAATTCTATATTTATTACTGGAGTTGTGCCATTTACTGTACGGAACTGTATATACTGTGTTTTATCAAAATTTAAAGAGAGTCCGTTTGCTGAGAACCACTTAATAATTTTGTGAAAAACATCATTTACAATTACATCACTTAGTTCTTGGTTTTTGGATGTTATTACTATACTTGTATCATCAGCAAAAAGAACTAACTTTGCATCTTCAGAACTAACTTTGCATCTTCAATGCATTCCCAAAACCCCACACTCTCCATTAACTCTGTAGTGTGCATAACGTACATCTCTCGGTTTGTTCAATGTCCCTACTTCTCCAGGACTCCATATGAGGAAACAATGGAGAATTGGTCGCACTACGGTCTTTTAAACAATATACTTTACAAAAATACACTGTCCCAGAAAGCTTCAAACGATTATAATTGTTTTTTTTTTTTTTTTGCTTTTCGTTGTATTGATTTCACTCTCATCAAGGGATCACAAATTTAGCATTGGAGGGCAGCGTGGAGGGTAAAAATCGTAGAGGGAGACCGAGAGATGAGTACACTAAGCAGATTCAGAAGGATGTAGGTTGCAGTAGGTACTGGGAGATGAAGCAGCTTGCACAGGATAGAGTAGCATGGAGAGCTGCATCAAACCAGTCTCAGGACTGAAGACAACAACAACAACAACGATTTCACTCTAGTGTTCCATTTCATATTGAACAATCCTGTCGGAGGAACATCCGAAACTGAGCATTATACCAGAGGCTGCAAACATCGCTGCTGTAGTGGGATTCTTTTATTCAACACACGACCGGTTTTGGGCTCTTATACGCCCATCTTCAGGTGTCGTAACGTGGTGCTCTGACCCCGTACGACGCGGTGGACGAGTACGAGATACGGTGTGCTACCAACGAGCCACTGTGGTCCATCCTATCTTTACAAGAGAACCACACGCCGACACTCACGTACACCTTTCAAGTGCTGTCTGAAGAGCTGTTGGATCTTGGATTGTTTTACCAATGACGGATAACAATGGGAGCGAAAGTGAAGCAGCAGATTTTAAAGAAAATGTATCAGGAAACACCGGCTTTACGGTGTATTTAGTATAGGTGTGTGGTTGTTCCTCGCCTCCTTTTCTTCTTTATTGCAGTATATTGTACGCTTCTGATAGTAACAGATGAGGAAAATAGAAGTGATTCAAATCGTGTCAGCTGAGAAGGCAGTAAAGCACTTGCTAAATCCGATAGCTCAATTGCGAGCTGATGATTAGGAATTACTTAGGGAGAAGCAAAGGCTAAGGAGGAGAGGAACGAACTGTCATTTCCTAATGAATCGATACCTTTTGTAAATACCAGCACCACCTCATTAATAATTCCATTTTGGTTAAGTGTGTGGAGGATATTTTTTATATATATATGTTTTTGGATAGGGTCCGCCTTTAGCAAAACACAGTTTTGTTTTATAACTCAAACATGTTTCACTGCAGTTGCAGCATCCTCAGTGGGCTTTTATTTTCCATCTGTTAAAGATAAAGAAACGTTCTTTGTTGTTTTGTATACATGTAGCTATTAGTTTTTAAAAATGTAATCATAGATATTTGAAAAAAAAACACATAAATTATGAAAATCCATACCTTTTTTACCACATGGTGTGGTTTTTCTGACGTCTTGTGTTTCTACAATGACCGACAGTTTGTCATCTGCAACCACTTATACCTTAAAGTACATAAATTGTTTTTAGCCAAAATTACGATTTGAAGAACTATGTTATTATTATGCCTGAAATTATTTAATTCTATGTGTGTGTGTGTGTGTGTGTGTGTGTGTGTGTGTGTGTGAGTGTCTATTTACATGGTGTTTCACTTACTCTTTTTTCGTCTTTATCACTGTCAAACACTGAATATTGAGTTGCCACTGCCACTGTCACTGTCACTCACTGTTTCACTGTTTATCAGCTATAAAAACAAAACATGGCTGGCAGTGGAACAGCTGGAGGTGTAAAAACAAGATGGCTGACAGTGGAACAGTTGAAGGTGTTCCTGGCGGCTGTTTTGAACCTTTCAGAGGTGACAGATTTTTTTTGTTTTGTGTGTGTGTGTGTGTGTGTGTGTGTGTGTGTGTGTGTGTGTGTGTGTGTGTGTGTGTGTATGTGTGTGTACGTGTATGTAAAAGGGGAAACAGAGAGAGAAAGACAGGGAGAGAGAAAGGGAGGGAGAGAGAGATTTTAGGTTTCAGGATCTTTTCTTTTTTTCTTCTTCTTTTTTTCTGGTGTGTGGGGAAGGGGTTTAAGATCTCTATAGTTTGGTTTTGTCTGTTAGTTCTTTGAGGGCAGAGAACAGAGTGCCATTGCAGAGAGCTGTGTATTCATTTATTATTTGTTTGCCTTCTACTATGGCTTTTTGTATCTGGTAATTTTCTTCGATTATCAGTTTTTGTGAGGGGCTGTTGCTGCATTTGAGAATTTTCAAATCCGTGTTGATGTTTGTGGGGCTATGTTTCTTGTCCATGAGGTGTTCAGCAAATGTGGAATGACAGCTGTTACTTTTTAATGCTCTTTTGTGTTCTGTATATCTGGTATTAAAGTTTCTGGTTGTCTGTCCTATATAAACTGCTTTGCAATCCTGGCATGTGAATTGGTAAATACCAGATGTGTTGTGTTTGTCTGTGCTTGTGTTGGTTGTCCTTAGTTTTTTCTGTGTTGAGTTGTCTGTCCTGTAGGCTATTTTTATCCCTTGTTTTTTGAGTATGTTGCCTATTCTGTGTACTGTTTTGTTGTTATAGGTGAGAGTGAACCATCTGTTTGTCATTGTGGGTGTTTCCTGTTCATGTGTGTTCATTGGTGGGTTCTGTGTGTTTGTAGGTTGAGGCTTTTGTTTTTGATTTTGTGTGTTGGGTGTCCTTTTTAGTTTTGCTTTAATTTTGTGGTTTAGTTTATCTATAGTGTTTGTGTCATATCCATTCTCCACTGCTATTTGTCTGATTGTCTGCAATTCATTCTTGTAGTTGTTATCAGTGAGTGGGGTTTTGTTTAGTCTGTGTAGCATATATTGGAAGCTGGCTAGTTCGTTTGTAATCGGATGATTAGAGTCTTTGTGAATGGTTGTGCTAGTGGTGGTCGCTTTCCTGAATATGGAGAATTGGTGTTGGTTGTTGTGTCTGTATATTGTGAGGTCAAGGAAGTTTAGCCTTTTGTCGTGTTCTGTTTCTATGGTGAATTTTATTTTTGGGTGTACTTTGTTTATATCACTGTGGAGTTGTTGGATGCGACCTGGTGTTTCATCTATAAGGCATATGATGTCATCTACATAACGGTACCAATATATTATCCGGTATTGTTTGGGTCTAACTATTGTTTCGAATATTTTATTTTCAATGTGATTGAGAAAGATGTTGGCTAGGACTCCACTGACTGGTGACCCCATTGGAAGCCCATCTTCTTGTGAGTAAAACTGATTGTCAAAGGAGAAGTAGTTTTGTTGTGTGATAAGTTTTAGGATGGTAGCTATTTCTTTTATGTGGGGTTTGGGAATTTTGTCTTGTTCTTCTAATTGTTGTCTGATGATGTTGATGGTTTCAGTGGTGGGGATATTGGTGTACATGGATGTGATGTCAAATGATGTGAGTGTGGCTGTTGTGGGTATGTTGATGTCTTTGATTTGCTGTACCAGCTCTTCGGTGTTGCGTATGCTTCTGTTATTTGTGTATATGTAATGTTTCTGTATGTATGTGTGAATTTCTCTGGCTAAGTGGTATGTGGGTGCACTTCTGAAATTGACTACGGGGCGTATAGGAATGCCATCCTTGTGGAGCTTTAGTAGGCTGTTCAGTGTGGGTGCTTCGGGGTTCTTTTGTTTCAACCATTTTGCTTTCTGATTTGTGAATATGTGTGAGATATTTTTTAGGAGTGGTATTGTGTTTCTCTGGTATCTTTGTGTTGGGTCACTGGTTAGCTTTGTTATGTTGTTGTCTTCCAAGAAATTTAAGGTTTTTTGCTTGTATTCATCCTGTTTTATTATTATCATGGTACTGCCCTTGTCTGATCTTGTGATGATTGCCTCATTGTTTCTAAGTTTGTCCTTTATTTTTCCATAGGTTTTTTCTTCTTCAGTTTTTGTTCCTGTCAATATGTTGTTTTTGTTTTCTTTTATTATGTATCTTATTTCTTCTGTGATTAATTCTCTTGTCAGACCTGCATTGAAGTTTTGGTTATTGTTTCTTTCTTGTTGTTTTATGATGTACTCACTTTCTGTGATAAGATTCTCCACTGTCTTGTGTGTGATGTGTGTGTTGACATTGTATTTTGGGCCTTTTTCTAGAAAACTTATTTCTTGGTTGGTTAGTGGTATGTCAGTAAGGTTTACCAGACGTTTGTGGAATGTGTGGTTTGCTTGCTTTCTATTTTTATGTGCAAAAGCTTTGTTTTGTTTTAAAAGAGTGTTTAGTTTTTGTTGTTGTTTATTCCATTTTGATTTTATTTGTGTTTCTGTGTTTTGTTTGACTGTATTCATGATATCGTTGAATATTTCAGAGACTTTAATGTGGTTTCCTAGTTCCAGGTGAATTTTGAATAGTTCAACATTGAGTTCTTGCTTTTTTGTATGTAGGTTTCTAATTTCTTGCTTCAGCCACTCAATTTCTCTGCCCTCAAAGAACTAACAGACAAAACCAAACTATAGAGATCTTAAACCCCCTCCCCCACACACCAGAAAAAAAGAAGAAAAAAAAAAGAAAAGATCCTGAAACCTAAAATCTCTCTCTCCCTCCCTTTCTCTCTCCCTGTCTTTCTCTCTCTGTTTCCCCTTTTACATACACGTACACACACACACACACACACACACACACACACACACACACACACACACACACAAAACAAAAAAAATCTGTCACCTCTGAAAGGTTCAAAACAGCCGCCAGGAACACCTTCAACTGTTCCACTGTCAGCCATCTTGTTTTTACACCTCCAGCTGTTCCACTGCCAGCCATGTTTTGTTTTTATAGCTGATAAACAGTGAAACAGTGAGTGACAGTGACAGTGGCAGTGGCAACTCAATATTCAGTGTTTGACAGTGATGAAGACGAAAAAAGAGTAAGTGAAACACCATGTAAATAGACACTCACACACACACACACACACACACACACACACACACACACACACACACACATAGAATTAAATAATTTCAGGCATAATAATAACATAGTTCTTCAAATCGTAATTTTGGCTAAAAACAATTTATGTACTTTAAGGTATAAGTGGTTGCAGATGACAAACTGTCGGTCATTGTAGAAACACAAGACGTCAGAAAAACCACACCATGTGGTAAAAAAGGTATGGATTTTCATAATTTATGTGTTTTTTTTTCAAATATCTATGATTACATTTTTAAAAACTAATAGCTACATGTATACAAAACAACAAAGAACGTTTCTTTATCTTTAACAGATGGAAAATAAAAGCCCACTGAGGATGCTGCAACTGCAGTGAAACATGTTTGAGTTATAAAACAAAACTGTGTTTTGCTAAAGGCGGACCCTATCCAAAAACATATATATTGTTAAAGCAAACACGGAGAAAAAAAGAGCTTCAATACCAAGATGATTATTTTTTATATAATTTGTATACAGCTCCAAATTGGGAAGACAAGCAGTTGTTAAGTGCTGCTGATCTGATATTAGCAGGCAGATGCCAGGGAATACGTGATGTGACACGAGAAATTGCGAAATGTTATATCGATCGAAAACAGTGGTGTAGAATCACAGAAAGAACAATACACTGTGGTGACTAAAGTGATACACAGACAGCGGTAGTATAGCGTACACATGATATAGAAGAGCAGTGCATTAACGGAGCTGTCATTTGTGCTCATGAGATTCACGTTTCTGAACCGATTACGGCCGCAGGACGGAAATTAACAGACTTTGAACGCGGAATGGTAGTTGGAGTTAGACCTTTAGGGCATTCCGTTTGATCTGTAGTGTCAAGAGTGTGTCGAGAATACTAGATTACAAACACCGCCTCTCACCACGGACAACGCAGTGACCTACGGCAGTCAATTAATGAAAGACAACAGCGGCGTTTACGAAAAGTTGTTAGTGCTTACAGACAAGCAGCATTGAAATCAATATGGGACGTACGACGAACGTATCCGTTAGGACAGGGCGGAGAAACGTGGCGTTAATGGGCTATGGCAGCAGACGAAAGACACGAGAGCCTTTGCTGCAGCCCTCTTGTGAGCGCATGACCGTAGAGGTTGGACCTAGGCGACTGGAAAGTCTTGACCTGGTCAGATGACAGCCGATTTCAGTTGCTAGGATCTGGTAGTAGGATTCGAGTGTGGCGCTGACCCGACAAAGCCATGGAACCAAGTTGACAACAAAGCACTGTGCAAGCTTTTGGTGGCACCATAATGGTGTGGGCTGTGTTTACTTGAAATGGACTGGATTCTCTGGTTCAACTGAACCGATCATTGACTGGAAACCATTTAAAACCACTCATTGACTTGATATCCCGAAACAACGCCGCCACGTCACCGGACCACAATTGTTCGCGATTGGTTTGAAGAATATTCTGAACAATTCGAGCGAATGCTTTGGCAACTCAGATCGCCCGACGTGATTCCCATCGGACATTTGTGGAATGTAAACGAGAGATCAATTCGCGCACAAAACCTTGCACCGGCAACATTTTCGAAATTATAGACTATAGAGGCAGCGTCGTTCAGTGTTTCTGCAGGGGACTTCCAACGACTTGCTGGGTCAATGCGACATCAAACTGCTGCATTGAGCTGGGAAAAAGGATTCCCGACGCGATAATAAGAGTTATCCCATGCATTTTGACAAAAGAAGAATCATATAGTATAGGTGTAGTCAGACTAGCCACATTCAACGGAACTAAAGGAAGTCTCGGAGCGAAAAGTGTAAATTGGTTGTGTAATAAAGTGGAATGCCGGTGCAGGTTTCTGCAAATATAAGGGAAGTGGTCACAGGGTAAAAGTGCATCCCAGTGTTAAATGAAAAGGAGAACAATGCGATCGCTGCGCATTTTTCCCAGTAAATGTAACACTGAATCGTACTTAGAAGCTAATAACACTGGACATAGCAATAGCTGAGCTGGTTAGTACTTTATGTGCGACTGAGTCTTTGATGGATCATGAAGAAGTGTACAAGACGCAGCAGTTTATCCTATTTATGAGAGGTTTACGGAAGCCGTGTATTTCCCATCATTACAGATCAGTTCACAAGAAATGCATCTGTCATGACGTGCACTGATAGCTAACTTGCAAATAGTTCAAATAGTTGTGAGCACTATGGGACTTAACTGCAATGGTCATCAGTCCCCTAGAACTTAGAACTACTTAATCCTAACTAACCTAATGACATCACACACATCCATGCCCGAGGCAGAATTCGAATCTGCGACCGTAGCGGTCACGCGGTTCCAGACTGAAACGCCTAGAACCGCACGGCCACAGCGGCCGACTTTGCAAATAGTAGAAGAGGAAAAATTAGATACTGATTTAAGAGAAGAATATTTCAACCTGGGACAGTCTGTCGATTTAGCACCACTGCGGGGGAAAGTGACACAATTCGATGAACTTGGTAGAGGGGCCATGGAAAGATTACCAGAAAAATATACAGAAGTCATTGACCTTCCTGGGCCACTATGAGCCATGCCAGTAATGCAACATAGTACACACTGCTTGTGTATAGTAAACCATACTGAGTCTAAATCATCTGCAACCTCTAATGGAGGAATTTATGAGCAAGGAGTTCCATGAAGGAGTTACAGAAGAGAACAACAGCCCTTTGGGTTACCAGTAGCAACTGTAACCCAAATGGCAAACTTCCTTTGATACAAACTGACAGTTTTTCAAACTAAGTGTTAGTTGAGCTGCCAGCAATCAAAGATGCTATATAAATGTACCACATGTCCTTGGATGTCCACAGAAACATCCAGTATACCATGCATTGTTTTAGTTTTAAGACTTGTAGTACCCAATATATCAGGTATTGGAATGTTGCTGGTGCATTCTCAAGTCGGAATGGCATTCAGCAATACTGGTAATGACCAGATAGAACAGTAAATTCGGTCTTGAGTCGATCATCTGGTGTTACCTGTAACTGATGGTATGCAATTCGGAGGTCTAGTTAAGTGAGAGCTAATTATGGACAAAGTCCAATGGTAGTATCCCATCATTCATTTTATAGTGCTTCTCAAGAAATTTTAAGTACTTTTTATTGAATTTTCTTTTTTACACATTAGAGAACTAAAGATTTTCGCAGAAAAGAAGCACAAAGAAACGGCAGGATAACGGCAAAGACTAAAAACAAAATAACTTCGTTATTAATTTAGCGTATTTGTCGGAGAAATACTTTTAACGTTATAGCCTTGAACCGCTTTCCGAGCGTCCTGAAGATCCATTTACTTGTTATCAACGGCTCCACTTTCGCATTGTAAAAAGCCCGCTGTTGTCTTTAACAATGCAAAATCTTTCCGGCACTGAGAAAGGGGATGATGAGCGGATTACGGTATTCTAAAGAGCAGTGGTTATCTGACGAGATTACTGAAACTTGCATTACTGACACCTAACGAACAGTCGCTAACGCTGAAAGAAACATCTATGTTCGCCGGATATTAGTTGCTCCCCACGATAATATGTCAATTACGGATTGCTAGGTACTCACTCTCCAATCAGCCTTCCCTCTCCTCCCCCACCAATCCCCACTCTTTAATGCACCATTCAAACAAAGAGGCTATTCTTTCGTAATTCCGCCGTTGATCTGTTACAAAATAAGACTTTGTTTCGCAAGCTAAGTTCGTCGTGCTTCGTATTTTGCGCGTAAAGTCACTACATTGGTATATGTTTAAATGGTTCATTGAAAATGGTCAGTTAGACGTAGATAGGGTTTTATCGTTATTTCTGACCTTTGCAACTGAAAACTTTGGAAACATTCTATGATTAAACATATGTTTTAATGAAGATATCGTAGAAAGTCAACTTTCATAAGCACACATTTCTTATCTCTGTCCACTGAGGTAGTGAATTTATCTTCTTTCGTGTCGCTTCATTGTGACTTCGAGAACAGGACTCTGTGCTCACCGCAAACAGCTCGGAAGTATTAATAACAATATTAATCACTTTAATTAATTTCTCTACCGATTATTTTGAACTTATTTGAAATTATTTGTGAAAATCAAAGTGGAATGTGTTTAATATAACGAAAAACATGTAATACACTTGCTTTTGCCTTGTCTCTCACACGTTTTGTACATATCTGCTCAGAGTATAGCACCCACGAAAACTGATACAGGGTGGAAGTAGGCCTATACGTTAGCAGAAGCAGAATCGTTCCTGGAAACATGAGTCCCGGGAGGAGCCACTGGTGAGACGTGGGCCAACACAAATTTCGCTCTTGAGCTAAACTCTTCTTCTCAGAGACTACGTCTCCAATTATTTGTTGGATGTATTCTAATCTCTGTTTTCCGCCATATTTTTTACTCTCGACAGTTCTCTTTAGTACCATCAAAATTATTCCGTGATATCTTAACACATGTCCTATCAACTCGTCTCTTCTTCTTGTCAGTGTTTTCTATATGTACCATTCTTCGCCAGTTCTGCGGAGAACCTTCTCATTCCTTACCTTATCACTCCACCTAATTTTTAACATCTGGAGTGTACCATGCGACGCACCAGACTCCCCACTGCCGCTACACTCCGAGGCAGCAGCCTGAAGACGGCTGACCGCGGCCATCAACACGCTCAGCTGTTCGCGAACAGTGGCCAGCTCCTCCTGCGTCCGTACACAGCAGTCCCACATCCTACCCATCCTAAGGAATCAATTTACTGTAGAGAGTTAATCAACTTTTAACTAGACTGCTAATTCACTAAAGACGGCTGATTGTTGATTAAACTGTGATTGCTAGTCACTTCTTGTAGAAAACAATGAAAATAGCACTACCTGTCTCTGGACTGTATTGAAAACATACACTAGCACTACTGGCACTGTGGCTGACTAAAGGGACTCTGACTGTATTCAAAACAAACACGAAATCTGTGGAACAATATTACTAGCACTCGACAATGAAAGCTTCCTAAAAGCAAAAACACACGGAAAAAGAAGTGACAAGTAAGAAAAATACAGTTAATACTTAAATTAACGTAGCTCGCTGCACAGCAGATGTGAAGCAGACGGTAGTTACGACAACACTGACATGTCCTTATGTTTTGCGCATCAATTCCAGTTTCCCCCCTCCCCCCAACACATCATCAGATATGTCCTCCTCCTTGTAGAGGCCATCAATATGTGGAGTGTTCACAGTTAAAATTCGTTTCAAAACGCTGTAGAAAGAGAACCAACGTCAACTTTGAACAGCATATTACTGACGCAGGGGGGAAACGTCATGGAACAAATAAATAAATAAAACTTGACCAGAAGACGGCCCTGTAACCGTCTTAACGTAATTGTAGTTGGCTACAAATGAGAGATGAATCGCAATATGACGGCTATGGTTTGAGGGAACATGACACCATCCATACTCTTCAATGTTCTATTTGACAAATTTTCGTTTATTTTTTTGTTCCATGACGCTTCCTCCTGCGTCAGTAATATGCGGTTCAAATTTAACACCATTTTGAGCAATGGTTCTCTTTCTACAACTTTTTAAAAATAGAACTTTAATTATGGACACTTGTACTATTTCCTCGTTTCCGCTCTGTTCTTTGCACCTAAGAGTGGGAGTCCAATTACACTCTTAATGTTGCCGCCCCTCCTTTGCTTTTCGTTTCACCGAAGGTTGTTTTGATTTTCTGCGTATAGAATCAGTCCTTCCAGAAGATCACTTCTTTTTCGATTTCTGCACAATCTTCCAGCAACCATTTCGCCTTAGTTTCCCTCGACTTTCTATTTATTTTCATTCTTGATATGTTCCTAAATTTCCTGAATATTTTTGTAGTACCTTCTTTCTTTGGTCACTTTAAGTATTTCTTTTTGTTTCCTTCTACCTATTTTCGTCTGTTATCCTTCTATTTTTGCCCTTTTTAGAGATGTTCATTCCTCTTCAGCTCAAATGTCCGCTGTTGTAATCATTGTCGCAGTAGCTAGACGCTCAGCGGACTTCAAACGCATCTCGCCGTTCCTCGGCACTTCAGTATCCCATTTATTTGTACAATCATTCTTTCGGACGATGTCTTAGACTTTAGCTCATGCTTCATCATTACCAATCTGTGATCCAGGTAAATATCTGCTCTTGGATGTGCCTGACAGTATAATATCTGATTTCAGAATCTCTGTCTAATCGGGATGTAAACGAGCTGGAATCTTCCCATGGCCCCAAGCCTTCTGTATAAAATGGTGGGTAATTCAAATACGTCAGGAAATTGAGAATAGCAGAATTGTGCAAAGCGGTTTCTCCCACCCGTCTGACACCGCGGGCACCTGTGATTGGTATGAAATAACGGGCAATTAAAAAAAAAAACTCGAAATGGACGTGCGTTGTCGTCGATTATCGACGAATTAACGCTGGCAGTTGTCCACCGCAGAGATTCAGCAAGTCAATAAATGTCACCAGCTGCACGAGTGCAGACGATGCACGAGACGTGCCACCGGGAGTTGCCAGGAGCCACTGCTGCACAGGATGCTATAAAATACGACTGCAAGCTAAACGATGGGAAACTGAGTTCAAATCCTACTCTGCTTCCACTTGCTTGCATCCAGAGTCTTCAAGTGCCCATTTTGCCAAGCTCATGTCGGTTTACCGAATATGGAGGGGTGGTGCTATGAACGAGTGTTAAGCAACTGTGGTGTTTAGAACATTCAGTTCAACAAGAAAATAATCCTTTGGTGATGGCTGACCTGAGGATACTGGTACAGCCTGCAGGTACTGAGTTTAGAATCCAAGGTAGCGATACAAGATGGCTGATCTGAGGATTGTAGTTCTGTCTGCGTGGTTGTCAAATTTCCAAGCTCAACAGCCCACTCTGCCCAGCAGAGAATCCGAGATGACGGATCCGGGCTTACTAGTACACCCTGCGTAGTTGCCAGGTTACTTGTGCTATGTTTAGAATCCTGTCCCAACTTAAAAACTGGATTTCCTGACTCAAGCTGTCCTATGTTTAAAATGTAACAATAAACATTTATAAGAAATGTATTGGCAGTTGCGAGTATGGAATAACATCAGCTGTATCATGGAATGACGACAGTGAAAATTTGTGCCGGGCCAGGACTCGAACCTAAGTTTCTCTCTTATTGCGACCAGTCTCCCTACCATTTGGTTGTCCGAGCACGACTTACGGCCAGACCCAAGCTTCCACATGTGTCTACATCCTGTACTCGTACATCCATTGTGTATATTCCCGTACAGCGGAGACATTTTACTTGAAAGTCTCTTGCTACATGCCCTAAATTAACCCAAAAGATGAAGTTTATCTGCCTGTTTAGCATGCAATGTTTTTAGCCACATGCATTTAGGCAGGAAAATAACATCGGGGCACTTAATGTGACAGTTGGAAATCATATTGTGGGTGTCAATGGTGACAGGTGCGTGTGGGTTCGTTCTGTTTACTAGGACAATGAAATGTAGTCAAATTAAGTCGGGTGATGCTGATGGAATTAGATTAGGAAATGAGACACTCAAAGCAGTATAGGAGTTGCTATTTGGGGAGCAAAATAACTGATGATGATCGAAGTAGAGAAGATATAAAATGTAGCCTGGCAATAGCAAGGAAAGCGTTTCTGAAGAAGAGAAATTTGTTAACATCGAGTATAGATTTAAGTGTCTGGAAGTCGTTTTTGAAAGTATTTGTATGGCGTGTAGCCATGTATGGAAGTGAAACATGGACGATAAATAGTTTGGACAAGAAGAGAATAGAAGCTTTCGAAATGTGGTGCTACAGAAGAATGCTAAAGATTAGCTAGGTAGATCACATGACTAGTGAGGAGGTATTGAATAGAATTGGGGAGAAGAGGAGTTTGTGGCACAACTTGACTAGAAGAAGAAATCGGTTGGTAGGGCATGTTCTGAGGCATCAAGTATCACCAGTTTAGTATTAGAGGGCAGCGCGGAGGGTAAAAATCGTAGAGGGAGACTAAGAGATAAATACACTAAGCAGATTCAGAAGGATGTAGGTTGCAGTAGGTACTGGGAGATGAAGAAACTTGCACAGGATAGGTTAGCATGGAGAACTACATCAAACCAGTCTCAGGACTGAAGACCACAACAACAGAAGTGATTGATTAATAATTTTAAGAATAATAACTGCGATGGAAATCTCCTGGTGCCGAGCAATATTCACCATATATCCTCCTTTCAACACAATGTCCATTCCGTTCAACTGCTCTTCTAAGTCCTTTGCTGTCTCTGACAGAATTACAATGTCATCGGCGAACCTCAAAGTTTTTATTTCTTTTCCATGGATTTTAATACCTACTCCGAATTTTTCTTTTGCTTCCTTTATGCTTGCTCAATATACAGATCGCATAACATCGGGGAGAGGCTACAACCCAGTCTCACTCCCTTCCCAACCACTGCTTCCCTTTCATGCCCCTCGACTCTTATAACTGCTATCTGGTTTCTATACAAATTGTAAATAGCCTTTCGCTCCCTGTATTCTTCCCCTGCCACCTTTTCTTAATCTTTTTTCTAAAATAAGCTGTAAGGTCAGTTTTTCCTCACGTGTTCCAATATTTATACGGAATCCAAACTGATCTTCCCCGATTCGGCTTGTACCAGTTTTTCCAATCGTCTGTAAAGAATTCGCGTTAGTGTTTTGCGGCTGTGACTTATTAAACTGATAGTTCGGTAATTTTCACATCTGTCAACACCTGTTTTCTTTGGGATTGGAATTATTATATTCTTCTTGAAGTCTGAGGGTATTTCACCTGTCTCATATAACTTGTTTACCAGATGGTAGAGTTTTGTCAGGACTGGCTCTCCCAAGACCGATAGTAGTTCTAACGGAATGTTGTCTACGCCCGGGGCCTTGTTTTGGCTCAGGCCTTTCAGTGCTCTGTCAAACTCTTCACGCAGTATCGTATCTCCCATTTCATCTTCATCTACGTTCTCTTCCATTTCTATAATATTGTCCTCAAGTACATCGCCCTTGTATAGAACCTCTATATACTCCTTCCACCTTTCTGCTTTCCCTTCTTTGCTTAGAACTGGGTTTCCATCTGAGCTCTTGATATTCATAGAAGTGGTTCTCTTTTCTCCAAAGGTCTCTTTAATTTTCCTGTAGAGAGTATCTATCTTACCCTAGTGAGATAAGCCTCTACATCCTTACATTTGTCCCCTAGCCATCACTGCTTAGCCATTTTGCACTTCCTGTCGATCTCATTTTTGAGCCGTTTGTGTTCCTTTTTGCCTGCTTCATTTACTGCATTTTTATATTTTCTCCTTTCATCAATTAAATTCAATATTTCTTCTGTTACCCAAGGATTTCTACCAGCCCTCGTCTTTTTACCTACTTGATCCACTGCTGCCTTCACTATTTCATTCCTCAAAGCTACCCATTTTTCTTCTACTGTGTTTCTTTCCCCCATTCCTGTCAATTGATCCCTTATGTTCTCCCTGAAACTCTGTACAACCTCTGGTTCTTTCAGTTTATTCAGGTCCCATCTCCTTAAATTCCCACCTTTTTGCAGTTTCTTCAGTTTTAATCTACAGGTCATAACCAATAGATTGTGGTCAGAGTCCACATCTGCCCCTGGAAAAGTCTTACAATTTAAAACCTGGTTCCTAAATCTCTCTCTTACCATTATATAATCTATCTGATACCTTTTAGTATCTCCGAGATTCTTCCATGTATACAACCTCCTTTTATGATTCTTGAACCAAGTGTTAGCTATGATTAAGTCATGCTTTGTGCAAAATACGTATAAACAAATAAAATGAAAATTTGCTCTTACAACTAAGTGAACAATTGTTATGAACATATTATTTGGAAATATTTCATTTGTATAAGTACAATACCCTAAGTGAGGTTCGACATTTGTGCAATTCTTTTAGTGTACAAATTCTCTTAGATTCTAGTGAGGATAAAAACCCTTGTCCACTCCACTACTAGGACAGGCTAATCTATACGCACTGGATGTGGGATTTTAGTAACCACAAATGGCCCGATCTGAAAAAGCTGCCATTTAGGAAAGCTTCCCGTATTTTTTTTTTTTTTTTTTTTTATTTGGGGGGTGTTCATAGTAAAACCTTTTGCCCTGCTTTCCCTAATATTTTATTGTACGACTTTTTCCCCTGTTCAGTCTTTTCCTCCAGATTATCCAAAGCCTGCCGTACTTTTTCTTCTGTTGATATCCCTCCCAAGGGTATAATGGGCAATGGCTTTTCCCGCTCGTAGACTTCTCTCCTTTTAAGCGTCAATTCAGTAGATGTAAAGCCGGTTGAAGTGTGTAGTAAGTTGTTAAGGATTTTTTGGAATTGTGAGACAAGCTCAACCTATTTCTTGTGCTTGTGGGGTGTATAAGTTCGCATAAACTTTCTTTGAATATCCTTTCTATTGGGCTTGCTTCGGGGTGAAATCTGGATAAATGTTTCATCTTGTTTGTGTCAATAAATTACTTCCATCTATTCCCTAAGAAGCACGATGCATGGTGAATTAATAATATTTGCAGCTTCCCTAAACTCGGGAGATAATCTTCTGTAATCCTCCTAATAACAGAACCTAAAGTCACATATCACACTGCATACAACTTAACAAATTTTCAGAAAACATCATACACTGCACTAACACACTTGACCCCACCCTTCCTTTGCGGATAGGGTCCGGCAGCTTTCAAGAACACTAATTCTGGAGGTTTTTTGGGCGGTATAGGATAAAGTTTCATCAGCTTGAACTTGTTTGAGTGCTTAGACGTTTGGCAAGTAACGCACATGAAAATTGCAGGCTGTCTCAGGAAGGACACCCTGGGAGGGGCCCGCGGGTCGCGCAGCGCGTGACCCGCTGTTGCCGCTGCCTCTGCCGGTTGTCGCTGAGCGTCGTTCTCGGACATCAACACTTTGCGCGTGCCCCCACACTGTGCGACTGGTGTATTGGTGTTTACTTTTGAGTTTTTCTTGTCAAGCTTAATCGCTTCAAATATTGCTGCTAGACGTCATTACTGCAACAGCGCCGAGTCCGGGGCTTTCCCTACCTATGTCGCTGGGTCCGATCCTCAAAAACACCATGCCATGTGTTCTGTGCTGTGAGATTGAGTGTTCGGGTGTTTTGTTTTGAGTTTCCTGTCGAGTTTCCATTCGGTACACACGAAGGATCAATGGGTGTCTCATGTGTCGAGCCGTGCAAAAACAGAATCGGATGCGGAATGTGGGCTTGAATTCATTAGAAAATTTCCCCATGTGCATCTTCCCAATGTTTCGACGATACACAGTTTGGTGGAGAAATTCAAGAGACTGGATCTGTGTTACAAAACCGAAGATGTAGGGAAACTAGTGTTTTAACTGAAAATAAATTATAGAAGATACGGGAGGCCTTAGAAAGAAGTCCGAGAAGGTCTCTGCACCATTTGGCACTTCAGACAGGTGTGACAAGAGCATCTACTCACAGAGCTGTGTACAAACTGAAATTGAAACCATACTAAATAACAGCAGTGCGTCAACAGAGAAACTCACGTACTGTCCCTGGACGTCGTTATCGCAACTGGCTGTTACAGTCTGTACACGATGGGGAGTTTGACCCTGAGATGCTTTTGTTTCTGAGGAAGTATGGCTGCATTTGTCAGGGTTCGTAAATTCTCAGAACAATAGACAGTGGAGGTCCGAAAATCCTCATGAGTTACGTCAATAACCTGTGCGCGGTGTGAAAACTGAGTGTGGTGTGCATTTAGTGCAGGACGATTTAACTGACCAATCTTTTTCCATACAATACGTTCTGACAGGTATATAAGCAATATACTACTTTTTTTTCGAGAACTAGCACCTAACGAAAAGATTACGGTTATTTCATGCAGAACAATGCAAGACCACACATCGCCAGTCCTTCCACGACAGCAATAGGAAGTGTTTTTGATGATAGGATAGTTGACTGGCCTCCTCGTTGTCCCAGTTTAAATCCGTATGATTTTCATCTTTGAGAAATGCTAAAAGACAAAGTGTATGCAACCAATCCACACACGCTCGAAGAGATGGAAGACAGGGTTCAGCTAGTCATTTCCGAGATTTCAGCAGCCGAAATTCGTCTAGTGTTTGCTAATGTGTTCAGGAGGTGGCAGGCTGCTCTTACCACTGAGTGACACCATTCTGAGCACCTACAGTAAATAAAGATAAGCTTAAGTTAATGAGATGGCCACGTCGTTTAAGCTCAACTCATTGGAAGCACGCGCGCCGCCGATTATCTGCAGTGGCCGTGCCGCGCGCTCCGTGGAATCATCCCGGGCATCTTCCGTGAGACACCCTATACTTGGAGAACTCTTCTCTGCAAGCCCGGAAAAATAGCAGTAGTATTTATCTTGTCAGTGCATTTGGAACCCCACATACATTGTGAGTGTACGAAATTAAGTTATCTACGTAACTTTTCGGTAAACACACACACACACACACACACCACTCTTCTTGATTCAATGTACCCCAATGAAACAGGACTTCCTTGCAAATAGGATAGAACTTCTTCTAAGTCTCATCGTTATTTTCAGGCAGTTTCGAGCTCACTTTTCTTCATCGCTGGTCTCCCTCTTGCAACTGATCTAAATTTACACATCTGTACATAATATAGTTGTTGTGTATTGTCCTCCATAAGTAGAATCCTAATTTAAGAATTCTGTATTGCGTATTCTAGTAATTCATCGAGCCTTTGAGGTAATCTTCACAAGCTGTCTGCGATTAAGTTTCGTTTCCCCTTGATGTATACGATTCCAAAGCTAGCTTCGGCAAGGACATGCACCACTGGGGTAACATTCCAAGCAATAATCTGCATGCCAACCGAAAAGAACGTGCTTGATGATCACAGTAGAATTTGGTGCGCTGGTCCATAAGTCGTATTCAAATTTCTTAAAAGCCCATTTAACCCAGAGGACATCGAGCTCTGTCACGTAATGAGACCGCTCGGGTTGAGAGCGCGTGTTACTAGCAAAACTTATTATCTTGGGTGCCGGTTCCCCATCATCTTCAGTGATCTGAAATAACCATGCTCCGATTCCCTGTGAAGAAGCATCTGTGACATGTCAGGGTGTTGTAGTATGTTTGCACATAGTAAGGCTTCCTTTATTTTGTTGAAGCCTGCTAGACACCGTTCGGCCAATATCCATGGGTTGTTTTCCCTCAAAAGATTCAGCAGTGCGTCACTACTCAATAACTGTAGTGGAATGAATTTCCTAAAGAATGAAACCAAACTCAAATACGTATTTCTTTTATTCTGCTGTGGGAAATGTTTCATCGCATCAAGTTTCCAGGATCAGGTAGTATACCCTGCGGCGAGATAATGAACCAGGAAGTTGAACTTTTCTTTTCCAAACTTTGACTTCGGTAAATTAACTGTGACCCCATAGTTTGTAAATCGGTATAACACCTGTGCCAAAAGCCTCACATGGTCTTCCCATGTGAGAGTAGCTATTAACAGGTCATCAACATAGATAGTGACTCTAGTGAGGAGTTCTGGTCCCAAAACTTTGTCCACAGTGGTAATGAGAACACGCACGCTCACGTTGAAGCCAAACGCAAAACACAAAATTCAAAACTCCTGTCCCCACACACGGAGGCTGGGTACTTCAGACTATCTCCTATAATGCTATTTGTCAATATGGCGCCTTAAATCAGTTATAGTCATGTAGTTAACGTTGTGAAATTTCAATAACTGTTCTTCAAGTCTGTCATGGCGTGTCCTGACAGGAACAATGCTTTTGTTTATACTTCGGGCGTGAAGCACAAACCTGACGCTACCGTCGGGCTTGACGATAGCTAAAATAGGGCTATAATATGGGGAATAGGAGCGTTGTTTTATCTTCGAATTCTTTATCTTTCAATTTCTTTTCTCGCAGCTTTTTCTTTTTTTTTTTCTCAAGGAATTGGATATGAGGAAAGGCAGAATGTCTCGTGTGAGTTAACATCCATTTTATACTCATAACCCTTTATTAGCCCGGGGCGCCTTTAAATACTTTCAAATCCGAAGTATTACGCTTCGTCACGCCTTCTGATCCTCTGGCCAACAAGCACTTACCTTGGTTCGGACACTCTCCGGGTTAATCATAATGTGTAGGATTTCACGGCCGGCGTCTTCATTAATTAAAACTTCCAGGCTAAGAGGCTGTGGTCAAAAGTAGAAATTCTTTCTCCTGACATTTCGTTGCCAACTGCGGATAACATCTTCAGAGGTAGGCTAACGACTGGCTGGGAATCTAAGGGTTCATGTCTTCTTCAGACAGCTGCTCATGCCTTTGTGTATCAAGAAACAGTACGTACGCTTGAATATGAGAATGGTACTCTGATATTAGTACTCGATTTGAGTGTATTTTCAGTTGTGCTGGCCTTAATTAATGTATTGCTGCGCTTTGATTCTAAAGAAACATTTTCATTTCCCTATGTCAATCTGTGCTTTTTATTGTCTTAATATATCCTTTCCAGTAAGACAGTTTACAACAAGTTTTTCCGCTACCAGAAAAATACGCTGTAGAGAAAAATTGCTGATAGTAATGGGTATCATGCCTTAAGTTTAACTCCTTTTGATTTGTTCTCCACTGCGGGAGAATATGACAGTTCTGCACCGGAAAGGTTGGTATGTAACATGTCCGTGCAGTTCTTTAAGCAGACCTTGTGATATTGCATTTTCGATGGACCCGTGTCAAGTACCACAGATACATCTAAATTATATATCTGGACATTAATTAAACTTGCACTGACTCCTCATTATTCTTGTCAAACTTCTTTAGATCTTCTCGATACAGTTCTTCTTTCTTATCTATCCCTAGTCATACCTGCGAAAGCATCTTGGAATAAATTACATGCCCTTATTCCTTTTATTGATCTTCGTAGGATTTGTCGACCTGGAAAAAGCGTTCGACAATATAAAATGGTGCAAGCTGTTCGAGATTCTGAAAAAAGTAGGGGTAAGCTATAAGGAGAGACGGGTCATATACAATATGTACAACAACCAAGAGGGAATAATAAGAGTGGACGATCAAGAACGAAGTGCTCGTATTAAGAAGGGTGTAAGACAAGGCTGTAGCCTTTCGCCCCTACTCTTCAATCTGTACATCGAGGAAGCAATGATGGAAATAAAAGAAAGGTTCAGGAGTGGAATTAAAATACAAGGTGAAAGGATATCAATGATACGATTCGCTGATGACATTGCTATCCTGAGTGAAAGTGAAGAAGAATTAAATGATCTGCTGAACGGAATGAACAGTCTAATGAGTACACAGTATGGTTTGAGAGTAAATCGGAGAAAGACGAAGGTAATGAGAAGTAGTAGAAATGAGAACAGCGAGAAACTTAGCATCAGGATTGATAATCACGAAGTCAATAAAGTTAAGGAATTCTGCTACCTAGGCAGTAAAATAACCAATGACGAACGGAGCAAGGAGGACATCAAAAGCATACTCACTATGGCAAGAAAGGCATTTCTGGCCAAGAGAAGTCTACTAATATCAAATACCGGCCTTAATTTCAGGAAGAAATTTCTGAGGATGTACGCCTGGGGTACAGCATTCTATGGTAGTGAAACATGGACTGTGGGAAAACCGGAACAGAAGAGAATCGAAGCATTTGAGATGTGGTGCTATAGACGAATGTTGAAAATTAGGTGGACTGATAAGGTAAGGAATGAGGAGGTTCTTCGCAGAATCGGAGAGGAAAGGAATATGTGGAAAACACTGATAAGGAGAAGGGACAGGATGATAGGACATCTGCTAAGACATGAGGGAATGACCTCCATGGTACTAGAAGGAGCTGTAGAGGGCGCAAAACTGTAGAGGAAGACAGAGATTGGAATACGTCAAGCAAATAATTGAGGACGTAGATTGCAAAAGCTACTCTGAGATGGAGAGGTTAGCACAGGAAAAGGAATTCGTGGCGGGCCGCATCAAACCAGGCAGTAGACCGATGACAAAAAAAAAAATTGGGAGCTTATCGCGACCTGTCGAGTTTTCCCGATTGTTTGGGGGTTAGACTCTTCATTGTGAGTAACTTAATTACCTGCACGTCGTGGGTTGACCTCGCGTGTTCCTGTCCTGTATTGCCCTGGAATTAAATGCTGCTTGACCTTGACCCCTACTGTATATATATTTTGTTATGCCGTTGATTGTAAGTGATAGGTGGAAGACTGCTGGCTGGTCTATTGCTGCCAATTGCTGTAATGGTTATTGCCACCTGCTTGTGGTGCGTTGTGAACTTGTTGACCACAGCCCCTCTGTTTGGTATAGACCAGTCTATTTGTTATATCCTTTTGAACCTCGTTTGTACTTTCGGTTTCTGTGGTTACCATAATTATTTCTTGCACTGTCGTTGCTCCATGGGGCGTATGAGTGCCAACCGTGTTGGTTATTGTCACCATTGCCATTCTGCTACTGACTATTTTGCGGAGGCGCACAGTGCTTAATAAAGTTCTGTGGTTGCGACGACCCCTCTTTATATACTAGGCCAATCAAGTAGCGTACGGATAAGAAATACTTTATATCATTTTCAGGTGTAGTGATCAGTTGGCTTTTCATATTTTCAATACATCCACGTGGGAAACTGGGTTTCCCAATACCTGAATTTTTTTTTTAATAATTTCTCAGTCCCCCATGTTTACTTCTAAATCGTGATGGGCTGAAAAACTCTCGACGTAGCCTCTCTTGGTCCGGTATGGGAGAATATTTGTCCAAGAAAGCCCGCTCAAATTGCTCAGAGATATGGTATCTCTCACCTATATCTGTTGCCCACAACGAACCGGATCTTCTGTGGTTCTGTCCACTTGCGGCGTAACACGTTGCGAAACATCCGCAGCTCGTGGTCTAGTGGCTAGCGTTGCCTCCTCTGAATCACGGCGTCCCGGGTTCGATTCCCCGCCGGTTTGGGGAATTTCTCTGCCGGGGACTGGGTGTTTGTGTTGTCCTCATCATTTCATCAAAATCATCATTCGTGACGGTGTCTAGATTGGACTGTCAACAAGAAAATGGGGCTGTGTAAAAAATTGGGACTTTGTAGGGGCGCTGAAGACCGCGCAGTGGAGCGCGCTACAAACCGAACATCACGTTGGGAAACGTTCTGATAAGCGTTACGGGGTTCGTTTTCTTACCCTCAGTTGAAAGTTCGGAAATTACCTATAACGATGCAGACCCTTATTCACTAATAAAGTAGACTAACATAAAGTATTGTCTGTTGCCGCCGTGGCATTGTTTGGATACACTTGATTATACTCTGAGTATGGTTTCGCAGATGGTATTGACATTGTCAGTCCCTGCTGCATTTTGTAATTCCTTTCTTCTCCGTCTCAAGAGCTGGTAACAAATGGTTGACAAGTATCGCAGCTATTTATCCTGTCCAACTGCATCTGATTGCTTGCTACTGGTGTCTCTTGCGACATCCGCAAGAATAATTAGGCTGCTCTGCAACTTCTCTTCCGCTGCCTTTAAATCTAGCTCAGTGTTAGCAAGCAATTCGTTTTCTTCAATTGCTTCGGCATATGTTTTAATCTCTTGTTGACCTTTTGTGTGAGGGTCGTACTCTTATCTTACATTTCCGCTTCGGCTCTGGCCTTTAAATTCTTTCTCTCCTTTGCGATTTTTTTCTTGTGCTGCCTTCATGAACTTCGTGCCTAAATCGAAATTAGTCCATTTTACTGACAGCTCCTGTGCTTTTTCCGGCAAATCTTTACATAAAGTTTGCAACCCTTTAACAGTACCGGTCATAGTTTATGAATTTCGGCAAATTTACGACTGAGCCTCTTGAATCTGAGCCTGCACGTCCCTCACGATTTTTAGTTTACATACTATTTCCTCTTGTGCTTCGTCTATAGATGTTTGGTCTACATTGATTATCTTCTGAGGCAAATCAGTGAATAATTCCACCTTTAATTTCTCTCCAATATCGACAAGTTTGCATGTCAAACCATTGGAAAGGTTCGTGAGTAGATTTTGACTTAAATTATCCAACCTCAGCGATAGGTCATTTTTAAAATCACGAAATTTTTGGTCAAGTTTTTCGGTTTGTTGTATCGAAAAAATTATTAAATAAATTCTGCATTAGGTCAGTAAGGCCTTTATACATGTCCTGCACTGAATGCATTGATGACAAATTAATGTTTTGTGTACCTACGATGTCTTGATCCATCACATTTGAAACAAATTGTCATGAAATGAAAAAATGAGAATTTACCAGTTCCGCACTAGAACGTCTCTCACTGGCCTCATGCGAGAAAATTCTTCTCGGTGAGATTTGGGAATTATCTTCGTCTATCGTGAGCACGGTAGTGTCATGAAGTAGGACATCATTGTCACCAGCATTAACTGAGGTTGTGTAATATTCCCGGCTGACGGCCATATGGTCTACATCTTCGGTATCACTATCATTTGTCGTCAGACCCATTGCGCCGACATTTTGTGTGTGTACACTATTTTCATCAGTCGCCGCAACGTTTCCAACTGGTTGCATTTCGTAAAACTATTTAAAGTTATAAATACGAAATAAAACTGAATTTTAATTTTAAAAATGATTACGAGAATTTTCCCAATCAGCACATGATACATCCTAGGCCAGTATTGCAGCTAATTTTTGCCGTTTACAATTTTTGTTTCTTCATTCCAAAAAATCAAAGTAGTGTAACAAGACTCTTTGTTGCTTTACAAAAAATGCTTCAGGTTTATAACTGGATAGGGTAAGATATTATACTACTTCTGATCGAGACGTTACCTTGTGCAGTCACGCGAGCTGCCAGTTGGAGATCTTTCTTACCTTATAGACGATCCTCTTAAATGTATTTTGTACAATTCCTCCGGTTAACCATATGTAATTTATTCATACCATGTGGTGTTTGTCCATCATGAAACAAAGTAAATAAAAAACCGTTAGTACAGTAGAATGCTACACAGCATGTTTATTTCATTTAATTATTCAACCTGTTTAATCTATGTATTTGGCACCGTCCAGGGGACGATCGCCAGTTCTACTGATTAAGTAATAATTTTAAGAATATTAATTACGATGGAAATTTGGTAGCGCCGCGCAAGAGGCGCAACAATACTGATCTCGCTCTGGAGCGTGTCTCTCAACCAATTCACGCACAGGTACACACACTTCACCCAGTCAGACTTATGATTTTTCGTGTACACAAAGAATCTGTAACATATAATCTTAGATTATTAGACGCTATTTCTTCTAGCCTTGAAGTTATTTGACTCCTCTTCCTTTTTCAAGACAATTTGACGGCGTACAGCTTGCCCTGCTTAAATTTTTTGCTTCTCCGAAGTGTTACAGATACCGGTGACAGAGATAGTCAGATTCGATGAAATAAAGAATTAATTATCGACGTTGGCTTATTACTATAAGAATTAATATAGTTCACATTATTAGTGAAATAAACAGAAGTTCACATCCTCTCTGTATGATAGACGGGAAAAGACAGACGTTATGAAATGGTTCATATTGCTCTGAGCACTAAGCGACGTAACAGCTGAGGTCATCAGTCCCCTAGGACTTAGAACTACTTAAACCTAACTAACCTAATGACATCACACACATGCATGCCCGAGGCAGGATTCGAACCTGCGACCATAGCGGTCGAGCAGTTCCAGGCTAAAGCGCCGAGAACCGCTCGTCCACAACGGCCGGCCAGATGGTACAGGATCGGTGAAACGACAAGAGTTCTTACAAAACATAAGAAAATTAATGTTCGTCATTTTTTCTCGATGTATCCACAGGCTTGTTGCTGTGGGCATTCCACATTTTAATCTTTGCCGTAAACTATGTAGGTGATTTAATGGATGAAAATGAAGAGAAAAAAAAAACATATACCCATATAGATAAACCAGCATAATTCCCAATACAGTGTGTTTGTGTGTATTTTTCGCTGACATATTTTAGAAGCGGATATAATGCAAGTACACCCTATACATTTTTTTGCATGAATGCTTTTGAACATGGTATACAATTTCCAAATTATTCAGATACTTTCTAGCACAACCAAGGTGGCGCTCTCGGGCTATTAATGAGATTTTCTGTTTCATTTTAATGCACGCTAAAATGAAACACTGTGACTGGATCTTTCATTTTAATGCTATGCTGTTACTCGCTAGAGTAAAGGAGGGAGGGGGACGCTTGGGAGAGGAGGGGGCATGGCTCTTGACATGATGATGATGATGATGATGATGATGATATCATAGATAAAGGGGTTGATCTTGCCGTTGTCTTGGATTTTTGAATTTCCTGCCACCATCATCGACTGCATCACAGCGTCAGTAGCGCCAAATAGCGGTGGAAACTAAATCTGTGTGCTCGAATGCCCATAGATACTCGTATAGTACTCATGACAGCCTAACCCAATGCTACATGTGTATGTTATAAAATAAAATATAATGTGAATAAGGAAGAAGCAACATGCAGTAATTTGTACATCGTGCTATCCTTTCTTCTTTATACATTTCGTGAAACTGTGCAGAACTGTCACACACGTATAGTCGCATCGAATACGCGCTCTGTTGCAACATTAAGAGATTTACTTTGTTAGTAAATAAAAATTAACCTAAAAGTATTGACCACTTTCACTGTAACAAAAAATCGTGTTTTCTGCTACCTTTGATGGTAATGTTTATAATGATACAGTTTTTTAATAGGTGTGACCCCTTTTTCCTGTATCAATATAGACCTGAAGATGATCTGATCTGCAGAAAAACAGTGATGTGCTTTCTCATTTATTAATGCAACTGAGATGAAAGATACTATGAGACGTCGTCAACCGTGAGATGTTTAGGGACTCGTGGAACTGATTCGCATCAGTTGTGGAGATTTTCCAGTGATGAGGAGTTTCCCCACAGCGGTTGTCGAATGGCTCCGGGGCGTAGGAGCGATTTTCTGACAAGGAATTGAACGATTAGTAGATTGTGACGACCGTTCTTTACGGAAACTTGTTGACTATGTTGAAAAATAGCGTAATGTAACTGTGTTACTTTGAAGTTAGCGCAGGATTCAATAAAAGTTACTTGGCCTACCACAATGAGGTGTAACATTACGGTAATTTCTGTTTCTTCTTTGATGTTGAGGAGAATATAAACTCATGTACTGTATTAATACCAGATAAAAGGTAAGCTGTAATACCTAACACTAAGTGTAGCACACAAACACAACGTTTCTGGTGTTATTGCACATATCATTCTTAAATATCGGTTACTTTCATGTAAATGGCTATCGCGCGACAGAGTTTACTGTTTTATTCCGATCACTTACTCGTAGACTCGGCAGTTCTCTCTGTGAATGAGAGACTTCATACGGACACTCTGGTGATAAACTTACATAGAGCTGACGTACAAAAAATTTCTGTAATCTGATGCGCTGACAATAATCAGCTCAACAGTTAATTCGTCCGCATATAAAGAAGTGAAAGAATAGACTGCTTCGAAGACGATGAGAACAGGATAGCGCTCGTATATGAGTACATCGCAGAGTGAGCAGGCTACTCGTAAAGTTGATTCAGAGCTTATGAAGCGCAGTTTGCTCATCATACATCATGACTTTACAGTGAGGTCGCTGGTTTCCGCGACGGACGTTATGTCTGGTTGGACGACGGTAGAGTTTCACGATATGCAAGCTTTGTCCGCTTGCGCTGCACGCAAACACGGAGCCACGTTTGTTTGCACGGCGGCAGCCCTCTTGCTCCGCTGACCGCCGTCTGAGCAAACAGCCGGCGATCAGAACGCTGATTACAGCGGACGCGAGCACTGCTAACAAAACAGCACCGCGGACCTCCCAGGCTGGCAAATGCTACCACCGAAAATGCGAGGAGCTGCACTCCACCCTGCCCGAAACTGTCTCATTCATTACACGGAAATCGTGGCCGCTGGAAGCACACGAACTTCTGCTACGTGCTGCTGTGCTGGGGTGATATACAGCACGGCTAACTATATGAATAATTAATATTACTAAAGTGCCGTGCGTTTACTTATGAAATAGATTATATTGGGCGATGGCTAGTATCCCGTTTATGTCCGTATTGCAGTGTGATCGTGTCATAAAACAAAGGGCGCTTCAAAGACTACATATGCTTCACATTTTACTCAGCCTTAAAAGAATAGTTGATCATGCACTTGATATATATGTACAAACCATAATAGTTATTCTAAATAAATATTTAAAGAAACAGAGACTACTGCGTAATAGGTGTAAAATAAGCATAGTGCAGTAGGTAGCTGAATGACACGTGTTTGGGTGCCCTGGAAGAATATTATCGAAATATGTCTCACAAAATCTCGTGAAATACTGGCCTTACGTAAAGGCAGTTAGTGGAACCAAAGTTAGTAACCGCTCATCAACGAGACAGGAAAAGAAACTAGGGGTATCAAAACAAAAGGAGAAATATTGAACTCCGTTTTTAAATGTTCCTTTACAATGAAACATTGTAGAATTTTGTCCAAGTTGTTTTGCACGCCACTGTAAACATGAGTGAAACAGATTTTAGTCTCAGTAGCGATGAGAAACAGCTAAAATCGTTAGAATTTAAAAAAGTACCAGGGTGCCATGAAATCTCTACCAGATGCTACACCTAATTCGTAGCTGCAGTTACCCTTGTACACACATAATTTACAGTAGGATCCGTCGAAGAAAAACATTCAAGTTCACTGGTTGGAACACTGCAAAGGTCACACCCATCTACAACAGGAGTAGCAGAAGTGATTCACAAAAGTATCTTCTTTGTCGTTTACACCAGGATGTTATAGAATAATGAGCTAAAATGTTGTTACGTATATCGAAGAGAGTGACTTACTCTATGCAAACCAGCACAGCTGGTCGTAGCATGAGTCATTTGAAACCTAATAAGCACTATTTTCGCATGACACTTCTTAAGCCAGCGACCACTCTGTTAGGTAGACGAAATATTTCTTCAATGCCGCCGCGCGGGTTGGCCGCGCGGTTAGAGGCGCCATGTCACTGACTGCGCGGCCCTTCCTGCCGGAGTATCGAGTCCTCCCTCGAGCATGGGTGTGTGTGTTGTTCTTAGCATAAGTTAGTTTAAGGAGTGTGTAAGTCTAGGGATCGATAGCCTCTGCAGGTTGGTCCGTTAAGAACTCACACACATTTGAACATTTGATTTTCTTGAATGCCAAACGCATTTGACTCAGTTACACTTATGTGCTTAGTATCGGAAGCATGATTTTGTGCCTGTCAAGGGAAATTTGTGACAGGATTGAAGATTTCTTGTTAGGAAGGACGTTTCCTGTTGCCTTGGATGCAGCGGAATTGACAGATGTAGAAGTAAAATGGTTCAAATGGCTCTGAGCACTATGGGACTTAACTTCTGAGGTCATCAGCGCCCTAGAACTTAGAGCTACTTAAACCTAACTAACCTAAGGACATCACACACATCCATGCCCGAGGCAGGATTCGAGCCTGCGACCGTAGCGGTCGCGCGGTTCCAGACTGTAGCGCCGGCCATGTGGCCTTGCGGTTCTAGGCGCTTCAGTCTGGAACCGCGCGACCGCTACGGTCGCAGGTTCGAATCCTGCCTCGGGGATACATGTCTGTGATGTCCTTAGGTTAGTTAGGTTTAAGTAGTTCTAAGTTCTAGGGGGCTGATGGGCTCACATGTTAATAGTGATCAGAACCATTTGATCCATTTGAACCAGACTGTAGCGCCTAGAACCGCTCGACCACGCCGGCCGGCGATGTAGAAGTAACCTCAGTTGTGTGCTACGAAAGTGTTTTCCGACTATTGCTCTTCTTGTTGTATGTTAATGGCCTTGATGACAATATTAATAGTAGCCACAGACTTTTCGCAGGTGATGCAGTTATTTATAATGAAGTACTTGATGAAAAGAAGTGCACAAATATCCAGTCACATATCAAACTGGTACGAAGTTTGGAACCCTGCTTTCAAATTTTCAGTAATGTAACGCTGTGTGACGAGGGGATGCATCGGCGCCTCATAAAACACCCGTAGGGGGCCAAATGGGAGGACTAGACCTTGAGGGAAAGAGAACTACCTTCACCTTTTATTGCGCACAAAATTTTATTCATGCAAACAACTAATTCAAATAACAGTTATAATGAAACATTGAGCCTAAGGCATGGTTACGAGATATCTAAACAGACACAATTTTGCCCTTGAAAATTTAATTCTGACACAACTACAATCAGTAAAAACAACAAACTAGGGTTAAATAACAATCCCTGCAACAGCTCTCGTCCTCGGAGTCTTTTACGGCAGCATGACTGGATAAAATCTTTCCCCTTTTCAAGCTGCGCCAATTCCAAGAAAATTCTCTAGTTTTCAATGGCTAGCTCCGCCATCATCGTCAGGGGTAAAAGTACTGCCTGTCCGGAATGGCACTGTTTCTCGCTTATATGCCTAGGATTACGGCCGCTGGCAACAATCAGAGAGGGCCGAAACGATGCTTGCACGGAATACGAGTTGGACAGCTCCTAGCAGTTCCGGCCCGCCGCGGGATCGGGTGATTGCAGGTGGCACGAGGGGCCGACGCCACGTTTGAAACTGCCGCTCCGGCCTACCTACAACCGTTAAGAGTCCGCCGTTGTTTCCTTTCAACATCCAGAGCCCGCCCCCACACCCTACTGAGGGCTTGTTATTTCATAATGTCTGGAAGACTGGTGTTACTTTCAACTGTCAGGTCATAGTGAGAAGGAATGGCTCTTGTACGAGTAGAAAAGCAGTGGATGACTGGAATAGTTCTTGAGGTGTCAGGATAATGTTATACAATCCGATAGATTTGTTGATAGTGATGATCAAAAAGAACATCATTATGGCTGATAGTATGGCGCCGTTCTCCCTAGGAAGAAATTGGAGTCTATGGGGATTCTATCCCTAGCAAATTTCTGTGTAACAGTCACAGATGCGTCCACTATCGGTGTAACGTTGAGGGTCTCAGGGAACCACAGAAAGGGCGTCCGTCTAAAAGGTAGTTGTAGATACGATCGGTATTAGAGTTGTAAATTGTCGTAACTGTGTTGGGAAAGAACCAGAGCTCCAAGCCCTAATAAAAAACATTGAAGCTTGATTTGTTATACGGACAGAAATCTGACTAAAGCTGGAAATAAGTTGGACCGAAATTTTTTCAAACGAACATTGTTCCAAAAGTTCCAAAAGGATAGATTAAATACAGATGATGGTGGAGTACGAGAGTTATTCTGAAAGTAAGGAACGTTGGTCACGAAATTGAAAATACAGTGGAAATCTGATAAAACTTTACACAGATGCGTTGGGCACTGTGTCTAGTATGCCCATCGATCGCATCATATCGCTCTTTTCAGTTCTCAGCTCTCAGTAAGAGCGTAAAGATGGCTAGGAACTAGCGTCTCCCGCCAAGTATGAAGGCCTGGCCAAAGACATCGCCTGAAGCTATGCAATCAGCATAACATAACTGTCATGCAGTTCGTTCTACACGAAAATTCTTGGCCGCACTCGGCAAGGTCAATGAAGATGCTTCTTCAGCGTTTTCGATGGGAAGTGTTTGATCACCCACAATACATCCCGTACTTGGCAACCCCTGAGGTCCAACTCTGCTCAAGTGAACTGCTAGCTATGAAGACAATATTTTGACACAGACAACGAGCTGCAGTCCAGAGTAGAAAATTGTCGAAAAGCACTGGCGGCTGTCTCCTATAACGAGGGAATTGAAAAGTTGGTACAAAACTACGACAGATGTCTAGGTCTGAGCGGAGTTGTGCAGAGAAGTAGCTAGAAAACGTAGCTAACCGTTGTAAATAAAACAGTTTTGATTTTCACCGTGGTTTCCATTTCGCGACCTATCGTTCCTTACTTTCCGAATAGCCCTCGTATTTATTGCTGTCAGATGCAGTTTGCCTTGTAGTGAATTTGAAGTCGATAGTTCCTGCAAAATAGTTTGGGTGGAGGTTATACCTGACAATCGGACTAAACTACTAATTGGATCGTTTTATCGACCCCCGCCCCCCCCCCCCCCAAACTAAGAAATATACTTGCTGAACAGTTGAAAGAAAACTTGAGTCTCATTCCAAATCCGTATCCCACTCGTACAATTATAGTCCGTGGTGACTTGAATCTACTCACGATATGCTGGAAAAGTTATATGATTAAAGCCGGCGGCAGGCATAAAACGTCACCCCAAATTGTACTGAATGCTTTCTCAGAAAACTATTTTGAACAATTAGGTCATGAGTTCTCTCGAAGAGTAAATGGTTGCGAAAGCGTACTTGACCCCTTAGTAACAAATGATCGTGGACCAATAGTGAGTATCGTGACGATTACAGGGATTAGCAACCACAAGGCAGTTGCCGCTAGGCTGAATACAGCAACACTTAAACAAAAATCACAAAATAATCGCAAAGTATATCTACTTAAATAAGCTGATAAAATGCCCTTAACGCCTTCTTAACGGACAGTATTCACACCTTCCGATCTGATCATGTAAGCGTAGCGAAGTTGTGAAATGATTTCAGAGAGATAGTATCGACGGCAATTGAGAGATATATACCATATAAATTAATAAGTCATGGAACTGATCCCCATTTGTACACAAAACGGGTCAAATCGCTGTTGAAGGAGCAGCGAAAAAAGCATGCCACATTTAAAACAACGCAAAATCCTCAAGAATGGAAAAGTTTTTCAAAAGTTCTAAATATAAGGTGTACTTCAATGCGAGATGCATTCAATAATTTCCGCAACAAAATCCTGTCTCGATCTCTGGCAGAAAACCCAAAAAGATTCTGATCATACACAAAGCACACCAGTGGCAAGACGCAATCAATAGCTTCATTGCGGGATATCAACGGTGAAGTCACTGATGACAGTGCCACTAAAGCAGAGTTATTAAACACGATTCTCCGAAGCACATTTATTTACACGGTTTTCCAAATCTCTTTCACCAAAACAGACGAAGTAACTAAATATTCCTGAATTCCAATCAAGAACAACTGCGCAGATGAGAAACATAGAAGTAAATATCCTCGGTGTAACAAAGCAGCTTAAATCGCTTAATAAAGCCAAGACCTCCAGTCCAGATTGTATTCCAGACAGTTTTCAAATGGCCCTAAGTACTATGGGACTTAACATCTGATGTCATCAGTCCCCTAGACTTAGAACTAACCGGCCGCTGTGGCCGAGCGGTTCTAGGCGCTACAGTCTGGAACCGCGGGACCGCTACGGTTGCAGGTTCGAATCCTGCCTCGGGCATGGATGTGTGTGATGTCCTTAGGTTAGTTAGGTTTAAGTAGTTCTAGTTCTAGAGGACTGATGACCTCAGAAGTTAAGTCCCATAGTGCTCAGAGCCATTTGAACCGTTTTGAACTTAGAAACATCACACACATCCATTCTCGAGGAAGGATTCGAATCTGGGACTGTAGCAGCAGCTCGGTTCCGGAGTGAAGCGCCTAGAACCGCTCGGCCACAGAGGCCGGCTTCGTTCTTGGTCGTCTACTCCTATAATTCCTGCTTGGCTCTTGTGCCCATTGTATATAACCCGTCTCTCCCTATAGCTTACCCCTGTTTTTTTTTCTTGGAATTTCGACCATCTTGCTCCATTTTACATTGTCGAACGCCTTTTCTGGATCGACAGACTCTATGAAGGTGTCTCGATTTTTCTTTGATCATGCTTCCATTATCAACCGCAACGTCAGAATTGCCTCTCTGGTACCTTTATATTTTCTAAAGCCAAACAGATCGCCATCTAACACATCCTCAATTTTCTTTCCCAGTCTTCTGTATATTATTCTTGTCAGCAACTTGGACGCATGAGCTGTTAAGCTGATTGTGCGATAATTCTCGCACTTGTTCGCTCTTCGGAATTGTGTGGATGGTTTTTTTCCGAAAGTCAGACGGTGCGTCGCCAAAGTCATACATTCTGCACCCCAAACGTGAACAGTCGTTTTGTTGCCACCTTCCTTAATGATCTTGAAAGTTCTGACGGAATGTTGGAATGTTATCTATCCCTTCTGTCTTATCAGATCTTGGATCCTCCAAAGCTCTTTTAAATTCTGATTCTAATATTGGGTCCCCTATCTCTTCTAAATCGACTGCTGTTTCTGCTTCTATCATATCAGACTAATCTTCCCTCTCATGGAGGTCTTCACTGTACTCTTTGCAACTATCCGCTTTCTCCACTGCATTTAACAGGAGAATACCCTGTACACCTTTAATGTTACAACCGTTGCTTTTAATTCTAGCGAAGGCTGCTTTGAATTTCCTGTATACTGATTTAGTCCTTCAGACAATTATCTTTTTTTTCGAATTCTTCACATTTTCCAAGCAGCCATTTCGTCTTAGTTTCCCTGCACTTCTTATTTATTTCGTTCCCAAGCTACTTCTATTTTTTTATCCATGAATTATCCTGAACATTTTTTTACTTCCTTCTTTCATCGATTAACTGAAGTATTTCTTCTTTCACCCATGGTTTCTTCACAGTTACTTTCTTTGCACCTATGTTTTTCCCTACTTCTGTGATTGCCCTTTTTAGAGATGTCCATTCCTTTTAAACTTTACTGCCTACTGAGCTGTTTCTTGCTGCTGTATCTATAGCCTTAGAGAACTTCAAGGGTTTCTCGTCATTCCTTAGTACTTCCGTATCCCACATATTTGCATATTGATTCTTCCTGACTAATCTATTAAACTGCGGCATACTCTTCATCACTACTACATTGTGATCAAAGTGTACATCTGCTCCTGGGTACAGGACAAGAGTATTCACTATTACTAGCTCAAATTTATTACTGAACTCAATTAGTCTTTCTCCTCTTTCATTTCTTGCCCTAAGCCCATATTCTCCTGTAACCGTTTCTTCTACTCCTTCCCCTACAACTGCATTCAAGTCCCCCCATGAATATTAGATTTTCATCTTCCTTTACGTAATGTATTATCGTTTCAATGTCTGGATATACTTTCTCTGCCTCTTCATATTCAGCTTGCGGAATGTTTACCTAAAATATCCTTATCGGTGCTGGTTTTCTGTCGTTTCTGATACGAACTACCCAGTTATTGAACTGTTCACTGTAACATACTCTTTGCCCTGCCTTCCTGTTCATAACGAATCCCACTCCCATTGTACCATTTTATGCTGTTGTTGATGTTACGCTACACTAACACACTATACAAAATCAACTAAACGTCGTACTAACTGGGATCCCAGTTATGTACATTTCCTCCCTGTTGACCAACTCATCGTTCTCTTCCTTGGCTAAGCAGAGATGTTTGCCTTGGACGCTCTGCGAACAAGATAACACACACACACACACACACACACAAACATACATACATACACAAACAAAGAAAAAATAACATTGTAAAGCTACTTGTCATAACTGGCCTCGAAGGGTATGGTTTACATTCTACTCCTACTTCTTATCATTCAGTACATAGTTACCGACAGAGATGGATTTATCATGCACCTTTTGTTGACTCTCCTGAGGCTACCTCATTGAAGTTCTCATTTTGCACCGATGTTCACGTGTTCCTCATCATCGGTTCCCCCTTTTTTTCTGAAACTCATAAAGTGACGTTAACCAACTGCTCCACATTTCTAATACAATAAGATAAAATGAACTGATCGGAGGGCGTTCATTTGTACACTACACTTGTTTCATGGGAGGCAAACAGTCATATTCCTCCTCTTGTTCGACCTGTTACTTCGTCCTTCGCTTGGTGGAGTCAGAACTAATATGGCGCCCTGCACACAGTGAGTGATAAACAATGTCTGTAAGGCGAGAGAGAGAGAGAGAGAGAGAGAGAGAGAGAGAGCGACAGTGCGACCGCCTTGCATATGTTCTGAGACGTGGGGCGTTCACAGATCTCTGGCACATCAGAGAAACGCGTACAGCTATTCTTGAGGAGACCTAGCCCCTTAGGCTCACCTCGAGTAATACGCGCTCCCATTGACAGACACATCAAAAACACCCACTAGAAAAACAAAGCACAGCGCCTCAGTGGCGTGGCCAAACACACTGCCACAAAACGAAAACCGACCATGCTGTCTCTCAGCGGAAAGACGACAAAGTCATAGGACCTATACAGTTGGGAACCCGGAAGGTGGATCAGATCAACGAGTTCCTCATGTACCACGCAGTGTGGGTAGACTGTAACGGTCCAGGTCACTTTCCTGAAATATGTCTCGACAAAAATAAAAGCAATGACGTCTGATTCTTGATTTCTGCAAACTAACTGGTTTTCTTTTTCTCTACATACAACGAGGATGCACCTGTGCTCTAGATGTAGCCAACACGATAGCAGAGAGTGTTCAGTCAGAGGATTAACTGCCTTCTGCAATAAATAGACTGAGTAAGTCAATCAACGATGAATTTGAACGGGTGTCATGTGACGTCCGCTCCGAACAAATGTAGGGCACAGCAACAAACAAAATGAGATTAAAAAAAGGGGGTAGCGTCCTTGGTTAGTAATCAAAACGTCATCGCTCCCGGGTTCGAAACCCGCCACCGCTAAATTTGGATTAATAATTAGCTTTGGCGGCCGAAGACTTCCGGCAAAAGAAGTCACCCTCATTCTGCCAACGGCCTTGTCAAAGAGGGCGGAGGAGCGGAGAGGAGCACTCCCTCGTCCGTGGTGTGGGTTCAAATGGTTCAAATGGCTCTGAGCACAATGGGACTCAACTACTGTGGTCATTAGTGCCCTAGAACTTAGAACTACTTAAACCTAACTGACCTAAGGACATCACACATATCCATGCCCGAGGCAGGATTCGAACCTGCGACCGTAGCAGACGCACGGTTCCGGACTGCGCGCCTAGAACCGCGAGACCACCGCGGCCGGCTTGGTGTGGGAAACTGCCCCTAGTGGTGGATCAATGGCATGATTGTGCAGATGGCAGTGGATACCACTGCATTAGAGACACATAACGTGTATCCACAGGACATGTGGTTGTTATTGAGAAAGTTTCATGATGATTACTCCATTGGCAAAAGATTCCGGAATAGCCCCCCCCCCCCCCCTTCTCCGAGAGGTTCTCCCAAAGGGGAGGGATAATGCAAATGCTCAGTATAGATATGGTTGGGGTCAAGGAAGTGAAATGGAAAGAAGAGAAAGGAGCCAATTTCTAGTCAGATGAGCATACGGTAATATCAACAGCAATAGAAAACGGTGTAACAGGAGTAGGATTCGTTAGGACTAGAAAGGTAGGTAGTGAACAGTTCAGTGACACGGTTGTTCTTGTGTTTCTTGAAGTTTTCACGACGTACTGTATCTTCGATGAGGTTTCGGGATTGCAGCTGGATCATGTTGACTTCTTGCCACGATATTTCGCCTGGCAGTCGTCCAGCGATCTTCAGGTGAGTGTCCGTCACAGGAGACTGCAGGTTTTCTTTTTTTTTCTTTATTGAATTTCGATTCCGCTTAATATGCCGCACTACAGCGTAAAGAAGAGGTAAACAACGTAATGAGAAGATAACTGACAAATAAACAGACAAAAATGGTGGAGTGACGGCAGTTAAGCGGGAGGAAGAGGAGATGGATGAGGAGTAGGAGATGGTCATTAGCAGAGAAGGAAGGTCGAAAGCCACTTTGGATTATGGGGAGGAGGTGGTGTCGGTGGAAGTGGATGTGCCAGGTAAGGATGAAGTCCAAGAGCTTGCTGAAAACTGAGCTGAGATGTAACGTGATAGTAAGAGGCATCAGATGGAGACTTGATAGTTTGGGGAACATTAGGATATGGAAGATTTTCCACAGATCAGAGTAGAAGCCAGTGATAAGGATTACATTGTAGAGGGCGGCAAGGACTGCAAGGGAGGGCAGTGTTTGAGATGGCAGTAGGTAATGCGGTCATGGCTGCGGGCAGTGTTGCGTTTAGTGTGGAGTGTGAGGCTGATGTCATGTATAGTGATGGGAGTGTCAAGTGCTAATGGTGGTGTGTGGCCCAAGTACTGGAAGCTAGGAGCAAGGAGAGGAGCAGAGGTATCCATATGTCCAATGACATCGGGGAAGAGAGAATCATCAAATTGGGAATCATCTGGAATGGAAAAGACATCAGATTGGTGGGAGGCAAAGTCGTTGGCCTTACTGAGGTTGTCAGAAAAGGGACGGTCATCAAAGAGGAGAGGGTAATGTTTGGTATGGCGGCTCGCAGCAGATCGTCTTCATTCACCCCTTGACGCTCATCGAAGTCGCGATATTTTGACATTTGAAGTTGCGCTACTAGTCGTGCTGGCACTGGCTCCTCCGGCGTGGGGACCATTAGGCGATGCGTTGCTGTAGCTGAGGGTGACGCAGTGTGCACTGCAAAGTCCGCAGCGAATTGCACTGATGCAGTCTCATAGTTCGGCGGTTGGCGACAGAATGGAGATGCTGTCCTGTATTTCGCTGATCGGCGGGTAGGTGGCGCAGGCGTCGTATACTTCAGAGGTTCGCCACTAGATGTCGAACTCAGTGTCGTCGTTTTTTCTAATTTAGCCACTTGGCTCCGCTGTAGTCACCATCCGGTATCCGAATCCTTGCTGTCACGGCGTGTGGATCTGCTTCACTGCTTCAAATGCTTGGCTAGCCGCTCACAGAGTCTCGGTGATGACATCCAAAAATTACGCCACAGGCAACACTCACAAATGCAGTAACAGTTTATGGGTTCACATCAAAATGAGCGATTTACACCGTTCAAAAGATAATTTAGGATACAAAGACACTTGAGAACATGCTCCTGATACTTTCGTAACGGAATTTTTTTGCTGGTTCACTAGCGATTATGCACAAACTCGCTTTTTCTTAGAGTATGAACTTTACAGTAATTCACCCCGGTTTTCGTGTCCATACTTCAATACATTGTTTATTAACACTGCTCTTGTCACTTAAACTTGTAAAAACAGAGTTTTTACTGTATTTCAGTCAATTTTGCACTGTATTGTCTAAACAATGTTTTCATTCCCGCGATTTCTAATTTCACCATAAATACGTTATATTACATTATTTCTAGTTGAAATACTCTAATTTTAGTCACGGTAACGACAATACGGAATTATTCTTGCACTAAAATCGTCCGGTAATTGCAAATGTCTTTCCACTGAAACCAAAAATGGTGCTTAATAAACCATTGTTTGGATCCGAAGATTGCAACTGTCCTTGGCACGGTGGCTAAGGTGAAACACCCCCTTATATCCTTTATTGGGTTTTGTGTGATTTACAGAAGCCACCAAATAGTTAATTATTATGAATATACGACTGTGTGCTTAATGGATGAAAGGTCATCGGTTTTTCTGCTGTGGTTTCGGGGGTATTTCAACAGAGTGTGGCTGTTCTGAGACAGATTAGTTCATGATAGAATGTTTTTCTATTATTAAAAACCACAAGGGTGGCGATACACACACTGATATGTATTTTATATTAATACACAAATGCTGAGGTAGTTGCCATCTTCGCCTTACGCGTTTGGTTACGGTTATATCTTTTATTGGTTGCTGATTTTAAGTACTTCGTCACATGCAGTGATGATGGCTAACATTCACAATCCTCACTGCAATCCATAGTTGTTGCGGGCTGACGCGATTGACGCTGTTGACGCGAAACACGTAATTAGGCACTTGTCACTGTTGGTTTTATATCACTCGCGAACTGGTGCTGATGAGGGACAACACCTCGACGATAAGGCGACGCGCTCATTTGTCACACTCCGGTGAATTTACAATTTACTCTTCACATCCGCCATTGACACCATACTCCGCTCGACCGCCATTTTTTTCTTTTTGTGAGTCTACCCAGTACTGCTTTCACTCGACGTTAATCTCACCACTTCCTGCAGCGCTCGACAATCGACTTCTGTCTGCTATCGATCTGGTTGTCGGATACTAATGTCTATGTTCGTGGGAATCACCGATCACTTACAAGCTGTTGCTGTACTAGTAACCTGAATGGATGAGATAGATACACTCCTAGAAATTGAAATAAGAACACTGTGAATTCACTGTCCCAGGAAGGGGAAACTTTATTGACACATTAATGGGGTCAGATACATCACATGATCACACTGACAGAACCACAGGCACATAGACACAGGCAACAGAGCATGCACAATGTCGGCACTAGTACAGTGTATATCCACCTTTCGCAGCAATGCACGCTGCTATTCTCCCATGGAGACGATCGTAGAGATGCTGGATGTAGTCCTGTGGAACGGCTTGCCATGCCATTTCCACCTGGCGCCTCAGTTGGACCAGCGTTCGTGCTGGACGTGCAGACCGCGTGAGACGACGCTTCATCCAGTCCCAAACATGCTCAATGGGGGACACATTCGGAGATCCTGCTGGCCAGGGTAGTTGACTTACACCTTCTAGAGCACGTTGGGTGGCACGGGATACATGCGGACGTGCATTGTCCTGTTGGAACAGCAAGTTCCCTTGCCGGTCTAGGAATGGTAGAGCGATGAGTCCGATGACGGTTTGGATGTACCGTGCACTATTCAGTGTCCCCTCGACGATCACCAGAGGTGTACGGCCAGTGTAGGAGATCGCTCCCCACACCATGATGCCGGGTGTTGGCCCTGTGTGCCTCGGTCGTATGCAGTCCTGATTGTGGCGCTCACCTGCACGGCGTCAAACACGCATACGACCATCATTGGCACCAAGGCAGAAGCGACTCTCATCGCTGAAGACGACACGTCTCCATTCGTCCCTCCATTCACGCCTGTCGCGACACCACTGGAGGCGGGCTGCACGATGTTGGGGCGTGAGCGGAAGACGGCCTAATGGTGTGCGGGACCGTAGCCCAGCTTCATGAAGACGGTTGCGAATGGTCCTCGCCGATACCCCAGGAGCAACAGTATCCCTAATTTGCTGGGAAGTGGCGGTGCGGTCCCCTACGGCACTGCGTAGGATCCTACGGTCTTGGCGTGCATCCGTGCGTCGCTGCGGTCCGGTCCCAGGTCGATGGGCACGTGCACCTTCCGCCGACCACTGGCGACAACATCGATGTACTGTGGAGACCTCGCGCCCCACGTGTTGAGCAAATCGGCGGTACGTCCACCCGGCCTCCCGCTTGCCCACTATACGCCCTCGCTCAAAATCCGTCAACTGCACATACGGTTCACGTCCACGCTGTCGCGGCATGCTACCAGTGTTAAAGACTGCGATGGAGCTCCGTATGCCACGGCAAACTGGCTGACACTGACGGCGGCGGTGCACAAATACTGCGCAGCTAGCGCCATTCGACGGCCAACACCGCGGTTCCTGGTGTGTCCGCTGTGCCGTGCGTGTGATCATTGCTTGTACAGCCCTCTCGCAGTGTCCGGAGCAAGTGTGGTGGGTCTGACACACCGGTGTCAATGTGTTCTTTTTTCCATTTCCAGGAGTGTATTTCCGCGGACGAAAAGGAGCACTGCTTACTATTACGATTTTTGATTCTTCGTCCATTGGCCTCAGCAGGTTGCATAGTCATTGTCGTTTTTATGCTAACTTCTGAAACCAAAAATACATGAGTTACATGTAACTGTTTACAGCTGCTCTACAGCAAGCTTTAGTGAAAAATCACGAAGAGAGGTAATTCACTGATAACACACTGGACTCCCATTCGGAAAGATTATGGTTGTAATCCCTGTCCAACCACACAGATTTAGAGGTTCCATGGTTTCCGTAAATTGATTAAGGAAAATACCGGGATGACACCTTCCTATGGGTACAGCCGATTTCCATCAGATCCTTACCTAATTCGAGGTTGTGTTCCTCTCTAATCATCTCAGTGTCGATGGGATGTTGAATTATAATCCTCCTTTCTCCCATCTGACCATAAATTATGCGGTGACTACAGTTAACTTCCGAAAGCGCAACGGCAGACTCATTAATCTCAGAAAGAAATCATTAGTTAGAAATGCAAGGGAAGAAGTTGAACTAAGGGATGCAAGTATTATGAAACTCTTAGTGCAATGGAGATGGTCTTATTTTCCTGTAGACTATTATCTATGCAATGTCGATGTTTATGAAGTCTCTATAATCTGAAGCCTCACTGAATCGAAGTTAAATGCAAAAACTCTGTCCACTGAACAGGAAAAGAGCTTCTCTTTGAACATTCGATGAGAGTTGGTATACAGCACGTGCGAAGCAGTGTTGCTTCATTTATCATCAGTCTGCCGAGCAGACATGTACTGTTTATTAAGCTGCATGCTTTTGTGATGCTGTCGAGATTAATTGTCAGCAGACAGCAGTAGTTCCTGTATCCAATGTTTCTGTTGTATCTGAGGCTGGGTGAGAGTAAATTAAATACGGAACGGATGGAGGAAGATGAACGTAATACTGAGTAGACTTTGCTAACTTTCATCACCAATTAGTACCAGAAACGTGGAAGAAAGAGAAATATAGTGTTGCGATGACATTAGGGGGCTTATGTGTTGGAAATTCAAATTTTGTAAAAGCTTTTAATTTAATATTTACAGGGGATAATGAGACTGAACCATTTAGTACACGCCATAATTTTAGATTGTATGCGTGAGGTAAAAGAAAATCTATTGGCAGAAAAAGAACTAAATATAATCTTATTGACGTAATGCATTGTAACTGTAAGAAATAATAAAGTAGGAGAGGTATGTGAGAGTACTTTAGTGGACTCTGTAAGTTCTATTTGTGGGATATTGAAGAATTTCTGTAAATACATAGGAACACCGTTTAATTTCCAACTTGAGGGAGAAATTAGAAATGTTATTCTCTGTATGTTGCAAGTCTATGTGTAACGAAGTCTGTGAGTAACGACCTCATATTTCTTGTTGTGGCGCATAACCCGCGTCCCCCAAACACAAACACACAAGTTAAGTACTGTTGATGTCAATAGGTTCGCAAGGATTGTATCTCTTCTTTAAGTGATTGTCTTGAGTGCTTTCTCGGGCCAGTCGTTTGCTAAATTATGAGTTGTAATTATATGTCTTAAGGAGAAAAGTCACAGTTGAAGATTCTAGGAACTCTCCATACATATTCTCTGTTGTCAACATTATTTCACTTTACCGTAGGCAGTCAGAGTTGTAAAGTTAATAGTGTTCTTTAATGCTGGTTATCACAGCTTGGAAGTTTTACGAACTGACTATCTGTGTCCAAATTTTTATAAGTTTTGAAGAGACTAATAATAAATCTGTTGTTAAGATATGTTTGTAAAGTGACTTGGCACCTTACCTCTCGCTCCCGCTCCTGCTATTTCAGTTGCTACCGAAACGGAAAGACTGTACTTAGCACACATGCACCGCAAATGCTGCTGTCTGTTTCTTTGCATCACGTTCCGCTCAGAGATTGAGGCGTTGACTGTGTCAAATGTGGACATCAAAAGGCGGAGGGTTTCAGTCCCAAACGTCCTTGGTACTCAGACATACGTAAATAGCAAGAGACTCCATTGCTACCATTATCTCAACTGGTTGGCAGAAGAGTTTGAAAACAACGTCAACGATCGTAGATGCATCGTTGTAACAAGCCTAGAAGGTACCTAAGAAGACAGCAATGGCAGTGTGAACACTATTTTTGTTTGACGAAAGATATATTTAAAATGGATCGATACAAACGTTTGATTCGATAAATTGTTGCAAAAGGACTGGACATAGCGATCTGATAAGTAACTGTAAGAAACTGGCACATAAATTTCATTTTGGTTGCCAGAAAAATTGTATGTACGTATGTGTACACGCAGAAAATATGGGAGATTGGAGTCATTAGCTTACTAGGTTTATATTTGCTTGTTTATGTTTCTGTTTACAGAAATGTACTTAAAGAAATACAGTAGAAGAAGAATGGGTAGCTCTGAGGGATGTAGTAGTGCAGGCAGCAGAGGATAAAGTAGGTACAAAGACGAGGGCTGCTAGAAATCCTTGGGTAACAGAAGAAATATTGAATTTAATTGATGAAAGGAGAAAATATAAAAATGCAGTAAATGAAGCAGGCAAAAAGGAATACAAACGTCTCAAAAATGAGATCGACAGGAAGTGCAAAATGGCTAAACAGGGATGGCTAGAGGACAAATGTAAGGATGTAGAAGCTTATCTCACTAGGGGTAAGATAGATACTGCCTACAGGAAAATTAAAGAGACCTTTGGAGAGAAGAGAACCACGTATATGATTATCAAGAGCTCAGATGGAAACCCAGTTCTAAGCAAAGAAGGGAAGGCAGAAAGGTGGAAGGAGTATATAGAAGGTTTATACAAGGGCGATGTACTTGAGAACAATATTATGGAAATGGAAGAGGATGTAGATGAAGACGAAATGGGAGATACGATACTGCGTGAAGAGTTTGACAGAGCACTGAAAGACCTGAGTCGAAACAAGGCCCCCGGAGTAAACAACATTCCATTAGAACTACTGACGGCCTTGGGACAACCAGTCCTGACAAAACTCTACCAGCTGGTGAGCAAGATGTATGAAACAGGCGAAATACCCTCAGACTTCAAGAAGAATATAATAATTCCAATCCCAAAGAAAGCAGGTGCTGACAGATGTGAAAATTACCGAACTATCAGTTTAATAAGCCACGGCTGCAAAATACTAACGCGAATTCTTTACAGACGAATGGAAAAACTGGTAGATGCAGACCTCGGGGAGGATCAGTTTGGATTCCGTCGAAATGTTGGAACACGTGAGGCAATACTGACCTTACGACTTATCTTAGAAGAAAGATTAAGAAAAGGCAAACCTACGTTTCTAGCATTTGTAGACTTAGAGAAAGCTTTTGACAATGTTGACTGGAATACTCTTTTTCAAATTCTAAAGGTGGCAGGGGTAAAATACAGGGAGCGAAAGGCTATTTATAATTTGTACAGAAACCAGATGGCAGTTATAAGAGTCGAGGGGCATGAAAGGGAAGCAGTGGTTGGGAAAGGAGTGAGACAGGGTTGTAGCCTCTCCCCGATGTTATTCAATCTGTATATTGAGCAAGCAGTAAAGGAAACAAAAGAAAAATTTGGAGTAGGTATTAAAATTCATGGAGACGAAATAAAAACTTTGAGGTTCGCCGATGACATTGTAATTCTGTCAGAGACGGCAAAGGACTTGGAAGAGCAGTTGAACGGAATGGATAGTGTCTTGAAGTGAGGGTATAAGATGAACATCAACAAAAGCAAAACGAGGATAATGGAATGTAGTCAAATTAAATCGGGTGATGCTGAGGGAATTAGATTAGGAAATGAGACACTTAAAGTAGTAAAGGAGTTTTGCTATTTAGGAAGTAAAATAACTGATGATGGTCGAAGTAGAGAGGATATAAAATGTAGACTGGCAATGGCAAGGAAAGCGTTTCTGAAGAAGAGAAATTTGTTAACATCGAATATAGATTTATGTATCAGGAAGTCGTTTCTGAAAGTATTTGTTTGGAGTGTAGCCATGTATGGAAGTGAAACATGGACGATAACTAGTTTGGACAAGAAGAGAATAGAAGCTTTCGAAATGTGGTGCTACAGAAGAATACTGAAGATAAGGTGGATAGATCACGTAACTAATGAGGAGGTATTGAATAGGATTGGGGAGAAGAGAAGTTTGTGGCACAACTTGACTAGAAGAAGGGATCGGTTGGTAGGTCATGTTTTGAGGCATCAAGGGAACACAAATTTAGCATTGGAGGGCAGCGTGGAGGGTAAAAATCGTAGAGGGAGACCGAGAGATGAGTACACTAAGCAGATTCAGAAGGATGTAGGTTGCAGTAGGTACTGGGAGATGAAGCAGCTTGCACAGGATAGAGTAGCATGGAGAGCTGCATCAAACCAGTCTCAGGACTGAAGACAACAACAACAACACTTACTTTTTGGTGTCAAATATGTTCTAGGACAACAGTTGCAGTAGAAAATTCTGATTTATAAGTTATCTGAGCTATAGCCTGTTGTTTTATTTCAAATTCTTGTGTTTAAATTTGAGAATGGTTCGGCGGGATCTTTGACGCAATTTTACTGTTTTTGGTGCTTCTTTACTCAATATTCACTGCTTGTATGGAGCAGAGAATTGGATTATTATGAGGATACAGCCCTATATTACTGAATGCCAGAACTTAAGAAAGCAGACGCGGCTGTGCACGTGAGTTTCGTTGCGATGAGAGAGGGAGGCACGGCTGTACGCGTGTGTTCGACAGATGAGGGGCGTGCCAGCTAAGGGAGGCTGAACTGAGTGGCGAGGGAGGCCAGCGCTATAGCGTTCGCCAAGAGAAAGTGGCAAGAAACAGCAGATGACAGTAGTACTCAGTGACTGGCAAGTACCACTTTTCAAATAGATAACTAAGACGAGTGTGTACGTGACATCGTGTTCACGACCAAGCAAATAGTTCTTAAGTTATTCGCTATCAAAGATTTCACAGTTAAGATTCGGAAGAAAGCAAGTGCCGCACAGTAAGCTTAACAGTTTTTGTACACAATTTGCTGACCAAGTAATATACAGACAAATGGGAGAGAAAACTGGGAATCCGTTAGAAGACCATCGGCTTTAAGAAAGGTAAGGCACTACAGAGGCACTCCTGAAGATTGCAAAAACATGACAGGAACTACAGAAACACCCCTCACTTTAATGTTTTAGATAACACTCGGAAAAAGATAGTAAAAAGTAAATAATGCATTCTCAGTACAAAACGGAAATGAAAGGGTCATAGAAGAAAGCAATGAACCTGTTTTATTAGAACTTATTACATCAAGGAAAGACACAGGAGGTCTGTCATTGGGAAACAGTGAGGAAACCGATCTCTGAACCGTATGAAAAGAGATATGTTGCTAGAGGAGGGTGGTGAAAAGAAACAGAAAGCACATCTCTTAATGCGTATTAACGTTTACAGTGTAACAATTAAAGTATTGGTGGACATAGGCATTTAAATTTGTGCTATTTAGATTACTTTATTTAAAAAGGTTCAAGTAAACCACGATTTGGTTCAAATGCCTGTTTCTGGAATAGATCTTGTTGATATTACCAGAAAGCGAAGTAAACTGATAAAGATATGTCGTAAGATTCTGAAACACGGAAATTGTTGGACAAGCATTCTTAATTATTCCCAACTTAATCTCAGATACAGTTTTGACTTTCTATTGGGTGATTAAATTTAAAGCAGAAATATTATGTGAACAATATGCCACAACGGTATACCTTGAAGCAATTAGCGTACGTATAAAATTCAGTGATATAATGTTAGGGGGTGAACCTAAGGAGGGCGAATTGGAAGTAAATTATATTTCATGGTAAACTGACAAGGGAAGTTATGATTAGAATCTGAGCCACGCTAACCAAGCGAAATGTTATGATCCATGTATTATAGTAGCAGAAGTATTGGAATTTTCTGAAAAAGAATGTGGTCAGTTAAAAGAAATATTTTGGGAAAATAATAGGGCCTTTTCGAAAAAGATAAGTTACTACAAGGTTTTCCACAAGTGTTAAAAATAAAACTACATCAATCTTTTGCAATTAAATGATATCCCATACCATTAGCTAGGAGGGAATCGGTTGCTAAGGAAACTGAAAGAATGTTGGAATCAGTAATGATAGAAAGAAGAGATAGGGCATATTATAAGACATTATTGTGTGGGAAAGGAAAAGGAGTGATCTTTTCATTACACTTAGAGGCTATTTATTTACAATTGACTGCATATGCAATATAAAAATAATTTTGTTTGGATGACATCTGATAAGTTTAAAAAAAAGTTCTATTATGCGGTTGCGATATCATTTCATCCAGTTGTTTTAACATTTCCTTCATAATCTCTGCTAAGCTGTATAACATTTCGATATCTTGAGGTGATGAATTACTAGCGGCTGAATTGACTTTCTTGTTATGTATACGTTTTCGTTTCAGCTGCAGTTAATGACTTTTTTTCTTCTATAACACGTAAAATAACTGAAATCACATATGCGAAATCACGTAACGCAAATTAATATCACCACAAAAATTATTAATGTAGATGGACAAGAATGCTCTGGAGAACGACATAACTGAGATGAAAGAATAACACATAACTGAGTCATTACGGATGTTCGCGGTGTGAAGTCAGCTATTTTGTAGAAGTTACGCTTTGTTTCTTACAGCTAACTACTATTGTAAAAATTGCGGAAATTAATTTAACAACCTGTATTTCCTTTTAAAGCAAGAATCCACTCAATGCTCGGGAAAGGGGATAGACAATGCAATTTTTATCTTCCGTTTTACGACGTGGCGTGGTCGGCAGGCGTCTATTAATTTTAAAAATTTTCTAATTGCTGCTGTTTTATACATTTTGGTTGTGTGTTTACAATCACTTTCCTATTTTTATTTAACATCTCTTGCTGTAAATCAGGTGTTCATAAAAAAAACAAGAAAAAATAACAATGCCATAATAATAAAGTTAACGCACGACCTTACATAAAATTAATGTAAGGTCGTGCTCAAGAGTCGCCAGTGTAATGTATCCCACGAAAAGCAGTAGTTGTTGTGAAGATGAAAATGATTGGAATTCATTTCTCTGAACGCTAATTGTTCAGAGTCGGAATACATCACGTGACCACAGCTGGAATCCAAAAAAGGAATATATGTTATTAAAATATCATTGTTCATTGTCTACCCTTCCCATAAAATATTTTTGAGTTTCTATATTTTTTTCCTTTTTGCCTCTGACAAACCATAAATTCTTATCAAGTTTTTCCAACAACAGCATTCTCAACAAAAAATAAAAAATTATCATTCATTCAGCACGATTTATAATTTTTCATTCAAATGTGACAAATAAGCATGACGCATGGCAGTTGTCTTGTGTGCCTCACGAAGAATGTGCATTTTACCAAACTATTATTTTAGCCTGTAAAGTGGCACATAAACTTTGCTCATAAGATGTATAGGTTATCCTTGTGACCGATACTATCAGCTACGTTCTGGTAAATTTGATTTTCGATGGTATGACGTAATAACAATGTTGTATTATGTGCAGAATACTTTGATAAGCTATTTTATTTTTTAACTACAGATCTGAGAATGGTTCATGTTGAACTGAAACCGGTCATTTTGAACAATTTAAGCAGTCAAGACAGGAAATAAAAGATCTATTGTGCTTATGACGCGTTCCGCTAGGCCAATAAGTGTATGTTTCCCATCGAGATTGCTGTGGTTCTCCTTGGTAAGTGCTTGTTGTCGGTTGAAGTTGGGCTGTTATTTTGACAGCGAGCTATCCTCTGAAATATCCTAAGGCGACGAACTTCTGTGTCTATACACTTTCGCTGTTTCTGGAGGTCGTTGTATTTCCACATAGCCTTCTGAGGCAGTTGTACAGCCTGAACCATTTGCTATATTTGTTCGAGGGAAAACTAGTAATTTCAATGCTTGGTGGTGGGGCGTCATACTGTAGTGGTTAATAAAAAAAAAGACAAAGAAAAAGAGAATAAAAGAAAAGAAAAGGTTGAAAATGGTGGGGGTTTTAAAATCGTAAATGACCGTGAAACAAGGAAAGAATGAAATGCAAATCGGACTTCGTATTACAGAAAAGTTATCGGACTTCGTGATTCGGAAAGGCTATTGCTGGGGTGGTCCTTGTGGCGTTTCTGAGCAAACGTCAGACCAATATCCACTACAAAAATTATTTGGAAAAAGACAGAGACTAACAAAATGTAACTGACAGGCGGAAGTGGCGTAGGTAAGAGTTCATCCTTTACCAGGTTAAATGTCTTCTTTCATGTGGCGTCCAGGTCTTCAAAACTCTCCTATTTCATTTCTGCGTGAAAATCCTGCTGCGAAATCTTGCAATAAGTTTCATTGTCCAGGAATTTCTAATGTATACAAAAACCGTCTTGATATTAAATGCAATTTATTTTACGTTGCTTCCCTCCCCCAAATGTCATAACAACTTCCACAATATGTCTACACATTAATTAGTTTTTTCGTCTTCATCAGATCACGTCTGGATTAAGCTTCCACTCTCGAAAGACAATAAAGAAACGGATAGAAAAACAAAAAAGAGCTACAATTTTAGTATTTTCTCTGCCGTCGAGTGCTCATACCGCTGCGACGGTACAATTTTTATCTGAGGGAACGAGTGTAGCGCGACGAAATTCAAAGTCCCGCTACAATACCTGGCAAGGGTTATAATACGATACAGTGAATCAGTGATTGTGAAACGTCCCCTTTGAAAAATTTTATACAAGACTGGTCTATGTGAAACGTCCTCTTTGAACAATTATACACGACTGTGCTTAAACTGACACACAATATTTTTAGCGCAACGCAATCTGACTTTCAAAAATCCCTACGACGAATGGCCCTGACTAACATTAACCTATACCTTTCACAAATCACTTACCTCACCAAAAATCTTCGTTACTCAAGCTACTGCAATACAGCGAGCGCCACTACTGCCAGCTAAATAAAAGATTCAAACTACGGAAGGCACTAACTACTGATAGGTATAGTTAGCAAATGAAAGATTTTAATAGAGAACAAACAGTGTATTTACCTTAATAGTCAAAATATATATGATAGTTCATGACATCCAGTCTTACAAATTACAAAACTCCGCCATTTCTCTCCCCATATCCACCACTGCTGGCGGCTCACCTCCAACTGCGCAACGCTACGCGCTGTTAGCATCCAGCTGCCGCTGCCCGACACTACAATGGCAGACAACAATGCAAACTAGCCACAGACTGCGCACAGCACAGCCAGTGATTTTTCATACATAGCGCTACGTGGCGGCGGCGTTACCAATAAAAAACCTAAACAGCCTACTTACATAGCCCTCATGCTCCCCACAAAAAAAATTTTAAATTGTTTTGGGCAGTGGCCAATACAGATTTGAAAAATTTTTTCATAATTACAATGACAAAGAAATAAAATGCACACACTTATCGATACAGTGTTGGTCAAAAGCTAAATTTTTCTCACAGTCCATAAAGACAGTCCTGATCGTTCATCACAGTAAATTAGCAGTGTTTTTGCTCAATGTCTGAGCTGTAAAAGAAAATGCACACGGAAGTAGTGGATTTCCATGCAGTCTTGAAGAAGTAATGTTGTCCTTCCAATGGAAAGTCAGTGCTCACTCTTGACGTGCTGACAGGTCGAAGTTTTGAAGAATATTGGTAGGTTGGTCGTCACAGAGCAGACCCACTGTAGTCCTAGGGTCGCCATATGAAACGTCCCCTTTGAAAAATTTTTTACAAGACTGGTCTATGTGAAACGTCCTCTTTGAACAATTATACACGACTGTGCTTAAACTGACACACAATATTTTTAGTGCAACGCAATCTGACTTTCAAAAATCCCTACGACGAATGACCCTGACTAACATTAACCTATACCTTTCACAAATCACTTACCTCACCAAAAATCTTCGTTACTCAAGCTACTGCAATACAGCGAGCGCCACTACTGCCAGCTAAATAAAAGATTCAAACTACGGAAGGCACTAACTACTGATAGGTATAGTTAGCAAATGAAAGATTTTAATAGAGAACAAACAGTGTATTTACCTTAATAGTCAAAATATATATGATAGTTCATGACATCCAGTCTTACAAATTACAAAACTCCGCCATCTCTCTCCCCACGTCCACCACTGCTGGCGGCTCACCTCCAACTGCGCAACGCTAGGCGCTGTTAGCATCCAGCTGCCACTGCCCGACACTACAATGGCAGACAACAATGCAAAGTAGCCACAGACTGCGCACAGCACAGCCAGTGATTTTTCATACAGAGCGCTACGTGGCGGCGGCGTTACCAATAAAAAAAACCTAAACAGCCTACTTACAATTGAATTAAGATACTTCTACGATGGCGACCACAAAAAAATGACCACAAAGCTTCGGTAACCAGCTGCTAGAGGTTTGATATGCCTTTCCTTGGTGTAGTGAAAACATATACTAGCTGCTGTGAATTGCATCTGATTTCGATATTATGGCGTTCGCAATTTACATCTTTCTGCAAAAGTCAACAAAACAAGGTCTGTTGATGGGGCCGACTTAAGCAGTAACTGGAATTTATCCTGACTGCATCAAAATAAATAAAGCCTTAGTAGCTATTCGTTTCGTTTATCTTAAGGAAGGAAGAAAGACTGTGGTTTAATGTCCAATCGACGTCGAGGTCATTAGATACTGAGCAAAGGCTCTGAAATTTTCAAGGATGGGGAAAGAAATCAACCGTGCGTTTTCAGAGGAACCATTCCGACAGTGGGAAGATGGGCAGAGTATTTCAAAGATACACTAAGCACCAGCCTAGAAGATGAAGAGACAGCTGCACAGGAGGGAAGAGTGGAGCTGGAAGTTGACAATGAAACCAATGAGGCAAGAAAGCCTACATTACAAGAGGTGTCCCAGGCTGTGCATAAGTCAAAAAACAATCGAGCCCCTGGGGAAGATAGAATAATTGCTGAATTAATAAAAAGTAGTGTTGAGGTTGTAATAAAGGAACTGCACACATTAATATCAGGTATATGGGAAACAGAAACAATGCCAGATAATTGGAAAATTGGAATAATAGTCCCCATTTATAAGAAAGGGGACAGAACAGCATGTGAAAACTGTAGAGGTGTAACACTCCTAAGTAAAGCTTATAAGATCTTCACAAGTATATTAAACGGAAGGATACGGAAGTGTGCACAAGGCACACTAGGGGAATATCAGTGTGGCTTTCAACCAGGCAGAGGAATAACTGATCAAATATTTGTGATAAGGCAAATGATGGAAAAGTTCTATGAATATGATATAGATCTGCATTTCTTATTCATCGATTTCAAACAAGCCTTTGACAGCATAAATCGGCAAGAACTATACAGAGTACTGAAAGAAGTTGGTATATGTGCTAAACTAATAAGACTAATCAGAATGACAACGACAGAGACAAGAGCAAAAGTAAAGGTCCTTAGCAGAACAAGTGAAAGCTTTGACTATAATAAAGGTGTGAAGTAAGGGGATAGTCTCTCCACTGTCCTGTTCAACATAGCCCTGCATAATGCAGTAAATAAAATCAACAAAAGAGGCACCATATTTATGAAAACCAGCGAGATATGTGCATACGCTGATGAAATTGCTATAGTAGGAAGAAATACCAATACACTCCTAGAAACATACCGGGCAATGGAAACAGAAGCCTTAAAAATTGGTCTCATAGTAAATGAAAACAAACCAAAATATATGGTAATGTCACAATCTGAGGCCAGAAGAACCCCTAAAAACCTAAACATCAATGGGATATGCTTCAACGGAGTGTCCTCTTTTAACTACTTGGGAGCCCTAATAACAAATGATAACAGTATTGGAAAGGCATTAAGGGAAAGAATACAAGCAGGACACAGAGCTTACTTTGCAAATATGCAGCTTTTCAAAAATAGCCTTGTTACAAGAAAAACTAAACTGCTAATATATAATTCCCTAGTCCGCCCAGTTATCACATACGGCTCAAAGGTATGGACGTTGACAGAACACGATAAAAATGCTCTAAGAAGCATTGAGCGGAAAATACTACGTAAATCTATGGGCCAATAAGGGAGGAAGAAGGCTGGAGAGTACGCTACAATGCCGAATTACAAGAGTTAACACAAGGCAGGGACGTAGTAAAATTTGTGAAACCACAGGAATACGATGGCTAGGACACTTGGAGAGAATGGCAGAGGATAGAATTCCAAAGAAAATGATGAAAGGTATGATCCATTCAGTTAAGCGAAAAGGAAGACCTAGAAGAAGATGGATCGATGAGGTAATAGTGGATATCAGCAATATGGGAGTCCGGAGGTGGAAAAGAGCAGCAAATAACCGAGAAGTGTGGAGGAAGATTGTTGAAGAAGCCAAGGCTCGCCAAGGGCTGTAGGGCTACTGAAGAAGTTTCCGACATTTACCTGGGGTGATTTAGGGAAATCACGGAAAACCTATGTCTGGATGGTCGAACGCGGATTTGAACCGTCGTCCCCCCGAATGGGATTCCAGCGTGCTAAGCACTCAGCCACTCATTTGTCTTGTAAACGAATGCTGGGAATGCAGACTATTGTAATACAAGAAAAGCATTTAAGGGTTCGGTGTAAACTGTTACTTAATGGTATTTTTGAAATATCTTAGAAATTTGTAGAAACCTTATAATGAATTTTCGCTGTTGAGTAGTTCGTTTCCTTGGAATGAATTGTACGTTAATGAAAGTGTTCTGATAGAACTTAATCATTCTTGCTACGAACACGTTTATTTGAACGCAGCACAGTTTTAGAAAAACACTGATTCAATCCAGCGTGTGCTCGTTCGAAGATACCTTTCGTTGAAATAAGTCGTACAGTAACGGGAAAGTTCTATAACAACATAACTAACAGTGCTGATTATAAAGTGAATATTGATAAACTGGAATAGTTTGAACAACTGAGAAAAATGGAAGTGGCACATCTCTACGGTGATTCGTTCATATGAACTCTAAGATATTTTTAACGCCACGTGCGTGTATAAGGTGTTGCCACGGGAACCGGAAAGCGAACAGAAAGAGCGTCGTACGTATAATGACAAGAAGATGAGGCGAAAGTAGTAAGTCTGACAGTAATTACGTCAAGCAAACCAGTTGCTGAATTCGCACTGATGTGCAACTACGCTACAGATTCATGGGAGAAACTACGTGGGTGATTTGAACCTAGCAGCACACAACGTTTAAACATGTTAACCGAAAGATTTTTTCGGGCTAAATGCGACGAAATAGAAGATGTCATAACACATATAGCTAAGCTCCAAAAGTTAATTGTAGATCTTCAAATGGTTCAAATGGCTCTGAGCACTATGGGACTCAACTGCTGAGGTCATCAGTCCCCTAGAACTTAGAACTACTTAAACCTAACTAACCTAAGGACATCACACACATCCATGCCCGAGGCAGGATTCGAACCTGAGACCGTAGCAGTCGCGCGGCTCCGGACTGAGCGCCTAAAACTGCTAGACCACCGCGGCCGGCAATTGTAGATCTGACTGACGAATTAAAGAAACAAAGGGAGTATACGTAGTCTCAAAGAATATTAGGTGGTCGGGTGTTACCTAGGCTAGGAAACGATTGGGATAATTTTAAAGAATTATGGGACAAAATTCCATCGGAAATACAGAGCTTGAATTTACTCATTGAGAAACTTTGTGCTGTGTAACTGCTTGAACAAAAGACATCGAAATTAACTGGATTTGTTGTTTCTAACCCACAAAAAAGGGGAACATAATAGCAGTCAAAAGGCAATGTCAAAAGAGCAAGCGAACCAAATATTTCCGAGTAAAAAATGCAAAGATCTGCGACACTGGGCTGCGTAGTGTGCATGCAGCAGCCGTTACAACACTAACACGTGGCAAGAGAAGGTAAGTGAAAACGCTGTATTTGCTTCACACGTCATATGTGTGTTCATTGTTAACCACATTGCTGCAAGTAGAAGTATTGTGACATTGGTGCTACGAACGATATCACTTCGAACAAACAGTGCTTTTGGTGTTCCTGAAATGATTTCATTGGTAAAACAAGGTACTAACATGTTTGCCTTTGGTCACGGAACAGTCAATATTCAAATTACACGATGCAATAAATGGCACAGTGCTAGAATGGAAAATATTTTATCATTGTCTGATGCAAGTACTCATTTGTTCTCAGCCAGAGCAGGTGCATGCAACGGCTCTAATACAACGTTTGGCTATAGAAGGATTCGGAGAAAAAGTCAAAGGCAGTATTCTCATGACAGACTATGTGCAAAACGGGCTGTATCTGTTGAATATGCGTGCTGTCAGACAGAAACGGGAAATCAAGTAACTTGATGATTCAGATGGTTCAAATGGCTCTAAGCACTATGGGACTTAATATCTGAGGTCATCAGTCCCCTAGGCTTAGAAGTACTTAAACGTAACTAAACCTAACCTAAGGACATCACACACATCCATTCCCGAGGCAGAATTTGAACCTGCGACCGGAGCAGCAGCGCGGTTCCGGACTGAAGCGCTCGCCCACAGCGACTGGCTAAACTTGATGACATCCTCTGAAAATTGCAAGTGTGCCACGAAAGATTCGATCATCAAAATGAAGAACATATGAAGAGTGGCTTGAAGAAACTTGACATCAATATAAAGGGTTTCAAGGATAAATTTTGCGATTGTTGTACCACAGAGAAGATGCATCGAACACCATTTAGACAACGAGTAAACCGCTCCACACATTCTGGGTATTAATACACACAGATTCTAATGGAGTAGTAAGTACAGATTCTATGTATGTTTTAAAGACAATTTCTGTAAACTCTAATGAATCTTCTTTCTCAAACAAAAATATGACGCATTTAAACAATTTTAAATGAAGTTCAAAGCAATGGACATCATGTGAAACAATTACATCGTGATGGAGGCAAAGAATCTGAAAACAAGAAAGTCAAAGAATTTTTTCTTAAACAAGTGAACCGAACTGTTGAATCTTCCACGCTATAGCCCTCAGCAAAACGGTGCGGCCAAACGTGAAAGTAGAACAATCCTTCGATGATGAAAGCAAGTATACCACCGAAATGATTGTGAGTAGGATTCTATTTCTATGTCGTACTGAAGGTCTTCAGTGCCACACAAACCTCCTTATGAGCTGTGGCTCCATTGACCGGTTTGGTAACTTCATTACGTTGGAACTTTTAGCGGAAGCTGCTATGTTCATATGCACAAATATTTCCATTCGACTTTTGATGCAAGATGCTTTAGGACAACTTGTTGGGTGTGTCTACGACAAAATGACTAAAAAAGTAGGTTTGAGGCATAATGTAAACTTTAAACCAGAAGCAGTTTGTAGCTTGCTTAGTGATCAAGTTGAATGTGGTATTTCTCGGCAAGAATTCCCAGTTATGAAACGGTCGGACGTGAAACCCGAAGCAGAAGAAGCCATATTACTCAGCAGTCTCCTTTCGCAAGAAGTCAAAATAAAGAACAATTTGTCATGCTTAGTTCTCGAGGAAGTCAAGTACCAAGTGACTGGAACAAAGAATCTATATAACTCTCGAAAGCGGAAGATACTGAAATACCTGAAGATGATAAATCGGAAAACAGACGATAACTAAGAAAACCAGCGTGGATGGTAATTGAGAATTCTTGATCCCAACAGAAGATGATAGCTACGAACGTGAAGATCTAAACTGTTTTTATGAAATACTGTAGGCAAACGAGAAGAGAAAAGAGCTGCAAGACATTAATAAGAAATGGAATCTCTTAAGGAAAATAATACTTGGTTCTAAGTTAAGCCGGCCGGTGTGGCAGAGCGGTTCTAGGCGCTACGGTCTGGAAGCACGCGACCGCTAGGGTAGAAGGCTCGAATCTTGCCTCGGGCATGGATGTGTGTGATGTCCTTAGGTTAGTTGGGTTTAATTAGTTTTAAGTTCTAGGGGACTGATGTCCTCAGCAGTTAAGTCCCATAGTGCTCAGAGCCATTTGAACCTTTGTATCTAAGTTGAATGCCCAATGAATGCCAAAATACTGAAGAAACGCTGATGGAAGTCATGAAGAAAGCAGATTTTCAAAGCAGAGCAGCAGATACTGGTATGTTTTGTAGCAAACGCGATATAAACAGAGGTTATGTAGCGATTTATGTTGATGATGATCTAATTGTTGGCAGCTACTATAATGAAGCTACTGCTTTTCTGAGAACGCTACTTTACAATGTGAATTTCATATAACAATACATTTCCTCGCCGTAAAAATAAAGCAAAATGTAAATGGACGGATTGTGACAAAGAAGAAGATTCGAGAATTTGCGTGACACCGATTTCGCTGGTAACAAGCGACGAGTCGTTTAACAAGCGGCACTTTAGGCAACCTGCTGGCTGATCTGGCGTATCCACTTCAACGAGTTTGGTTTAATTTATTACGTGTAAGAAGTGAAACGCCAATTATTTGATTGTTTAATTGCTTGAGTTTTTCTTTTTGGAAAAATGTAACGAAAAAGGATTGTATGACATTTTTGGCCGGGAAATCCCATCTAGGGTTATTCGACCAGTTAGTACACGTATTTCTATTTGACACCACTCAATGATTATGGACTGACGATGAGGACAACACAACATTTATTCCCTGAGCGCGTAAAACCTCCGATTCGGCCGGGAATCTAACCTGGGCGCCCTGGATGGGAGTCAGAAGCGGCAACCATTCAGCCTCAGAGGCGTTTAGTGTTGCAGTGACAAAGTTTAAGGGATCAGCTGACACTCCATTGCACATTGGCGGAAAAAGAATCGCAACATCAAAAAGGAGATGTGCGACATAAACGAAACTTCTAAATGTGAAAGACGCTGCCTATTCAAGTTTCGCGCCAGTCGCATAAGAGTGGCGCCAGTAGCGCTACTGTGTGGATGCAAATCAGGTTTGCTTTAAATACACGCTGTAACTGTGGCGAACGTTAGTTACCTTTGAGATCGGACATGGTGAGCTGACATTTGTCAAGAACGCGTTTAAGTCAACGTACACGCTTTATCAACAACTCACTGAATTTGTACGTGATCGTGTAAGAGAAGCTGCATGTTCCTTCTGCGATACTACAGAAAGACTTGGCCGAAACACAGCTACTGTACATGATTGTTGGCAACGGTGGTCACGAGGATGTACGATCGCAACAAGGCGGGATCCGGACGGCCACGTATCACTAGTGAGAGGAAAGAACATCGTGTTCGGCGTATGGCTCTGGCCAGTGCTTTTTTTTTAAAAAAAAAGTTTGAGGGTACTCCGACATTGAATATATTGAAGCTAAAATTACTTATAACTGGGATACCACCGGTCTACTTTTAGCCATGACGTCATCAACATCATCATGCTAGCGGGACCGTAGAGACATCTATCGGTAGCTCGGTATTTGAGCAGGCACATATCCGTTTAGCACTACCATCGCCCACTATTAGCGGGCGAGGGCACTACATACTTGTCGAACTGACTGCCAGCGATTCAGTTGTCAAGAAAGGTTACCGCAGCTTCGAAATGCTTGAAACAGTCAGTGGCATCGGTTTTCCCACCAAAAACTGTACTGGTATACTTCATATTGCAATTACCAACACGAAAAAATGAAATAAATCTTTTGCATTCTTCCAAGTTCTCAACATCGTAAAAAAAAATACTTTGTCGATGAAAAGGTTTAGGGCTACGCATCCCCCAGCGTTGCCCCAGAAAAACAGCACTGGCTCTGGCGCATCGCACTGCGACTTTAGCAGCAACTTGAGCAGCAGTTAGCACCACAGTGACGCAACGGACTGTTACAGAACAGTTACTTCAAGAACAGCTCTGTGCCTGACACCATGTTACATGTACCCAAACCACCGCAATATGCGACTTTAATGTTGTCAAGCGAGAGGTGACTAGAGGGCAGGGTGGAGGTCTGTTGTGTTTTCTTATGGGTGCCAGAGCTGGCCGTGTTTAGTTTAGGAGGTCATTGAGGACCAGCGTCCAAACTGCCTGTGTGCTAGACACACTGGCCCTAAACCTAGAGTTAAGGGTTGAGATGCGATTTCATATGACAGCAGGAGGACTCTCGTGGCTATGCCATGCACCCTGACAGCAAAACTGTACGAAACTCTGATAATGCGACCTGTTGTGCTACCATTTATGAACAGCATTCCAGGGGGAGTTTTCCAGCAAGATAACGCTCGCCCACATACGGCTGTCTTAACTCAATATGCTTGTCGACGTGTTACCTTGGCCTCTTGCCCACTGGATCTGTCTCCAATCGATTACATATGGGCATCATCGGACGACAACTACAGTACCATCTACAAACAGCATTAACGATCCCTACATTGACCGACCAAGTGCAACAGGTATGGAACTCTATCCATCTATCTTGTACGACACAATTCACGCACGTTTGCGTGCTTGCATTCAACATTCTGGGCGTTACACTGGTTGTTAACGTACCAGCATTTCCATTTGCAATGGCTTAACTCTCTTGTTTCCTGCAACCTCTCTTTCTTCCCAAGCTGCTGTTTTGGTTAACCGGATATGGCTTGTTACTTTTAAGCTGTGGCTGGCACCCCTTCCTGTCGCCACCCCATACCCCCCACGGGACCGAATGCATGAACCCCAACTGCCTGCATCCAGTGTAATCCATGGAATAGTGCAAACGTGTTACAAATGTCTGCAAGTGTGTAACTGAGTCGGAACGTGAGTACCAGCCCGGTATTCACCTAGCAGGATGTGAAAAACCGCCTAAAAAGCACTTCCAGGCTGGTCGGCCCACCAGACCTCGTCGTTCGTCTGCCAGATTCGATCCGGGACCGACGCGCCTACCCTAGTCCACGATGCAGTGAGTTAGCGCTCTCAACTATCCTGGCGGATTTCATTTTTTCTTGCAATATTAATCACTCAAATTTGTTACCCACATAAATGAATTGTCGAAATTTCATTAAGGCGTGCGGTTAGAGGCGCCATGTCACGAATAGCGCGGCCCCTCCCGCCAGGCCGGCCGGAGTGGCCGTGCGGTTCTAGGCGCTACAGTCTGGAGCCGCGTGACCGCTACGGTCGCAGGTTCGAATCCTGCCTCGGGCATGGATTTGTGTGATGTCCTTAGGTTAGTTAGGTTTAAGTGGTTCTAAGTTATAGGGGACTGATGACCACAGTAGTTAAGTCCCATAGTGCTCAGAGCCATTTGAACCATTTTTGAACTCTCCCACCGGAGGTTCGAGTCCTCCCTCAGGCATAGGTGTGTGTGTTGTCCTTAGCGTAAGTTATTTTTAAGTAGTGTGTAAGACTAGGGACCGATGACCTCAGCAGTTTGGTCTCTAAGGAATTCACTCACATTTGAATATTTTTGAACATTTGAAATTTCATCACTCTACATTAATTATATCACTACTGGCCATTAAAATTGCTACTCCACGAAGATGACCTGCTACGGAGGCGAAATTTAACTGACAGGAAGAAGATGCTGTGATATGCAAATGATTAGCTTTTCAGAGCGTTCACACAAGGTTGGCATCGGTGGCGACACCTACAACGTGCTGACATGAGAAAAGTTTCCAACCGATTTCTCGTACACAAACAGCAGTTGACCGGCGTTTTCTGGTGAAACGATGTTGTGATGCCTCGTGTAAGGAGGAGAAATGCGTGTCATCACGTTTCCGACTTTTATAAAGATCGGATTGTAGCATATCGCGATTGCGGTTTATCGTACCGCGACGTTGTTGGTCGCGTTGGTCGAGTTCCAATGACTGTTAGCAGAATATGGAATCCATGGGTTCCGGAGGGTAATACGGAACGCCGTGCTGGATCCCAATGCCTTCGTATCACTAGCAGTCGAGATGACAGGCATCTTATATGCATGTCTGTAACGGATCGTGCAGCCACGTCTCGATACCTGAGTCAACAGATGGGGACGTTTGAAGACAACAACCATCTGCACGAACAGTTCGATGACGTTTGCAGCAGCATGGACTATCTGGTCGGATACCATGGCTGTGGTTACCCTTGACGCTGCACCACAGACAGGAGCGCCTGCGATGGTGTACTCAACGACGAACCTGGGAGCGCGAATGCCAAAACGTAATTTTTTCGGATGAATCCAGGTTCTGTTTGCAGCACACGACGGTCGCATCCATGTTTATCGACATCGCGGCGAACGCACATTGGAAGCGTGTATTCGTCATCGCCATACTGGCGTCTCTTCCGGCGTGATGGTATGGGGTGCCATTGGTTACACGTCTCGGTTACCTCTTGTTCGCATTGACGGCACTTTGAACAGTGGACGTTACATTTCAGATGTGTTTCGACCCTTGGCGCTATCCTTCATTCGATCCCTGCGAAACCCTACATTTTAGCAGGATAATTCACGACCGCATGTTGCAGGTCCTGTACGGGCCTTTCTGGATACTGAAAATGTTCGACTGCTGCCCTGCCCAGCACATTCTCCAGATCTCTCACCAATTGAAAACGTCTGGTCAATAGTGGCCGAGCAACTGGCTCGTCACGATACGCCAGTCACTACTCTTGATGAATTGTGGTATCGTGTTGACGCTGCATGGGCAGCTGTACCTGTACATGCCATCCAAGCTCTGTTTGACTCAATGCCCAGGCGTATCAAGGCCGTTATTACGGCCAGAGGTGGTTGTTCTGCGTACTGATTTCTCAGGATCTATGCATCCAAATTGCGTGAAAATGTAATCACATGCCAGTTGTAGTATAATATATTTGTCTAATGAATACCCGGTCATCAATTGCATTTCTTCTTGCTGTAGCAATTTTAATGGCCAGTAGTGTATTTCAGTGTTGCAATCTCTCCGTCTGTGTCATTTTAAAATAACCTTGAATTTCAAACAGACACTTTTTAATACGTGTTTGTTTCGTGGAAATAAACCGCCCGTTAAAGAAACTGTGTTGGCCGAACTCAATAATTTTTCCAACGTAGACGACAAGACTGGAGGTAGCTGTGGTCATGTTCGCAACAGCAGGGCCCAGTCGACGTACGTTCTGTTGCGTAATGATGTCCCATAGCTACATCCACTGCGTTTCTAGCTTTCCCTCCTGTCATTGTTGTTTATCAGGTTGCTCTTGAAACTGCCGTACCTGTTATATTTACAAATTCACTTCTCGATGCCTAGCCTTCAAAAATTCAAGATCCACCTTACCGACATTCACGTAAGTTACCAATTTCGTTAAGTGATGTCATCAACAGGAAAGCTCTGATAGATAGTTCACAATCAATGAGAAATTATCAAAGATAAATTTGTTAGATGTAATTTCAGAACGAAGAAATTTTGGAAATTTGTGGTAAGGTCTTATGGGACCAGACTGCTGAGGTCATCGGTACCTAAGCTTACACACTACTTAATGCAACTTAAACTAACTTAAGCTAAGGACCACACACACACCCATGCCCGAGGGAGGACTCGTACCTCCGACGGGGAAAGCCTCGCACACCGTAACAAGACACCCGAGACCGCTCGGCTACCCCGCGCCGATGAGTACGAAGAAATGTAAAAGAATATCTACATCTACATCTATACTCTGCAAACCACAGTTAGGTGGGCGGTAGAGGGTACGTCCCATTGTACCAGTTATTAGGGTTTTTTCCTGTTCCATTCACGTTTGGAGCGCAGGAAGAATGATTGTTTGAATGCCTCTGTGCGTGCAGTAATTATTCTAATATTATCCTCAAATCACTGTGAGGGCGATACGTAGGGGGTTATAGTATATCCCTGGAGAAATAATTCAGTGCCGTTTCTTGAGACGCTATTGATAGACTTTTTTCAGGATAGTTTACGGCAGCCTTTAAGAGTCTGCCATTTCAGTTCCTTCAGTACTTCTAGGACACTCTCCCATGGATTAAACAAACCTGTGACCATTCTTGCTGCCCTTCTCTGTATACGTACAATATCCCCTGTTAGTCCTATCTGGTACGGGTCCGACACACGTGAGCAATATTCTAGGATCGGTCGCATGAGTGATCTCTAAGCAATCTCTTTAGCAGACTCATTGCACTTCCCCAGTGTTCTCCCATAAACCCATACTTTACCCGCGACTGAACTTATGTGATATTTCCATTTTATATCCCTATAACGTGTTACACGCAATATTTGGGTGTAATTGTGAATTTTATATTTAAAAGCTGCGTGTTAAACAGGACTTCCATTTCACTCGCAACTTTGTTTTCTTTACGTCTAAGCTTTCTATACATTCTACGAATACATTTTACAAATACATTTTGTAATCCAATAGATCAGCATTGGCTGTAAAATACTTTTATTCGAAGTGACGACCGATATCTCGTCAACTCAAGGTGCATCCTCAGGTGCTCTGTACAACATTTTCAAAGAATTCTCAACAATGGTCTGAATGGTAAAGGAATGCTGTAGTAAATTTTTGTATAACAATACTTGAAAAGCACTGGCAGAAGTTGTTTTTAACAACTCATAGCTTGGCTTAGGGGGACTCCCTATCATTTACGTCAGGTTATAAACAAATTTCACGCTCAAAACAGTAGGTTGTAGTCAAAATGAGGTGGATATCGGAAGCTTACCGAAATTAAACGTGAATAAAGACTGTAAGGGGACACATATCTGTAGAACAGAGTCGCAAAAAGACAATTTTGTGCATAAATCCTATAAACGAAAAGAGTTTTACCGTGACATGAAGAAAAATATGGTTGAGCGGCAGCAGGCAAGGCAGTACTGATCTCACTGAAATGCCGAAGATAACGATAGGTGGCGTCACAGGCGACGGAAACAGGATCGTCTCTGTAGAAGGCGGGAAGTGTGGGGGGCAGCTGAACTTGTGTTAAGCCGCTTTAAAAATATGAAAATGATGTACCAGCAGACTTCTTCTTTACCCATCACGTCTGCTGAGGGTCTCTGCAGACAGGCACCTGATTGAGAAGACGAGCTGGAGACCCAGAAATATCTTGGGCTGAGTTAGCAGGGCTCCCCCACACGAATCCTCTACGACCTGATTCCTTCTCCCATCTGCTCCTTTTCCTCGAACATCTCCACATACTCTACACCTCCCGCCGCCTTGATCCCCCCTCATCCCCTGGTTGCTCCTCTCCTCTCCAACAGCCGCCCTCTGCCGCGCCTTCACCGCTGTGTCCTCACTACCCTCCACCTCCACACCCTTCATCTCCTTTCCCAAGGTGGATTCTGTCGGCTCCTCCTCTCGGATGATTCCCTCTCTCCCTCCATTCATCCCCCCTATCAATTCCGATCCTCACTTCCCTCTCCCATCCTCTTTCCTTTTCCTGGGCTCCCTCTGCCCCACTGCCATCCTGTTTTTACACCACCTACCCTCTCTCTGCCTCCCTTCTCTCCCCTCCACTGCCTTTCCTTCTCATGACCGCCCAGTCCCCTTTTGTCCCCTCCCTCTGTCGGCTCAACACCCTCTTTCCAATCCTCTCCTCCTCCCAATTTACCACTCATCGGTCTGGATCCTCCACCCCCTCTCCACCTGCCGCCGTGTCGCCCGTATAGTGCTGTTTTAAGCGAGTGTTCAGAGCTGTGCATTCCCTGTCAGTGTTGCAAACACCCACCATACTGCTGCTAGTTGTGTTTTTTATCTTGTGTGAACAGAAACCAGACTGTCGCCCTGTTTTTTAAATTATGCCTGTCCATTTACTACGTGTTTTAATCAGCACTCCCGAAAGGATTCTTTTTGTATTTTCTTCGTATCTTTTTCTCTATGTTTCAGTTTTTAACAGTCACCCTTTTATTGCCTGCATTTGTTTGTTTTTCATATCTCCTGATCTATCTTTTAACTGTTTTGTAGGCTGCAGAGCGGTGTATTATGGTGCTGCCAGCTGCCCACCCCTCCGCTCTGGGGGGGGGGGGAGGACGAAATCAAATTAAAAAAAATTAGCAGGCCTTAGTTGAATTTAGCTGCAGTCGGAAGTTAGTGTGAAGCTGACTTTACAGCTGCTTCAACCTCCACGTAAAGGTTAATATGGCGATATATAGCCGTTACAGTGAACCAAATCTTAAGAACTGTCATATCATTTCTACTTAGTTTCAGCAATTTTCAAGTTTCATTCTGAAGACTTCCTCGCATACTTGCGCAGCCAACATACACCGATGAGTGAAAACTTTATGACTGCTGCCTACCGCGACTTTGGATACTGCCTGGTGGCGTTGCGGGCTTGTGACGCAGTAACGAAAGTATGTAAGCAGAGCAGGCACGGACAGGGCATCACCCTAGCTAAGATATGGGCCGGAAATGGGGAAATTCATTGAGATAAGAGACTTTGACAAAGGGCAGATTATTATTAGGCAAAGCCTGTCAACGAGTATCACGAAAACGGCTAAGTTGGTCGGATGTTCACGTGCTGCTGTCGTGAGTATCTGCGGAAAGAAGTAGGACAGTGACATTACCAATAGGCGCTGAAAGGTTGGACGTCCATGACTCTTCACAGAACGTGGGATTTGGAGACTTGTCGGCTTTCTGAAGTAAGGTAGATGGTGATCTGTGGCATCTCTACCGAAAGAGTACAATTCTGGTCCACGCATAAGTGTTTCGGAGAACACCGTTCATCCTACACTGTTGAACATGGAGCTCAAACGCAGACAACCCCTACATGTTCACATGTTGATCCAAAGACATCGTCAATAACGATTTCAGTGGGCAAGGACCATCGGTATTCGATCCTCGTTTAACAGAAACGTCTCGGATGAACCGAATTTTTTGCTATAGCAGGTCGATGGTACTCTCTACAAACGTCGTCATCAAGGTCAACAGCGGTTCGAAACGTGCAGCGCGCCACAGACGCAGGTTAGTGGGACCAGTATTATGCTGTGGGAGAAATTCTCATGCGCTTGCATGCGTCGTGTGGTAGCACTCGAAGACACACTGATGCTTCGATGCACTTGCGTCCCTTCATTCTCGATATCTTCCCGATGGCAATGTCATATTTCAGTATTATTGCCCGTGTCTTGGACCAAGAATCGTGTTACAGTGGCTTGAGGAGCATTATAATGGACTCACGTTGATGTCTCAGTGACCAAATTCGCCTGATGTAAATCCTATGGGCGCTATCAGGTGTTATCACCACGTACGAAAATCAGCGACCCGTTATTTATGCGAATTACGTAATCTGTATGTACACTCCTGGAAATGGAAAAAAGAACACGTTGACACCGGTGTGTCAGACCCACCATACTTGCTCCGGACACTGCGAGAGGGCTGTACAAGCAATGATCACACGCACGGCACAGCGGACACACCAGGAACCGCGGTGTTGGCCGTCGAATGGCGCTAGCTGCGCAGCATTTGTGCACCGCCGCCGTCAGTGTCAGCCAGTTTGCCGTGGCATACGGAGCTCCATCGCAGTCTTTAACACTGGTAGCATGCCGCGACAGCGTGGACGTGAACCGTATGTGCAGTTGACGGACTTTGAGCGAGGGCGTATAGTGGGCATGCGGGAGGCCGGGTGGACGTACCGCCGAATTGCTCAACACGTGGGGCGTGAGGTCTCCACAGTACATCGATGTTGTCGCCAGTGGTCGGCGGAAGGTGCACGTGAACGTCGACCTGGGACTGGACCGCAGCGACGCACGGATGCACGCCAAGACCGTAGGATCCTACGCAGTGCCGTAGGGGACCGCACCGCCACTTCCCAGCAAATTAGGGACACTGTTGCTCCTGGGGTATCGGCGAGGATCATTCGCAACCGTCTCCATGAAGCTGGGCTACGGTCCCGCACACCGTTAGGCCGTCTTCCGCTCACGCCCCAACATCGTGCAGCCCGCCTCCAGTGGTGTCGCGACAGGCGTGAATGGAGGGACGAATGGAGACGTGTCGTCTTCAGCGATGAGAGTCGCTTCTGCCTTGGTGCCAATGATGGTCGTATGCGTGTTTGGCGCCGTGCAGGTGAGCGCCACAATCAGGACTGCATACGACCGAGGCACACAGGGCCAACACCCGGCATCATGGTGTGGGGAGCGATCTCCTACACTGGCTGTACACCTCTGGTGATCGTCGAGGGGACACTGAATAGTGCACGGTACATCCAAACCGTCATCGAACCCATCGTTCTACCATTCCTAGACCGGCAAGGGAACTTGCTGTTCCAACAGGACAATGCACGTCCGCATGTATCCCGTGCCACCCAACGTGCTCTAGAAGGTGTAAGTCAACTACCCTGGCGAGCAAGATCTCCGGATCTGTCCCCCACTGAGCATGTTTGGGACTGGATGATGCGTCGTCTCACGCGGTCTGCACGTCCAGCACGAACGCTGGTCCAACTGAGGCGCCAGGTGGAAATGGTATGGCAAGCCGTTCCACAGGACTACATCTAGCATCACTACGATCGTCTCCATGGGAGAATAGCAGCCTGCATTGCTGCGAAAGGTGGATATACACTGTACTAGTGGCGACATTGTGCATGCTCTGTTGCCTGTGTCTATGTGCCTGTGGTTCTGTCAGTGTGATCATGTGATGTATCTGACCCCAGAAATGTGTCAATAAAGTTTCCCCTTCCTGGGACAATGAATTCACAGTGTTCTTATTTCAATTTCCAGGAGTGTAGACATCTAATGCCACATAACACAACCAACCAACAAACTGTCGGATCCCTAACACTCAGAATCTGTGATATATTTTGGTCCAAAGACGGACAAAAATGTATTAAGCTGATGGTTATAATGTTTTGGCTCATCAGCGTATTTTCAACGCCGTCCACAGGTGCCAACACACAGCCTTCTATATTCTTGTCTTTTAATGTTGACGTTTCAGCCGTCACAGTACAAATTAGCAAACAGTATTCTTTTTCCTGAATGCAATTATTGGAATCATACTCCAGAAACTTTGCCTATATTTGCCAAGGTGATAGTTTGAGATCCTCAACATTTGTCAGGCGATTTAATGCGCACTTTAATTCAATAAATTGAATTAACTGTGACTTTTTTTTAAATTTTGTAGCTAACGAATTCCGAGTTTAATATTTTGGAAGACCTAAGATTTGTTTATGTCAGGGACAATTTACGTAATTGAAAAGCATGCACCACAGCGTCCACTAGCACAGTGAAAGAAAAGCATTTTGTTCTGCTGCAGTTTTTGTCACTGCTGTTCCCTTTGATCATAGGCTTCTTGTTTTGAAATGTGGAGAATATTGGAATGTGGAAGCAGAATAAAAATTGGACCCCTAATTTGATGCTTATTTTGCAAGACCACCTACATGTATGCATCTCTGAAGTAACAGACACTGCTGGCGATTTCCAGCCGTGTTTAATACATTAAATGTGTGCGTAGTTTGTAAATACGATTATACATCAGGTGTACCATTTACTAGCAATAAATGAAAATTTGTTTCGGACCTGGAATCGAACCCGGGTATCCCGCTGTCCGCGAGCGGTCACCTTAACTACTTCGGTTATCTGAGCACGCCTCCAGGACGTATCCAAATTTCCGTATGTCCTACTGTTTCGTCCCATACTGCTCGCACATTACGTGACTCCTGCACAGGTTGCAATGGGAGAGACAATGTTCTTTTTTCGTCAGTTCCTATGCTTCGGTGTGAAACTCGGGTGTTGCGAGGTCTGTGTTGTGCAATGTCTGTATAGTTCGATTCAAATTTGCTTCAGACGTATATGCATGCTGTTCATGTGATTTCATTGGGGCCTGCTTAATTATATCATGATAAATGTCAAGAAGATTCAGCATTACGACGATAAAGTTCAGAAAGATTTTTATTACGGGGTAGGCTTTGTTTGCAGCAGGGAACATGTACAACTTTCGTATTATTTTCCGTCTTGAAAACAAGCACACTCTGAAGTAGATGTCATGTTTCTCGATTCCTTATTGCTGTTTGATTTGGAGCACGACATTGTTCTGAGGAGATCTTTTGATTTTGCAGTATTGATGGTGACTTTTTATTCGTCTCAAATTAAATTCATCTAAAAAAAAACCACTTGATATACCCGATACGTCGCTTTCCGATAAGATGCGAGTTTAGTTAACAGTGAATGATTTTAGTTGATTTTTAAGCATCATCAACCATTATCGCTGTAAGAGGTGTGTGCTGTTAGAGGGCAGTCGTATTGTAATGACTTCTTCTTGAAGTAATTACTCAATACACCTGTTAGGAGAGATGGAATCCTGCTTACTTCTGGTGTCTGCAACAGCTGGTGACACATTAAAAGGAACATCTCTTCCCTGAACTTACAACACTTTGGAATTACTGACTGCATAAAAATATGGTATTCATTAATTTCAAAGAAACTTATTCTGCCCTCCTAGTTGCTTTTAAGGGTCTCAGTTAAAAACGAAATAAACTTAAGCCTCCTTCTTGAAAAGATAATACGAAACTTGATGCTACTGCAGTTCTGCGGTAACCGCCGTCAAAGAGGGCGACCATCGGCCAACTTAAGTAATTGGTAACTGGAGAGCCCCATTAGAAATTCTTGTAACGACTGGCCTCTAGGTAAGAGCCATCCATCTGGAGAGAATTTCGGCTAACATTTCTAGAGCATCTCTTACTCGTGCTCTCCGTGACAACTCACATTGAAAGTGTTGATTAAAATCTAGAGTCACCTTTTAGGGGAATTGTCTTCGCAGTTACAGTACACGTGTAGATGTGTAGTCTTCTGGAATCAATAAACAATTACGAAAAAATCAAAAGAAGTACAATAAAAGTATATTGAAAAGATAACATAACGACACAACTTGCAGGCGAAAGGGAACAAAAACACCGAAGAAAGGAGGCTGACGTAAAGATAGCAATGGCTAGAGGACAAATGCAAAGCTGTAAATGCGTACATGGCATTAAGAAAGATAGATAGAGTCTATAGGAAAATTGAAGAAACCTTTTGAGAAAAGAGAAGCAGCTATTAGATATATCAGCAGTTCAGATGGAAAACTAGTACTAAACCAAGAAGGGAAGGCTGAGAACTGGAAGCAAATGTGTATAATGTCTATAGAGCAGATTCAAATGGGATGTAGATTGCAGTGTTTATGCAGAAATGAAGGCAGTCTACCGTAGAGAGCTGTTTCAAACCGGTCTTCGGACTAAAAATCACAACAATAACATTCCCCATTCTTCAAATAAAATGTGCTAAACCCGCAGTATTGATCCCTAACCAGATGAACACTGTGCGAAGCACATTGCTGGAATAGACATTTCCATCACTATACATATGAAAAGATTGACACGCAAATACTAGGTTCATTTAATTTTGCTAGTATGAAGATCCCTTAAAATTAATTCCAACCTCTCACCCAGTAACCGTCCACGACCCTCGACCCCCCTCCCCCCTTCCATCCCCAACTAAGCTACATTCTTTTTTTTCCATATTCAATGGACTCACCCAGTGTGCTTGTCACCAAGCATCACGGTGCCTGACGAAATATCGAAGTCCGCCAGCGCAGGGAAATGCAGTTGGGATGATGACAGGATAAGGCCTCACAGACGTAGAGGCCTCAGGCAAATCGCAAACTGAACTTAGTATGTGCTGCTGGTAGTATCAGCCATTATCTTACTTGAAGAATGTCATAATCAATTAATGATACTTTTACTGGCGTCTGCAGCTTACTTAGCTGCATGTGCAGTAAGTTACTGCAAAATGTAGTTACTTTTCGTATTCCTAAGTATGTTTTTTGTTTGTAAGCCAGAAGTGCTTTACCTTGTAGCCAAAAAAAGCTACTGAAATTCAACTAAATTCGCAAATACCTTTCTACGGCTATTTTAAATGTCTGTTACACACAATAACAGGGTGGTAGGATCCACATAACTATGCCTAACTTTTTAGAATTACTTGCTGAACAGATGCGAGAACGCTATTGCCATAGACTTCTCTGACAGTTAAGGTACTGGGTTTGCAAGCGTGTTGATTTAGTTTACTGCTTATCAGAGGTGTTCACTCTTAAAAATGTGAGTCTTGGCACATGTCAGCTCTATGGATGCTCGATTACATGGCAGGTATAAGCTGAGTCTATTCAAAATCACTCGTCTTCCTCCACTGATTCATTCACATGGGAAATATGTCTATGGTTTTCACGAACTTTGCCTTATTTTACCCTCAGGTTTACACAACAATCCAAACAGGGTGCCTTTAGAGATATCAGTGAGGTCTAGAATAGCAAAATAGCTCAGAAATCCACTAACGGATAATTACATAAGACACAACTCTTCAGTAGAGTGAGCAAAACCTGTCGGCTTAGCGGCGGCACAACGCACTGTATCATTGAGGATGTGTATACAACCACGACCGCGCCGACTGCTGAAGGGAAGTTCAGAGCCAGGTCTAAGTCGAGCACACCACTTTCTTCCAATAATGCTGAGTTACTTAAGAGATACATTCAAAGTGATTTTGTAGGATATAACCGAAGAGTGCTCGTAGAGTCTCTGACACTGAGAATGATAAAATGCTAAATTCTCGTTTAGAATTTAGTCAATACTGGGATGATGCAGGCGTCAAACGACTTCCAGTAGGTTCCACTACATAACTGAGCGGACTGTGACAGTTTGGTTGCTACTGTGCGTATTTCCGTGCGATACAAATGTGTTGGCAGTTTTCAGCCACAGACACCATGTCTGGAATACTTAAAATGCCCCCATCCTCCGATAAACACTGGTAAACAAAGTGCCGTTCATACGAAATAATGTGCCGATATTTACAAAAATGGATTAATTATAAAATAAGGTGAATTCTTGAACACTGTCCTGCTAGAGTTCTCGTGTTTCTCTACTTCTGTCTAGTCACTTGCCTGTTATTGGCAGTTCTCTCAGTTTAATTAGCTATTCGGCTCTCTCACTAGCCAGGATCCACATCCTTTACAGAGCGGCTATCTTTTCAAAATAAAACTTCGTATTCTGCAGTTTAAGAAATTATCTTACTTCATCTGGATTTCTTCCACTGGCAATGTGTTACTCACTTCGATTGACTTCGCACAAAATAGTTCAGAGATGCGCAGATGCTGCACCGAGATCTCCTTACAAATGCTAATGGGATTTACTTCGCTTCAAATGGAAATCCACCAAGACGGCTGTTCATTTGCAAATTCAGATTAATGGAAATTCGTGTGTTCGGAGTAACTTGTGTCTCCTAAGGATGATGGCTGCAGACGGTTTCCGGAACTACTTTTTTGCAAACTAAAGCCGCTGAGTAGCGACGTTTGCTCGTCCCTGAGCAGAAGTCTGAAGGCAGTAGCTCCGTCCACGCTCATGATGAAAATTATTATTCAAACTTACGTGTTTTGTCATGTTTACTAAACGATGCGTGAGTAATATTTTACTTTTTCATAACACAGAAATCTGTGTGTGTGCATGTTGGTAGCGTCGAGGTAAAAATAAAAAAGCAATCGCGAATCAATATTTTCAGGAATGGTCAAGAAAGTTGGTATGTAGCGAACTTCATGTACTCCTTGTACTTGTTTACGTGCTTGTAAATTTTTGGCAGACCACAAAACAGAAGAAGGAAAGGGAGCTATTGAAATCTATATCACTGGATAGACAAAAAATTATCTTGGGTATAAAATAAACCACCCCAGCTGTTATTAGTCGTTCATTTTTAGATCAGTACCAGTTTCATAGCACTAAAAGCCATTATCTTCTGGTGAACATCTGCGAAACAATAAATCAGGAAGGAATAACTGCCCTGAGACATCCACTGATATGGTAATTGTATAAAAATATGTTCAGCTTTTTAAATTTTTTTAAATACTGTTAAAAATTTTGTATAAAAATATTAAAATATTTGTACTCATGTAACTAAAACATTAGAACTAAAAAGCTTCAATCCCACGTCCGGCCATCCTGATTTAGGTTTTCCGTGATTTCCCTAAATCACTCCAGGGAAATGCCGGGATGGTTGCTTTGAAAGGGCACGGCCAACTTCCTTCCCCGTCCTTCTCTAATCCGATGAGACCGATGACCTCGCTGTCTGGTCTCCTCCCCCAAAAACAACCCAACAACCAACCAACTAAAAAGCTTGGTTAGTAACATTCGTTGCCCGTCAGAAGAAAACGCTTCTAAAAGGCGTTATTTGAACCGAATAAAACAACCGGATGAATAGTTTCCAATCCACCATGGTGGATGGTACCTAAACAAAATATGCCATCAATTGGTAAGATGAAAATAAATGAAAAACTATTAACATCCAATTTTTGGCTAACATGAAAAACCAAGAAGTGAAACTTCATGGCAGATTAAAACTGTGTGCCGGACCGAGACTCGAACTTGGGACCTTTGCCTTTCGCGGGCAAGTGCTCTACCGTCTGAGCTACCCAAGCACGACTCATTACCCCCTCCTCACAGCTTCACTTCTGCCAGTACCTCGTCTCGTACCTTCCAAACTTTACACAAGCTCTCCTTTCTTTCAGGAGTGCTAGTTCTGCAAGGTTCGCAGGAGAGCTTCTGTAAAGTTTGGAAGGTAGGAGAGAGGTACAGGCAGAAGTGAAACTGTGCGGACGGGGCATGAGTCGTGCTTGGGTAGCTCAGTCGGTAGAGCACTTGCCCGCGAAAGGCAGATGTCCCAAGTTCGAGTCTCGGTCCGGCACACAGATTTAATCTGCCATGAAGTTTCATATCAGTGCACACTCCGCTGCAGAGTGGAAATCTCATTCTGGAACGAAGAAGTGGTTACAACAAAACGTTCTACCTGGACAAAACACGCCAAGTAAGTAGCCATCGAGGGAAAACTAGAACCTGAAAACCGCACCTACTGTTTCTCCGGTCTGTACACAATCGCGAAACAAATTACGCTGCCGCGTGTTGTCTGGTACTGACGGCAAGAAAGTAAACGGCTGGCCTACAGACGCTCACGATGTGCTTATGATGTGCGAGTTTATCGAATTATCGATGGTTTTTTGGGGGACACCCGAATGGTGAATGAGACCAAGGAATATTGGGCTAACAAGTACAGAATCGTTTTCGAAGTACAGCTGGAGCAATTTACTAATACCCAATAAACTCTTAACTGTAGTTGCCCTACCTATAAGATCGTCTACAGACAATGAATTGTTTGCACAGTTGAATTTGTGGAAATAATGTCTGATCATGCAGGAGAAGATTCATCGACAGGTAAGCGTTGCCTTGCAAACTTCGAAGAATACCATGCGCAGAGCACTGGTGAAGCAGGAATTATACTAAAGGGCTTTTGAATTTTCTGGTTCACTCCCAGGTAAAAGCGCAATATTTTTCGTACCAAGATGGCAAGCAGTAAGTGGAGGCGATACGGGCTTTGAATGTAATCAGCATATTGAGTACCATTGCGCATCGTTAACACTTACATATCTCCATATATGAAGTGGTTTTACTCCAAGCCATTACAATTACTCAATGCTACGTATGACTTGTGGGCGACTGGGATCACTTTCTGTAGAATGCTTTCAGTGCAATGTTTGAAGGAATTAAACAAAAAACACAAACATCTCCGGACAGGACTTGATCTAAACATCATTATCTCGTCACATAACTCTTGCAATGAAACCTTGATCGCATTGTGCGTTTCTAAATAAGAAGCAAAGTGTCACACTGAAAAGTTATGAAAGAAGCATTCCAGACTGAACATTCGGGAGGACGACGGTTTAATCCCGTCTCCGGCCATCATGATTTAGGTTTTCTGTGATTTCCCTAAAGCGCTTCAGGCAAATGCCGGGATGGGTCCTTTGAAAGGGGACGGCCGATTTCCTTCCCCATCCTTTCCTCATCCGAGCTTGCGCTCCGTCTCTAATGACCTAGTTGTCGACGGGACGTTAAGCACTAATCTCCTCCTCCTCCTCCTCCAGACTGAACATTCAGTTATCACCTATTTTACATAATGCAACACATGAACATAACCAACTCTTTGTTAGTGGTACCTCATAAGATGTCACCCAGAGGTGAGAAACCTTGATTAGATGATGGGATGGAAGAATAAGGGGGTCAAACATATAGTCATCGTCGAGGTAAACAGTGGCGTGCAGTTGGAAACTGTGGTAAATGCCTCCTGCACAAGCCACAATAGCATAGTGGGAACACACCGTGAAAATTGAAACATAACATTACTCAGCCTTTACATGAAAGTGGAACACTAGTAGTTAGCCTAATCATCAAATTCTATTATTTCTACGAGGAGAGACATTTTTCTATGCAACGTCATACAGAAATGTATGATCTTCCGTTGTCTATTTTCAGAATTTCACCTTGATCTCAAGAATCATTGCAGATTGAAGATAATCTCTAAATGGTGAATATACAGCCAAGGAATACTTACTTATTAGAAACACTCATCTGAGGTAATACTATATGTCTGTATTTCGTGTTTTAGCATACCAGGGCAATAACTCAGTCACTTCATTCTAACCGAAGTTGGTGAGTCCCTGAAACACTTGCCTAGTGAATAATTAAACTTCTCTAAGTAACCCGTTCATATACATTATCTACTAATGTGTGTGCGGTTTACAATTAAATGCATATGTTGTGGACGCAAGTTTATCAGCAAATTGTTTCTCGAACAAACTGTTTAATGCAGCAGCTTACTGACGTTTTAATCAATTTGGAGCACAAGTTTGAAAAATAATAAAATAGTGTTCTATATTAGCTTCTTTCTTTGATCGGATTATCACGAAATATCGCGGTACCATCAGGTGCAACGTAACTAGCTAGACAAATATTTTCGATGTTAATAATAGAGGTAATTTCAATCTGTATGCTGTTAATCAGCCTGTGTGTAATTGATTAGTTGAGCAATGTTCCTCACATGTAATTGAAATTACTGGTACTGCATTGTGTATAGCAGTGTTGTAATAGCAAATTATATCATAATGTTGTGGAAGGACAATAGCCCTGTTATCAAACCATACAGACCAGCATTAACAATGTATTACTACCATCGCATCATGTCTCATTACCTTAGCTGTTTCCTCTGGGAAAATACCAGGATCTTTCATTTAACAAACGTAGCAAGCTATAATATTTGCAGCTGTGCTGTCTAATCCTGAAACAAAAATAAAAACTAAAATGCATGTTTACCTGGCGACAAGAAGGGCTTCGTACACATCCGCGTCCTATTTCTTACAGATTTCCAGAAGGCTTTTGACACCGTATATCACATGCACTTCTAATAAAATAGCGTGCCTACGGAGTGTCGTCTCAGTTGTGGATCTGGTTCCGTGATTTCCTGTCAGAAAAACCACCGTTCGTCGCAACTGACGGGAAGTCATCGAGTAAGGCAGAAGTAGTATCCGTCGTTCCCCAAGTAAGTGTTATATTCCCCTCTGCTGTTCCTGACCTAAATAAACTATTTAGAAGCCAATCCTAGCAGCCCTCTGAGACTGTCTGTAGATGCTGTCATTTACTGTCTTGTAAAGCCATTAGATGATCAAAACCAGTAGCAAAATGACTCAGTTAAGGTATCTGCGTGGTGCGAAGAGTGGCCATTGACTCTAAAAAATGAAAAGTGTGAAGTCATATGTATGAGCACTAAAAGGAGTCCGCTAAATTTCAGTTACTCGATAAATCACACAAAGCTAAATGGCTATGAATTCAACTAATAACTTCGGGATTGCAATTACAAATAACTTAGGTTGGAACGATCACATAGATGATGTTGTGGGGAAAGCGAACCATTAGATTGCGATTTATTGGCAAAACGCTTAGAAAACGCAATATGTCTGCTCAAAGAGACTGCTTCCACTATGCATGTCTGCCCTCTTTTGAAATATTGCTGCGCGTTGTGCGATCCGCATCAGATGGAATTGATCGAGGACATCACAAAAGTTCAAAGAAGGGAAGCTCGTGTTGTATTATCTAGAAATACGGGAGAGAGGGCCACGGATATGATACGCGCCTTTGGGAGGCACTCTACAATACACGGCCTTTTTCGTTGCGGCAGGATCTTCTCATGAAATTCCCATTACCAACTATCTCCTCCTTCGGTGAGGGTGATGATCAATAATTCACACATGGAAAGTACAGGTCAAATGGAGCGAAAAACCTCCAATAAACATGGGTCCGCAAATCAACCGTTCCCGAGGTATCGCATTAATTCGAGTTGTGAAGCAGCTGTAAACGCCCCTGGTTACCATGGTATTTACGATGGTGTCTCAAGGTTGCATGAACAGCTACTTCCCTCTCCCTCTCCGTGCACTGTGTCGTACCGGCCTCACAATCAGTTACGAACGCCAATGAAAAGTACGCTACATGCACTTCATGTACGGCAAAGCGAATATCTGCGCTCTTGAAGCTGCACGATTCTATGAAGAAGCTTTTCCTCTCATCAGGAAGCCCGACAGGCGTATGTCCAGCCGGTTACATCAGCACCTTATAGAAGCCAGGAGTTTCGCACACCATGTACGAGAAGGTCGACCCAGATCCATAAAACCCGATGCCGAGGAAAGAGTGTTACGAATTGTACACAAATGTCTGAGTACTTCAACAAGGGGGATTGCTACACAGGAGCGCATATTTAGTCATAGCAATGTGAAGTGGATTTTACAGAGGCAAGTACTCTATCCATTTCATCTCGAACGAGAGCAAGTCCTCAACAATGGAGGCGTCCATCATAGAGAGTATCTGCCAGTGGGTGCAACAACAGTGTACCCTGAACTACCATAAGTGTCACGTTTTGGCCGATGTCAGTCCTAAAGCAACACACTTATCACGACATCAGCAGCGTTATTCGTTGAAGGTCTGGGCAGGACTGCTCGAGGACTGCGTAACCGGACCACACTTTCTACCACACAGAGACTAACCGGACTGCATTACATGCGGTTTCTGTGTACGTTACTTCCAGAGGCACAGGATGATACCCTTCTGAACATGTGGATCATACATGGTGGTAGTCCAGCACATTTCCATTTACGAGTGCACTGGCTTCTAACTCAGACGTATCGACAAAATTGGATGGGTAGAGGAGAGCACGTGCCGTGGCCTCCAAGGTCTCCAGATTCAAATCCCGTGGATCTCTGTGTGTGTGGTCATGTCCAAAGCCTGGTCTACGCTGCCGATGCCAATTCTCTCTAGGAATTACGATTGCAGACTGAAGCAGCCTTCCAGCATTTACAAAATTACCTAGAACTGCCTGAGAGGATTCGCAACTCATTTCAGAGATAACATCAATGCTGCATTCAGACGCATCGGCAACATTTCGAACACCTACTTTAACGCTTCTGGATACTATGTGTTCCTAGACACTGATGAACTGCAACAGCGGTTGATTTATGGACCCATGTTTACTGGAGCTTTCTAGCTACTTTTGGCCTGTACTTTCCATGTTTGAATTATTGACCATCATTTCTGAAACATTCTATATAGAGGCAAATGACCATCATAATAAAATAAGCGAAATCAGAATTTAAAGGGAAAGATTTTAGTCTTCATTTATCCTGTGCACTTTTTGAGAGACTGTAATGGTAAAGAAATAGCTCAGGTGGTTCGATGAACCTTCTGCCAGGCACTTTGAATTTCACTACGCAACTCTGCATCTATATGCACACACACACACACACACACACACACACACACACACACACACACACACACACACACACACACACACACACACACACAATTTTGGCTGGCATCAGGAGTTTGACAGTAATTTTGCTGCTCTACTGAATTCTTCATGTTGTCACCCCTGGCTCTTCTGAAAAAAGTGAAAAACTGAGTCAGCACTTCACCACAATAAATGAGATGTTGATCTCAATAAAATAGAAAGAGGTAGAACTTAGGCATCACAGATCATGGACATCGCATTTCACAGTAATATTCGTTAACTATGACAGTTTACTGTAGAATGACAGTTGCTTAACATTACATAACTTTTATTTTTACCATTTCTCAATCTGTGTTATGTAAATGGTGGTTGATTTTTTTAATGTCAGTTATGTAAGATCTAGTTTTAACTGACTTTTGAAATACCTGCATTTTAGCTGTCGTTTTAATCGCTTTCGACATTTTAATGTGCACCTTTATTACTTTGCAAGAAATTAAGATTGTATTTTTTGTTTGTTTACTCTTGGTAAAGATAAATTTGTTCTGCTCTTTTTCTATGTTGATTAATGCTGCTGTTAACTGATGAAGTTCTTCTTGATGTGCATAACAGATTAATAAATAAAATCAAATAGTGTGGTTAGGATCCTAGGCTGGTTAAAGGGATGTTTATGGCTATCTCGATTGCTGTTTTCAGTTATTACTCTAACGGTCTTTTTCAGTAGTTTAAAGACTATTAGTGACTTGTGTACAGGACCCCCAAAACATGATTCCACAGCTACAGATGGATTGCATCTAGGAACAGTATCACCATAAGGCCTCGTCTCTTACATACTGATGATGGGACATAAGGGCAGAGTATGCAGATTACATTTTCTTTGCTGGGGCATTCGAGTGTCTGTTCCCCTTCAGGTCATAATAATATTAAAAATGCAGTGTTGGCTATACAGTCTATTAAATTCTCATTCACATCCTATTAAATTGAGGTCATCACGTGGGTAACGAATATTATATTAAGAGTCAAAAAATAATCATACGGCAGATGTAAAACCACAGTTTCACAATGCAGAGTTCTTGCAATAACATCAGGCATCGGTGATGCAAATGACATGTTGTATGAGAAAATACATCTTAATAATGTAGTGTCATGTAAGGAGTAGGAAATACAAAATATTTACATACACATGTAGTTAATTACAACAACGTTTTCAAATTAACACATCTTGTAACCAACTACATTGCATGTCTTTTAATATTTGAAAAGGTAAGCAACTTAGAGATTAAGTGAATTATCGTTGACACTGGTTTAGGGTAAGAAAATGTTTCTACCAACGTGGACACAAAAATGCCGTGTCATTTTTATGCAGACATGTACTAATCAAAAGAGGAACCTAAGTGTACATTGATTGTATTAATCATAGTTGTGAGCTACCCTTACGAATAGATTGTATATGTGGCCAACGTATTTGTTTTCTTTTGTGTGGTATTTCTTCCATATTATCTGATCAATAATTTCTGGACACTTATTACGGGGCATCAGTACACAGTATGTCCACTCTTCGCCTCCATGATGGTTCTGACTCTGCTGGCGAATGAGATTTCTGAATGTCTGTGGAGACATGGTAGCCTATGTTTCCCCAAGACCCGAAACCAGAGGAGGTGGAACGCTAGGAACTGGAGCGAAATCGACGTTCTAATTAATTCTACATGTGTCAGCTGCGTTCATGTAGGTACTGAGGGCAGACCGGATTATTTCGGACTGTTATTGTCCACAAATCATGACCTCATGTATGCTGCTTTCAGTGTAGTGTCACTATGTTTCCAAAAAATTCATCGTCTCTGGACGGGCCGCCTACTGTACGCAGCAGTCAGTGCTGTAAAAAGTGTCATTAAACAAGGGGGCCAACCTTATCCACGAAAAATATCCCCACACCATAACACCACCACTCACATACTTCACTGTTTGCACTACACATGGTGACAGGTAACTTTCTTCAGGCTTTCGCCAAACCCTTCCATCGGACTGCCACAGGTTCATCACTCTAAACGACCCATTTCGAGTCATCCACTGTCCCGTGGCTTCGCTCTTTACACCACCTCAAGTGCCAGTTAGCAATGACTGTAGAACTGTGTCGCTTATGATGGGCTGCTCCACCATTGTATCCCAGTACTTGTAACTCCTTAACGCACAGTCATTGTGCTTGCTGGACTACATGTAGCACTTCGGAACTAATAAGTGATTCCTTCTGCTGATTTAGTGCTACTTTTTACAGCCACCTACCGCAATACTCGACGGTCCCAGCCTACCATCACATGAGGTCAGCCAGGTATTGAGTTAGCTGTGATAGTTCTTTCGCTTTCCAACTTCACAATCACATCACCAACAGTCGACTTGGGCAGTTTTAGAAGGGTTGAGAGTACCCAGATGGATATATTATTCAGACGACATCCAATGACTACTCCACGTTTGAAATCACTGATCTCTCCTAGCCAAACCATTCTGCAGTTACTGCTTGTCTACTAACAACACTGTACTGCCTTTTATACTGGCTGCTCGTCCTCTCGTGACATCTAGTGGTCAATTCCACATTACGTACGAGTGTCTGGATACTTTTTATCACACATTTTATATTGCGAAACTACTAGGAGTGAATACTATATTTTAAGCCTTTATCCAGAAGTCGAGAATGTTTCTGTCGAATGTAAGTTCGGTAAGATTAATCACTCTGTTAGTGAAAGTAAAGGAATTTCTAGGAGTAATACATGGCTGTGAAATAGAAGATGGACATCGCAACCGAAGTATTTCAAATTTACGAGCATGCTTCTGCAGGATAAGTTGCTGCTCTTCCCATATGACGGCATGTGTGAGTTGCATACACTTCGTTAAAATTTTAGGATAAGTTATTGCACAGGTGTTGCTCCTAGTAATTTCATCTTATTAATGTTTTACGTGCATTACATTTATGAAGTTTTAGCGGGTATGTAAATCTAGTTTACGATCTCTCATTCTTATCTCTGCTGCGTGGAAGCGCCACCTATTGAGGTTATTCTGTATTAGGCGTCAGTACTAGCACACGATGCTGTGGTGCATTATGCTCACTACCTGAGCCACATCTTATTTTTTTACTCGCTCCTGTAAACAGGAACGCGTTATGCAGATCTTGGAATCACTCGCGTCCATCTAGAAAAGGTAAGACCCTATCATAAGGCTTCGGCAATATGATTACATTAGCCATGTATGGAAGTGAAACATGGACGATAAATAGTTTGGACAAGAAGAGAATAGAAGCTTTTGAAATGTGGTGCTACAGAAGAATGCTGAAAATTAGATGGGTAGATCACGTAACTAATGAAGAAGTGTTGAATAGGATTGGGGAGAAGAGGAGTTAGTGGCACAACTTGACTAGAAGAGGGGATCGGTTGGTAGGTCATGTTCTGAGGCATCAAGGGATCACCAATTTAGTATTGGAGGGCAGCGTGGAGGGTAAAAATCGTAGAGGGAGACCAAGAGATGAATACACTAAACAGGTTCAGAAGGATGTAGGCTGCAGTACGTATTGGGAGATGAAGAAGCTTGCACAGGATAGAGTAGCATGGAAAGCTGCATCAAACCAGTCTCAGGACTGAAGACCACAACAACATCAATTCTGAGTGTCCGATCACTGGTGAATTTTCTTACCTGTTTATACTATTTCATATTTCTAGTTTTTACTGAGTGTAACGAAGGCGATGTTGGACTGACGTATTCGACGATGCCCTTTGGTCACACTGTTTAAAGAATCGCTTTAAGAAATACCAGATTAAAGTGTTCGCTCTTTCTGTATTTGATCTGTTTATACATGCTTTTAGGTTATCCAAGTCTGCACAACACGATCGCGATCCTTAAATAGACGTATTTGTTCTCTGTTTTCTATGTAGATCAACCTGAAAATGCCTAATTAAGGCGAAACGCGTAGTTGAAAAATAAAAAAAACTAAAACTGCAACCAAGACTGTTTTTTAACCAACACTAGTAAGAGTGATTGCTGCAGTGACCTCATAAAAACGTATAGCCAGATTGCTCTATAAATGAAGCCTCAGTGGTTCAGTTCGTAATTAAGTCATACACTGTCTCGCAGTCGTGAGTGAAGACGCCACGTGCGCTTCGCTGTTGTCCGTGGTTGTGAAGTATCGTTGAACCCTCTAAGAGCGCGATGCGGGAATGGAAACGGCTGAATATGTGAAGATACAGTGCATATAAACGTATCAAATCGAGACGAATGGTGGCAACAGGAAAAAGTCCCCTTTTCTGGGCACCTGGCAGAATTATGTGTTACATTCGCGTTCGCCGACGTATCGGAAAAACATATATCGTTCTGAGGTGGGATCGTTTCTCACGCGTCTAGACCTACCCACATTTTATCGGTTTTCCTTCACGGAAGCTCCTCCACCAACAATAAATCTACATAAATAAATAAAAACATTTTAAGGAAAGCACCAGATAATAAGTGAGTGAGTAGAGGCTGATGGTACTGTTTTCAGAGAGTAATAAGACCTGATTTGTTCCCAGCTAGGAATTATGATCAGTCAGTTGCTAATTTCAAGCAGAACATATAAACAAACGACTGTCAGACGCTCAGCAACTTCCGACTTCAAAAAAGGAGAACTTAAAGTCAGCGTGTCAGCTGCATCTGGATAGAAGTCACCTCAAGTGAAACTTACCGTCTGTGTGTAAGTCAGATTAAAGGTTAACAGGTTATAAGAATTTTTCAGCGAATACATTAACTGCTAGGTGCACAACCATTTGATAGGAAGGTTAAATTCGTGGCACAATATTCAGTGATGTTTAATTTACTAAAAGAAGTTAGTTATAGTGATTGAAATTCATTCCTCTTATCTTGTAAGGAAATATATTCAATAATAATTTTTCATAATGCGGGGCCATAGTCATAATATATCTCTTTAAATTCAGTACCGCCATTAGACTGTTGTTTATTTACAGTGTCACATTTACACTTACACAATCATGATTTCGGCTTCAAAGTGTCTAAGAGTCGATATTTCTGGCAGAGCTTACTGCTTTGTTTCATTACTGAGTACACCATCTTGGCTCATAGCCGAAATCATGATTGTGTAAGTGTAAATGTAACACTGTAAATAAACAACAGACTAATGGCGGTACTGACTTCAAAGAAATATACTCAACAATTTATCATCTTCCAGTATTAAAGACAAAATTAAACCACTTATCTTATTTTCTAGGAAACACCTATTTAGTGAAAATTTCTGATTACGATAAATTTATTTGTGAATCAATTCCTCAACCTATGTTCTCTAAATTTTTTGTACCCTACAAAGCAAGAGTCTAAAACACCATGTACCTTTTCCTTACTTTGACAACTCCCATCACGATGTATTTAGTTTCGTTAATAGCTACATTTTTCATAGTAACATTTTTTGTGCAAAAATAATTACTAAACTGAGGAGATGAACAAACAACATACCTGTGTCCTTAATGAGCGCAGTAGGCAACAATACGTTCGCTTCCATCAGCAAATCTTAATAACAACATATTTTCTGACTTCATAGATTCTCACTACGAAGTAGACCATAACGTGAATGTGCCAATCATACAGAAGCTGTGAACCTTCAGAGATGTATAAACCTGTAACCTAACTTTTATAGTTATAAAATTGGAAGACTAAAGGTTCGTCGTTTAACAATATACCACTAACAGCTAATCATAGTGCGGAAATTAAAAACTGGAAATAGGAGAGATGAACTACCTCTTCAAATGATTATAAAGACCTTCCCACATACTTGGATTTGTGCTATCAATATCTGAAAGTGTTGATCGCTTCTTTGAACTGATAATGGAGTAGAAGACATAGAGAAGCAGTGCGTTACCCCATAATCTCTCAGTCGTGTTTGCCGCATATAGTGCGTGGAGTGTGTGTAGTCTTTAGGGTATATTGACATCGCTATGTTAGAAGGGTGCTGTTTGCACCCTGTTTTGAAAACTAGTGCCGTCGTCCGTCTTCAGGGGCGTCAGGCGAAACCACCGTCTCAGCTTTGTGTAGCGATACACAGAGTGACGACATCTTTGGTTACTTGGTGGCGGTTCCGAGACACAGGAAATGTTATTCATGCGCCAGTACAGGTTTGAATAGCATTAGCTATTGGACAATAGCATCCAAATCTCGCCTGAACTGCACGAAGCGAACCAACAATATTTTTAAGTTAATTGTTTGGAGAGCTTAAAGAAAACCAACAGCTTCAGTTTCATCACAGTAGTTTTTCAAGTTATCTAAAACTCTTGACATGAAGTGTTTTAAATCCGTAATTTATATGTATCCTAAAAACTGAATTATATTCTAAGCGCCTATTAACGCTATCATTCGTTTAAAACACGAAATGTGCTTTAGAGGCCGCGGTTGGCCATTTCCTACGGTGGCTGGTGGAACTGGGTTGCCAGAAGTCCGGGAACCAGTATATGAGGGCCATGTGCGAGGTTGCGGTAGAGCGGCGAGCGAATGCTTGTTTGTCGTCCAACGCTTTGTCATGGAAAGATAATTGTTAAAACATTCATGTATTATTCAACAACCTACAACATTAATAACTATGTCGAAGTATGAAACGCACCCAAAGCATAAACTGTATACAGTTGACTCCGAGAGGTGTGCAGCCGGCCGGAGTGGCCGAGCGGTTCTAGGCGCTTCGGTCGCATGTTCGAATCCTGCCTCGTGTATGGATGTGTGTGATGTCCTTAGCTCAGGTTTAAGTAGTTCTGAGTTCTAGGGGACTGATGACCTCAGATGTTAAGTCCCATAGTGCTCAGAGCCATTTGAGCCATTTTGAACCGAAAGGTGCTGCGGCCGGCGAGCGGCTTGTTGTCTCTGGCTGCCAACATATACGATGGTGGCTGAGTGAATGCACAGCCCAAGACTCGAATAGTGGACTACCAGGATAGGGGATCGGCAGAGGCTGAAGTGGGCCCACAGGTGGCCCTCCGGTTGGAGGACGCTATTCCAGCGGCACAGGACTCAAGGTAAACAGCAGGGCACCAGTTACGAGGACAGAGTCCAGGGGTGGAAGTTAGTTGAGCCGCGGAGACTCGTCTCCCCTCGGAGCTGTTGACCCTCCGACAGCAGACTTCGGTCTAGAAATGGGCAGTATATATTTGGGCTTGGCGCATCTTTGTCTACCAAGCCAATGGTTCCTGCCGCATGAATCACAATAGAACCGCTGCTCGAATATGAAGTAGTCGGGTCACCCACGCCACAGTGGCTCCACCTTCCTGCTGCGTCGGTGATATCACAACTGTGGTTCCTTGTTGGTCGGGCTATGTTCTAACTGCTCAGTGCTGTGACGCTAGCACATGTTGCGTCAGCGGTTTGACTCGCTTCCATGAGCCTCTTGCAACTCGTGGAGGCATCTTTATCCCATTCAGCTGTGATAATAAAATTACTTTTGGCGCAATAGTGCCAGTATACAATGAAAGGGTATGGTGCTACCCGTCAAATATCTAATTGGTTCGTTGTTATTGTCAGAATAGGATTTAATCTAACATATTTATTCAGTACACTCTTACTAGCAGCCGAAGTGGGAAAGAATCACAATGTGAATTCTTTCTCACTAAGTGCACTTTCTGGTACATTAGAGCCTCATGTTCATATTTACACTGTTCTAAGTTTTGTTTTGAATGGACAACGTGTGAGTGTGTCGTTTGTGTGGAAGAGACTGCAGATGGTACATTAGAGCCACTAATTACATTTGAGCACCCCCTTGCTTGCCAGCTGCGAAACGAAAGAGATTTAAAAGTAGTGAGTAGAATTTCTGGATGATGGCTGACTATATGGTAACAGGGCAGTCCTCCACCACTGACGAGGTGGAAGATTCCTTTGTGGGAAGCTATGTTCCGGCATTCTGAAGTGTAATACGTTGTGTGTTCCGCAACTTTGTCTCGATAAATTCATGCAAGTGAGATATTTAAGGTAGTAGTTAGAAATAATAACTGCTCTTTTCAAGCCATCAACAATGAGTAGCAAGTGATGATGCTGTGTGTGTCGGTTTCTAAGTTGAATTACATCGTTTATTAATTTTAAGTTGAGAGTATTTAAGTATTCTGTTTCCAGTTTTTGATTAATTCAGACACTTCCATCTGGTGAGTAAACTATGCTATAAGCTTTGTCTCTGAGTACTGTGCGTACAAAGGAGAACGAAAGTGCTTAACCAAATTTCAGTCATTTCGGTTTGTTAAAATTTCTTGCTGCAAAGGACAACAGGAGTGATTGATTAAATTGGAGTTAGTAATAAATTTTTATTTAAATAGTTCTGGTTACTTAAGATTTGAATTACAAATCACTTCTTATTTAAAGCATTTCAACTGTAACTCCCCTGGCAGTAGCCCTGTGAAGTGGGCGGGTGTGACCTGCTGGACAATGCGCTGTTGTGGAACCAGGGTGCACTCTCACGATCTTCAATAGCATTCTGAGGAACCACAGATACTCTTGTGAGTGCAATCATTTATGAATGGTGGTAGCAAGACAAAAGGCGGGAAAGAAGACACACAAGGGTCCAAAGCCTCGTTCTTGGGTGTGGGGCACACTTTGTAGTTGTCTTTCTGTACCTCCCCCCCCCCCCCCTGCTCTATTATTTACCTTCATCCCCTCCTTCAACGTACCACAGGTGCCTACGATTTTAATAAAAATATATACAATATTTCAATGTAATAATAATTAACGGCTTCATTACAGTAAAATGTTTTAAATAATAACTTGTTTACATCAGTGCTTAGTTCAACGTATTGGCACAATGCCTAAGAAGTTGTGAAATATAGCCTTTCAAAAGTATACGTTTGCGAATTTGAGAAGTACATGCGCATGATGCACAAATTCCACCTAATATTTTACCCAATATGAAACGGAAGCGTGCACTCACCGTTTCTCTATGTCACTAAGCACTACGATTTTGAACACAGATCTACAAAACAAGCTTTTAAATGACAGAAGTGCTGTTTTTTGCGGTCCTTTCCACAAATTAACAGGTAAGTCACTCCTGAAAATTCAAAAGAATGTCCTAGAAATGAATTAGAGGGTCCGAATTTCCTGTTTCGGCCAAGGTTTTCGAAAAGCATTCCTTGGTAAACAAGCGAAAACCAGCACCGGATGTCCTCTCTCAAATATTCCAAAGGGTTCCGCCAAAATGTTGCCAAAAGTGTTTCGAATACTCTGCATAAGTTTCGCTGGAGAGCCGTTATACGTCCCCCATACGGTCCCGATGTGTCACCAAGCGATTTCGCTTATTTCGGAGCCTTCAAGAAACACAATCGTCTCCGTCTATTCATTTTGGACGAAGAGGTGCATGCCTGGGTAAAATCGCGGATCCGTAGGAAACCAAAAACATTTTTCCATGAAGGCCTTGATCGTTTTGTCTCACAGTAGTATAAGTCCAATAAAAGTTACTGCGATTACTTTTGGTATAATAAAAACTTTACCTACCTTTTTTTCATCTCTCTCATTTTCATTTGACTGCCCCTTGTAGCAATATAGTCAGCCATTCAGGTAATCGACATCTGAGACCTCCTTTAGAATTCATAGTAATTCACTTTTAATCCGCCATTTCTTTTGCAGACGGCTGACTCTTACTTTGTGGCCACCCAGTGAAATGCTAACGTTGTTACATTCGTGTCACATCTGATGTGAAACTTCCTGAAATGTTGAAATCAGTATTTATATCATAGCTCTCTTCGCTAGCTTCTATTTCTGCATTTACAGAATGACACAAATAAACAGACACAAGTTCAGTTAGCCATACTTTCTAAAGTATATGTTGTATTTTAATTCTGTAAATTATATTTGGTTATTTGATTATACATACATGGAAGTCTACAGATGCGCAGAGCGCTTTTCTCCGGCTGCACGGATGACATAGACAGTAGCTGAATTCATCTCATACTCGATGAGGAATATCTTTCGCCACTGAGTTCTCAGTAGCTTTAATACATTTTCGAAGGTCGTTCAGATTATGGAAAGAAGTGGTACCTAAATTGAGTCTTCCACGAACACCCACAAAAAAAAAAATCGCAGGGTGTGGTACAGGTGACTTCGATGGCCAGAAGTACAGTGTTAAGTCCTCATTCCCCAAGTTGTGGAGCCATCATTCAGGCAGACATCATTCAGGAAATGTTGGACATTGAGATGACACTGTGATGGAGCTTCGTCCTGCTGAAATATGTAGTCCCATGAATGTTTATGCATCTGAGGAACAAGGCAGTTTTGCAGCATTCAGGTGTACATTACTCCAGTAACCTTATTGTTGTCGAAAGAAATAGGTCCATAAAACTATGTCAACGATTCGGTGCAAAACAAATTAAGTTAGCGGCTGCCTCGATCATATTCCAGGGTTACATGGGGATTTTGTAGCAATCCTGTCGTAATATTCTGCCGGTTGACTTTCCCGTTTAGGTGAAAAAATGAAATGGTCATATGACATTGGTAGGCAGGAGACCCAGTATGGGTAAGTTTAATCGCCGAGTTGCAAGTATTTTCAGTTGATGTCGCACTGGGCGTCTTGCGTGTCGATAATAGTAAAGTGATGATATGGACAACACAGCACCCAGTACCCGAACGGTAAAAATCTCAGACCCAGCCGTGAATAGAATCCGCACGCACTACATGGCAAACAGGCGCGCCGCTGATTCCACTTATCGTAGCTTCGCCACTCTGAATTAAAATAGCTCATCTTCTTTCATGTCATACGGTCACAAAATTTTTCATGCTTGATCTTACAGTTCTCGCAAAGTACTGGTACCAGTTGTGTATGGTACGGTTTGTACACTAACAGGCGCCTCAATACACGCCAGACAGTTGTTTTCGGTAGTCCAAGTTCCCTACTCGCTCTACGGTTTGATTTAAATGGACTAGACGCGGTCGGCCTGTCCTTTTACCTTTACACAGAGAGCCAGCTTCGTTAACTTGTTTATTCCCGCGATCAACCCTCTTCCTCGTTCTATACTCGACATTAAACTTGGGCCGAAAAGCATGCTGTACCGCAGTCGCAGAGTTACCTCAATGTTAATGGACGCATATGCCAAAGTTTGAGAATAACTGCACAGTAACTTGTACGTTGCACAGCGCAGCCTGCGAAATATACGCTGAAGAAAGCAAAGTTATTTTTATTGAAACAGTAAACTATACGCATTAAACAAACTCAAGATATCCCAAAGATGACAAGAATTCCCTGCAAACAGTCTCAATTTAAATAACGAAAAAATCTTTTAAGAATTTCGAAACTTTGTTTGAAAGTGAATGTGGCAACACGAGCAACGCTTCAAGCATTTTTGAAACTTAATTCGATATGAGATTTCAATTTCGGAAATATATCATTGGTTACTGTGATATTTGCTTCGAAATAAAGAGTTTTCAAAATAAAAATTGTAGGTAGCTATAAACCGGAACTTTCTTGTTCGTCTACTTTTCCACCATACAGCGCAGAACACGTTGCGGAAGTGCACAGGGTACCCCATGTCACTACTGGTCATTTCTCGTCCTGTTCCACTAGTAAGCAGAATGAGGGAAAAACGACTATACGTATGCCTGCGTGTGAGCCTTAATTTCTCGTATCTTATCATCTTATCTTCGTGATCCTTAGGCGCAACGTATGTTGGAGGCAACAGAACCGTTCTGCAGTCAACTTCGAATTCCGGTTCTCTGAATTTTCTCAATAGCGTTCCTCGAAAAGAACACCGCCTTCCCTCCAGGGATTCCCATTTGGAACCATCTGTAGCAAATCTGGCAGCCCACGTCTGAATTGCTTCGATGTGTTCTTTTAATGCGATCTGGTACGGATCCCAAACTCTCCAGCAGTACTCAGGAATAGATCGCACTAGCGTCCTATATGCTGTTGCCTTTACAAATGAACCACGCTTTTCTACAATTCTCCCAATAAATCGTAGTCGATTATTCGCTTTTCCTACCACAATCCTCACATGCTCTTTGCATTTTATACCGTGTTGCAATGTTACGCGCAGATATTTTAGGGACGTGGGAGTCAAACAGGTTATTACTAATGCTGTATCCGAACACAGCGGATTTATTCTTCTTACTTATCCGCATTAACATACATTTTTCTACATTTAGAGTTAGCTGCCATTCATAATACCAACCTGTATCCTCCTACCGTAACTCAACTTCTCAGACTTACCGTACAGGCCGGCCGCAGCGGCCGAGCGGTTCTAGGCGCTTATGTCTAGAACCGTGCGACCGCTACGGTCGCAGGTTCGAATCCTGCCTCGGGCATGGATGTGTGTGATGTCCTTAATTTAGTTAGGTTTAAGTAGTTCTAAGTGACTGAGGACCTCACATGTTAAGTTTCATAGTGCTCAGAGCCATTTCTTACCGTACACCACAGCATCATCAGCAAACTGCCGCAGATTGGTGGCCACCCTTCCCGCCAAATCATTTTTGTACAGAGAGGATAATAGCGGTCGTGACGATACCCTTGTCTCTAGTGTACACTCGCCATGGAGGACAGCGTACTGCTTATATAACTTAAGAAGTTTTCCATCCACTCACATTTCTGCCAACCTATTCCATATGCTTGTACCTTCTTTAATAGCCTGGAATGGGCACCGTGTCAAACACTTTCCGGAAATTTGGAAATGTGTAATCTGCCTGTTGCTCTTCATCCAAAGTTCGCAGCACGTCATATGAGAAAAGGTCAAACTGAATTTCGCTCTGGCGATGCTTTCTGAAAACTTGTTGGCTCGGGAACATAAGCTTCTCGACCCCAAGAAAAATATGTTCAGGGATTCTGCAGCAAACCAATGTTAGAGATATTGGTCTGTAATTTTGCGACTACGTTCTTTTGTCCTTCTTATAAACAGGAGTCACCAGCGCTTTTTTCGCTGTGTGAGGGATTCGCAATAAATGCAATCAAGGTATGGGTCAATGCGATAGAGTACTCTTTGAGAAATCGAACTCCAGTTTCATCCGGACCTGGTGACGTATTCGTTTTCAACTCGTTCAGTTATTTCTCTACCCGAGGGATGTTTCTTATTATGTCGTCCACACGGGAGTCTGTTGGATGGTCAAACGACTCTCCTGCGTGAACGATTTCTTGATGTGAAATTTAAAACTTCCGTTTTCGTGACTGCATGGAGACCAGAATTTTCTCCCATTCCCCGCCAGATCTTTTACTAAAGGTGTGACAGAGGTAGTAGTTGTATGTTTCGCGCATAGATACTTCCACAGACTCACGAATCTTTATTAACCTTTGCTTGTCGTCATTTGCACATTCTCTTTTGAACCGAGGGTACAACAGTCACTGCTTCCAAGACATCTTTCGAATCTCGCTATTAAGCCATGGTCGGTCTTTCCCATCCTTAATCCACTTACTGGGCACATAATTCTCCATATCAGGATTTACAGTCAGCTTAAATTATGTAGTCTGCATAATTCCTCCTACGTCCATCTTACTAGAACTAAGAAATGTCAGGTGACTGTCTATGTGGGATTCTAACAACGGCTTATCTTCCATTTCTAGCAGAAATACTCTCCTACACTTCTTAACTGATTTATCAACGTTCGTAGTCGTAGTTGCTATAACGACAAAGATCGCTAATCCCTGTTTCTACGCTGACGTTCTTTAAGTAATAAAGAATCGTTAAGGCATTTTTCCGCAAGGATCTCATATCCGAGTAATGCTCGCCGATAACCTACAAGTAAAAGTAAATCTTAAAGATGCGCTTATGAATTCTCAGTAATATGTCATCGATAATATGTACGAACACGAGGTATTTAATGTCCACGAAAAACACAGATTTAAAGATTAAAAAGAAGGCGTATTTAACTTAGGAAACTAATATATCCGCCGTCCGCGGACAGGAAAATCTCAGAGTGTGAGTCATAGCGTTTTTATTTAAACTAAAGTCTTTCTTTAAAATTTACAAAACAATGTTCGTGAGGGAGGACTGATCCTCCAAGCCTACCAATAACTAAATCAGAGATTCTTCCAAGGATAAACTGTCTGTAGTACCCATACAGCTTCACCAAACCAAGCCACGGGCGTCTCGTGAAGAGCGGCGCGGAGTCCACGCTGCCGTCACCTGCGTCCGAGGACGAGTAGGGGCCCTGCGAGGATGGCTCCGGTACGCTGGCGGCGGTGGACGATGACGCGGCGGCTACGATGACACCAGTGGGCTCACCCAGCGTGAACTGCCTCTCCACGCTCCTGCGCCAGCCTAAATACTGCTTGGAGCATGGATATGGCTGGCTCTATTTGCAGTCACGTGTCGAGCGGAAGGAAAGAGGACCGCGGTGGTCTCTGGGAAGCGTCTCTGTTTCCGAGACGACCGGCCAGGCTGACCCCTACTCGGTCCGGGGCCCGCTTTACCGGTCTCCTTCGCGGGAAGCGAGAGTTGCAGGCGCTTAGTCTGGACACAATAGAAAGTGTTTGTTAATGTCCTTGAAACGTGAGTAGAAAATTAATCCATTGCCTTATCTCATGTACTGGTATAATCTTGTTCAACAATTTGAGCGTTATCGCCCAGTTTCAGATTTTCTGAGGAAAGCGAGTGTTCACTTGGTGTGATTTATTCTTATGTGGTGGTGGTGGTGGTTAGTGTTTAACGTCCCGTCGACAACGAGGTCATTAGAGACGGAGCGCAAGCTCAGGTTAGGGAAGGGAATCGGCCGTGTCCTTTTCAAAGGAACCATCCCGGCATTTGCCTGAAAATATTTAGGGAAATCACGGAAAACCTAAATCAGGATGGCCGGAGACGGGATCGAACCGTCGTCCTCCCGAATGCGAGTCCAGTGTGCTAACCACTGCGCCACCTCGCTCGGTTTTATTCTTAGGTAGACTTGACAAATGGTTCAAATGGCTCTGAGCACTATGGGAATTAACATCTATGGTCATCAGTGCCCTAGAACTAGGAACTATTTAAACCTAACTAACCTAAGGACATCACACAACACCCAGTCAACACGAGGCAGAGAAAATCCCTGACCCCGCCGGGAATCGAACCCGGGAACCCGGGCTCGGGAGGCGAGAGTAGACCTGACACCACACATTTCTATCCCACTCGTAATCCTCAGGGAGAATATGTTGTTGTTGTGGTCATCAGTCCAGAGACTGGTTTGATGCAGCTCTCCATGCTACTCTATCCGGTGCAAGCCTCTTCATCTCCGAATAACTACTGAACCTACATACTTCTGAATCTGCTTCGTGTATTCATCTTTTGGTCTCTGTGTACGATTTTTACTCTCCATGCCTCTTTTCAATATTAAATTGTTGACCCGTTGAAGCTTCAGAATGTGTGCTACCAACCGATACCGTCTTCCAGTCAAGTTGTGCCACGAATTCCTCTTCTCCACAATTCTGTTCAGTACCTTCTTATTAGTTACGTAGTCTACCCATCTAATCTTCAGCATTCTTCTGCAGCACCACAATTCGAAAGCTCCTACTCTCATCTTGTCTCAAGTATTTGTCGTCCATGTTTCGTTTCCATACATGGCTACACTCCATACAAATACTTTCAGAAACATTTCCTGGCACTTAAGACTACACTCAATGTTAACAAATTTCTTTGCTTCAGAAACACCTTCCTTGCCATTGCCAGTCTGCATTTTATATCCTCCTACTTCGACCATCATTAGTTATTTTGCTTCCCAAATAGCAAAACTCATCTACTGCTTTAAGGGTCTCATTTCCTAATTCCCTCAGGATCACTTGATTTAATTCGACTATATTCCATTAATATTGTTTTGTTTTTGTTGATATTCATCTTTTATTCTGCTTTCAAGACACTGTCCATTCCGTTCAGCTGCTTTTGCAGGTCGTCCTATCAATGTCGTCGGGAAACCTCAAGGTTTTTATTTCTTCTCCACAGATTTTAATACCTATACCAAATTTTTCTTTTGTTTCCTATGATTGCATTACGAACTTTTGTTTTATCCAGTCATTTGCACCGAGCTACCCACATGCTCTGGACAATAAAGTTTTTGGAAGCAATGTTCGTAAAAACTATCTTTTTTCTTTTTTTGAAATTTGTTGCAATGAGCAAGATCACAATTACTTGCTCTCTTACGTGTTTCACCACCAATACAATACTGAGTAATCACTAAATAAAACATAGCACTACCCGTACACGAACGGCAAACAGTACCAATTGAAGAACGTAGCGTCGAATACGGCCGGTTCACCGACGTTTCTCCCCAATGGCGTCACTTCATGAGGCCCTAGCTGACAAAGTCTTGCACAGGAAGCCGGAATACACCCTCTTTAGTTTCCACCTAGATTCAGTAAGTCAACAACCGTGTCGAGTTTGTTGTTGGCAGCAGGTACAGTCGGCCCACGACTGTGTGTAATTACTAAGCTCACTTGCTTTAGTCAGGTCGTAGGAACAATCATCTGTGCCGCGTGGGTTAGCCGAGTGGTCTAAGGCGCTGTAGTCATGGACTGTGCGGCTGGTCCCGGCGGAGGTTCGAGTCCTCCCTCGGGCATGGGTGTGTGTGTGTTTGTCCTTAGGATAATTTAGATTAAGTAGTGTGTAAGCTTAAGGACTGATGACCTTAGCAGTTAAGTCCCATAAGATTTCACACACATTTGAACATATTGAAAAATCACGTTATCAGGTACTCACTTGGAAGCAGCTGAAAATTATTCTTTGTTAAATGTTGCTTGTAAATCTATTAGTTCCTTGCATCTTCAAGACTCTTACGTTTCATTCTACTTAATTCTCCGAAAGCTTGGAATTTGTGTTGGTGGGTCGTGGCCCTCCACGACCCATATCCCCCAACTCACCATGGACCAGCACATGTGGAACACTCCAGGCCAGTGCACAACTACCGGCACATAAGCCTCAGAAAAGAAGGCATAATGCCCAACAAGTACTATGGCTTTCGTGGACACCATTCGACACAGATATAAATTCTGCAGCTGGTGGAACTGGCGATGGAAGTAATTGAGCGTTGCCATTAACTTGGAGCGATACTGTTTAATGTCTCGAAAGCCTTCGCTAACGTATAGTAAGAAGGCTTTCTTTAGAAGCTACCTATAATGGTGATGTCTGATTGTACTTCCACCTGCTCCAGTCGTACAGTGTCAGCAGAACATTCAACGTGCCTGCTGAAGACCGCCTACCTGTAGCACGTCAGATTAGAGCTAGAGTGCAGCAGGGTCTGTGCTGGATGATTGCGCGCAAGTCGCCGAAGTAGCGTCAGCTAAAATGACTTGCAATAGGGCTGCAGAACCGCGAAGGGGATATCCCGCCCAAGAAATGCCATACGATCATTTTGTACTGATTATACACCGTGAGCGTCCAAAAGACGAAAAAGTGCAGTTGGCCTTGTGTGCCAGTGATACTGCGCTATGGGTGCGACGCGGCTACCTCCATGCGAAATACGTGCATGGGCCACAAAGTGCAGGCTCAAATTCAGTCCAGCCAAAAACTAACCCATTGTAATAGCTTGCAAGATGCTGCCAGTAGACCTGCAACTACTACAGGTCATGAGAGGCCATGTCCCGTGGTCGAGCACTGCCAAGTATCTTGGTGTCATAGTGGACTGCCGCCTCAAATGGGAGCAGAACATCTGAGATGTATGGAGCAAAGCACTTGGGAAGTACCACGTAACTTACCCCTTGCTAAATCACTCGTCTACGCTGGTCTCACAGTGCAGTGCCACTCTCTATCTAAGGTCGTGAGACCAACGTTAGAGTTGTGCGGGGAAATGCCTCCATCACGCATGTAAAGCCGCTTCAGTCGGTGCAGAACAAAGCCCCCAGGCTTGCTCTGCATCTTCCACGCCACATACTTACGCGGCAACTGCACAAGACGACTGGAATCCGGATACGTCAGTAGAGATTCCATCGGATTGGTCGCCGATTATACACTTGAAGCAAGAAGCCGAGAACCAACTCATCAGTAGTCTGGGAGACTAGGTGTAAGTCGTGCGAAATAATGTGGTCCCTTCGCAGAAACGTGCTATTGTCCTGCAGTCTGGGCGAGTTTCTTACCTTTTTCTCGAGGGACAGCCACCTCACTCGTGCGTCTCCTGTTGAGCTATGCACCCTGTCTGTAAGCGGTGGCCACCTTAATTGTTAACTTTCTGTCGCCTCCGTTCCACATATTTCGACTGTTTTCGTTGCTATCTACATTTTACACAATATGGCATCGCAGTCGCCACACACCATAGATGCAGAGAACGTGCTTCACAGCCATGCGTAAGGTATGTTTACAGGATCTTAAAAGTTATGTCGGGACAGGCCCATGGGGAGTAAAACTTCCATTAAAAATATCAGAGAGGATGGCAGCAGCCACTATCATTATTACTTGAAGTACCACCCTTAGAATAAAAGGGTTAAAACGAATAACTGAATTTACGTTGACAGCGCATCATTTATACGTTTATCGATAACAAAAGTTACATTTGGATTAGATAGAGCAGCAATCAGCCGTGGAATTAAGTTGCTTTACTATGACATTTATAGTCACAACGCAGATCAGGTTTAGACCTGTGTCAGGTCATTATCAATGCAGTGCGGAATTGTATCAGTTTTTCGTGCTCAAGTGAAAGCTTACACAGTTCAACCATTACCTACTCCAAATTTTTCTTTTGTTTCCTATGGTTGAACTGTGTAAGCATTCACTTGGGCACGAAAAACTGCTACAATTCCGCACTGCATTGATAATGACCTGACACAGGTCAAAATCCGATCTGCGCGGTGACTATAAATGTCATAGTAAAGCAACTTAATTCTACGACTGATTGCTGCTCTGTCTAACCCAATATAACCACAGTCGTTGCGTGCACCCACCTCATGGAGGGCAACCTGATGAAAAGTTATACTAATAAAACTGATTTAAATTGAATAGCATGCTTCCTGCGCTAAACATTACTTTGTAAGTAGTAAAAATGAATAATAAGACAATATAGTTTGTAATTTAGCGCCATGTTCAGTATCATGTAGCGTATGTCAGTAAGTGGGGGTACAGTGCCCAAATAAATAAAAAATTTGGAATTCATACATTTAAACCATTTAAGAACAATAAGGAGATAAATAAAATTTTAAAAAAGGATGAGGCCTTACTTTTGAAGGAGCCTGGATGTTTGCCATCTGAATATTGCCGTTGCATACTTATTGGTGCTTAAACCTCAGCCCACTGACACATACAAAGCACAAGGAATAGCTCAGAAACTAACCTGAAATGCAGGGTGTACATAAAGTCCTGGAACACATTCAAGTATTTACTGCACAAGAACTAAACATTGTACAGATGTCATACATATTGCATTTTGAAGAGAAACTCTGAAATGTTTTTTTAAAAACATTCAATATGCGAACCATGTGTGACCCGACAGAAATCAATATGGTAATCTAATTCTTGCCATACCTGTCCCAGCATGGCATCGTCGACTGTAACAGTCGCGTCTCTTATTCTCTCCTGGAGATCTGCTATATCACTTGGTAGAGGCAGTACATACATTAGATCTTTATGTGTCCCTACAGAAAAAAAGTCACACGCAGTGAGATCTGGTGATCGGGGAGGCCATTTCATAAAACAGCTGTCCCCTTCTGTAACACAGCCGATCCATCGATGCGGCAGCTCCCTGTTCAGGTACCCATTCAGGTACCCACGAACTTCACGATGAAAATGGGGTGGAGCCCCATCCTGCTGAAAGATGAACGGCGAGTCTTATTGCAATTGAGACATCAGCCATTGCTGCAACATGCCCAAGTAGGTATATCCTGTGACAGGGCTCTCGGCGGAGAAGAATGTTCCGTACAGTTTTCGACGTGACAAAAGAAAAAAAACACCTTTGGGGAATCACGTTCAAATTCAGTGCATTCATGTGGATGATTTGTACCACAGATTCGAAATTATGCCTGTTCACTTTCCCATTAGTGTCAAAAGTGGCTTCGTCACCAAAAATTAATCGATCAACAATGCCATCCCCAGCCTCATTCAATTGTTGCAACTGCGAACAAAACTCAAAACGTTCATTTTTGTCGTCGTCATTCACCTTCTGCATTAGCTCCAATTTGAATGGGTTCATAGACAGCTTCTGTCGCAGGACTTTCCACATTGTCATTGGAACAGTTTAAAGCCAACTCACTGTCATTAAACTTCGAAAAGACTCACTATATGCAATTCAGAACCTGTAAGAGCTTTCCACCCAGCATATGCATAAAGTCCGAAGAAGAGCAGATAGAAGAGGTTGACAGTCTTAAATTCCTGGGATTACATCTTGATAATAAATTCAGTTGGGAGGAGCACACCACAGAACTGCAGAAACGCCTTAACAAATCTGTATTTGCAATTCGAGTGTTAGCAGACATAGGCGTCATAAAAGTGAAAAAGCTTGCATACTTTGCCTACTTTCATTCCATAATGTCATATGGTATAATATTTTGGGGTAACTCTTCAAGTCAAACAAAAGTTTTCAGAGTCCAAAAGCGTGTAATAAGTATTATTTGAGGAGTAAACTCACAGACGTCTTGTAGAAACCTCTTCAAAGAACTGGGTATACTAACTACTGCATCTCAGTATATTTACTCCTTAATGAAATTTGTCCTAAATAATATATCTCTTTTTCCAACAAACAGCTCAGTTCATACATACCAATACCAGGAACAAATATGATCTGCACAAGGACTTAAAAGCACTTACTTTAGTTCAAAAAGGGTCCACTACTCAGGAACACTCATCTTCAATAATTTGCCAGCAAACATAAAAAATTTAGTTACAAATAGAGATCAGTTTAAAAGGAGCCTGAAAGACTTACTAGTGGTCAACTCCTTCTACTCCTTTGACGAATTTTTTAATAGAAACAAATGATGTGTTGTATATATTTATACTATTAGTATTGTTATTTCAGCTTAAAAAAACGGCGACATGTTCCACATCCACGAGGATCTCCTCAACGCGGATCTATGGGACGAAAACTAATCTAATGCCGGCCACGGTGGTCATGCGGTTCTAGGCGCTGCAGTCCGGAACTGCGGGACTGCTACGGTCGCAGGTTCGAATCCTGCCTCGGGCATGGATGTGTGTGATGTCCTTCGGTTAGTTAGGTTTAAGTAGTTCTAAGTTCTAGGGGACTGATGACCTTAGATGTTAAGTCCAATAGTGCTCAGAGCCATTTGAACTAATCTAATCTAATCTAATCTAGAGTTCACGGGATGCACGACGCTCCGATTTCTTTGGATCGTTATGAATGTCTCTCGTACGTGCTCCACATTCACTTCACTCACACTGGGATGTCCGCTTCTCTTTGCAGGGCACAAGCAACTTGTCGTAATGAATTTGTTGTGCCAGTGATAAATGGCCTTCCTCGTTGGTGGCTTCTTATCGTACTTAGTTCTAAACGTCCGTTGAAGAAAGCTCGCTCTGAACTTGAACTCGCCATGTTTGCGACTAGCGCTGACTATCAGCAAATTACCAAACTACGCTATGGCTGTATACATGAAAAAAAAACTTTCAGGCTTTCTCTTCAAAATGACATATGTATGATATCTGTAGAATGTTTGGATCGTGTGCGCTAAATAATTGAGAGTGTTCCCGGACTTTCTACACACCCTGCAGCTCAGTGTTAGGAACAGAAAACCACCATGACTTCTCTTAGTAACAGCAGCTATAGTTGGTGTACCTGGCCTGTACAACGGTAGCGTTTATCATAATATAAAAATCGAGTAAACCAACTCTTGACAACGTACACTCGTTCAAGATCTGTAAAAAAATACAGCAAACATAAACCTTTAGTGTGCAACCAGTTCAGTACAGTCTATTATTGACACAGTCTGTCTCCACACTGCATGTTGATAAATGTTAAATAATGTTAACAGTTGGCCGTACTGCATGTAGGCAGATGTTATATAATGTTGACAGTGGTTGGCAGCTTTGGCAGACGGACAACTAAGGCGCTCTGATGTAAACAACAGCAGCGGCGTAGCGTTGGAAGTTGTTTTGAATACTCGCCATAATTGCTCTCCATAATTTCTGGATTGTAACTATTTAATACTATTGTTACAAGTATCGTGTTTTTTAGAGTTTTCATTCGGTTCGTGTCTTCCGTTATGTAAAACCTACGTAAAGTGAATATTGGTGGTGTGTTTCCAAGCTAGTTTGAACTTCTGCTCGCCGTGTAATCCATAATGCCTTGGATCCGTTACAGTGCCTTAAATAATTTCCAGATAGCATCAGTTTAGGAAAGATTTTAGAAAACATTGTGCTTTTATAGTTTCCATTCACTTTGTGTCTGGTACTACCTATGTTTAACGAACTTCGACTGTCTTATTGTACCTCCGCCCGACGCTTGGAAGTTGGCTGCACAACTTATCGAAAGATAATTTTTACTGATTATTATTTTGTTATAGTTTAAGCGTGCTGTAGTGCTTTTTAATTTACTGTAAGACTAGCGTCATATGTGACAGATGTTTATGTTGTCATAAGTTAATTGGTATGGGAGAAACATATACGGACTATGCGTTGGTGTTTCTCTGGAGAGAATGCAGTGAGGAAGCTAAAAAGTGTCTTCCATGGAACTGTAGTTTACCTAGTCGAGACAAGAAAATCATGGAGCAAGGAAGAAATATTTGCGCCCCCCCCCCCCCCCCCCGAAGAACTGGAATTTGCATTTCTAGAATTTGATGGTTTGAAGGTACAAAGAGACAATGGGAGCTGGGAGAAGGTGGCAAGTAAGAGGCAAAAGGAGAAAACCTCAGCAATCATATTTCAGATTGCATTTAGCAATAAGTTTGAATTGTTACCTGAAGTAGGGGAAGATCCTCAAGGAGTTTTGAGTTTAATAGGGTGCAGCAGCGTCGTAGACTCTAAGGCTAGTTAGAAAATTCACGTAGAAAGAAAAGAGCCTTCCGATCAGGAAACGGTCACGGGAGAGGTGTAGACTAATTGCTATAGGAAAATCTAGGCGCCGAATGCGAGGTCGTAAGCTAAGTGAAACCTAGCGCCAAGCTTAGCTAGCTACCACAGGGGCGCTGTGTAGCGATTTTGATGGCGAGTATAAGATTCTTATAGTAAGAGAAGCAGGAAACTACCTAGCTACCAACTTAGAATATAGCATTAAAGGTGACGGCGAGGAAATAGAAGCAGCAACCACAGATATTCTTGTGGGATTTGTCAAACTTTTTCAGCGACGTGACCAGCCCCGGGTTAACACGGCTGTTAGACATGTGAACAAAGTCCTGGGTGAATTGCTTTTGACTGAAACGAAGTCGCATGTCTGTGCTGTGTCAGTTGCTGCGATCGGGAGACGGCGATACAATAATCATGGCCTCCTATTCGGAAGGGGAAGGCAAGATTAGCTGAGCACCTTGAAGAACGTATAAGGGGGGAGCCACAAGCACCAAGACAAAATCCCTGTTACTGGAATAAAATAAGCAAATTTTTTAGGCTGAAGTCATGTTACAGACAGAGAGTATTGAGGAAATTAGAGCAGTACAAGACCATGATACGAGTAAGATTTCCAGAAAAACAAAATTAATTCATCAGAACATTAGAGGGTTGAAAAAGAAGACAGATGTCTTATTCTGTGCCTAGAATATGTGTATAATTCTGAAGTGATACATATTCTGTGCCTCTCTGAATACCATGTGATCACAGGAATCAAGAAGATAAATGTCGGGGATTATAGACTTGCATCACTTGCATTCACATGGAAAAAGTAGGAGTTGCAACTTATGTAAAGTTGAATACCAATTCATAAATATTGAAAAAAAGAATTTTATTGTTGATCAGAACCTAGAAGCGGGTGCTTATGAGTTGTTGCTACAGGATACTTCTCTGATAATTGTAGAAGACCGCTCTGGGAAACTTTCAGCTATTTATGAGAAATCTTGATGTGTTATTGAGCTATCTGTCAAACAAGAAGAAAGAGTTAGTAGTTTGTGGAGGTTTCAGTGTAGATTTCTTAAAAGATACAGACAGGAAAAATGAACTAGAGTTATTATTTGGGTGTTCTAGTCTAATTTCAGCAGTCACTATTGTAACACATGTGCAGCAAAATAGTGGGACACTGGTTGATAACATTTATGTAGACAGGGTCGAGGCCAAAACAATTAATGTGTACAGTATTTCTATTGAACTATTTAATCATGATTCACAATTAATGGAAACAAACAGTGTAGCACCTTCATAAAAAGCAATGGGGCTCATTAGTGAGAAAGGGATACAGTTTTTTGTGCGTAAGCTAAAAGGGGTGATATGGGCTGAGGTGTATGTAAAAAGGTAAGACTAACATCAAATTCAGTTTATTCGAAAAACGTCCACATGTCTTCGTTCCTGTATCACAAGCTGTACTTCTACATGCATTATATAATTCCAGTATAGGGAAGGGTATTGTAGTTGAAAGCTGCTACCTGGTATCGGTGTTTAAGTACGATACTGTATTGAATGTGTTGCTAAAAAGAACGATGCAATGTTTGTTTGCTCTTGCATGCATGTCTGGTCGTGAATCGTGCACAGACACCCATAGCGGCTAAGGCGACCGTCCTCATAAAATGGTAAATCCAGGTTCGAGTCCTGGTCTGTCACAAATGTTCAATGTCGTCATTCCTGACACAACAGATGGTTATTCCCATTCACAACTGCAAATACAGTTCATCTATTTCATGACGGCGGTAGTCACCACAGTGCATGTTCCTTAGGAAACGCATGGTTGTCCAAAGGACCATAGCATCATTTTTCAGACAAGAAGAAAGAGTTAGTAGTTTGTGGAGGTTTCAGTTTAGATTTCTTAAATTATCTTCTAATTTCCTTACTGGCATCTTTTTCCAAGATATTCGAAAACTTAACGCACTGAAGGGTAGTCGCATACTTAAGTGGAAACGATTTACTCAGAGTATTACTGTTTGGACTGAGAATGCTATTTATACATCCACTCATCAAATTTTACAAGCTTTAAACAATAATACATCACCAGTTGGTAGTTTCTGTGGTCTATCTTAGGTGTTTGCCAATCTCTTAAAAACTAAGTCATATGGAACTGATGGCGTTAAACAGAGCTGGTTTGTATCGTACTTGATAAACATAATGCAAAATGTTGTGCTAAATAATTCAGATAACGTTGCAAAGGTAGGAAATTTTAGTGGCTAGAGAAAAATCACTAATATAACCCACAGGGTTTGATTTCAGAGACACTCTTGTTCCTCGTAAATGTGAATGCTCTTCCACTTAACGTTCAACAAGCAAAATTGGTAATTTTGGGATACTACATAAGTATTATAACAAATCCCATGATAGAGAAAGCAACAGAAAAGTTGGTAAATGACATTCTCCAAAGAATTATTAAGTGGTTCTCTGAAAATGGACGCTTCCTATATTTTGAAAGAAGTACAGTACATTTAGTTCTGTACAACAAATAGAGTCATACCAGCTACTGATGTAGCACATGAGCAAGAGTTACTAAGTAGCGCAGAATGCTCAACGTATTGGATGTACATTTGGATGAAACCTTGAACTAAAGGAACCAGATTACAGAGCCTCTCAAACAATTCAGTTCAGTTACTTTTGTTCTTTGCATAATTGCTGATCTTGGAAACACCAGTATACATATTTCGCATATTTCCACTCAATAATGCTGTATGGGACAATTTTCTGTGTTAGCTGATCACTTAGAAAGAAAATCTCGATAGCACAAAAGCGAGCAGTAATAATAATATGTTATAGTCAGCCCCAGGCATCAGTAGGTATATATTCAAGAAGCTAATAATTTTAAATGCGCCATCACAACATTTATACTTGCTAATGAAATTCGTCACAAATAATCTCATTTGGTGCAGTTGAGATGAAGAGCGATGTACATACAACCTAGAGGACAAATGACTTTTATTACCCACTGGTAAAGCTGTCAGTGGCTTAGAGAGGAGTTAAGTATGTAGCAAAGATACTTTTGATCTGTTGCACAGTAAGATAAAATGTCTGAGTAGTTGTGAAGTAGATTTTAAATCTAATTTAAAATCTTTTCTCCTGGACAATTACTCGTATTCCCTTGACGAAAGTCTGCGTAAACGCTGGCAGCCATATCAAGAAGACCGCTCTCAACTCGCTTGCCAGCCACCGAGCAACCGCCTCTGTCCCTGTGGCTCCACTCTCTCTCCACCTCTCTCGACAGCACACAGCGCCCAGCCAGACGAACACTCCCAAACCTGATGTACAAGCCACACTCGTCAGCGGTAAGGTACAGGATGTTCTGCCAACCTAGGACACTAAATTGAAATAATGCGCCCTGGACAAACCATTTCTATCACCCATTAAATAGAACAAAGAACATGAGGAGAAACGCAGCAATAGTTAGTTTGCAAAGCTTCTCTATTGCAGGAAAGACGGGAAAGATGGACTAGAAGATAGTTTTGATGAACGGGTTGACAGATGACCAACACATAATCTCTTCATGAGATGTAAACAGCACAGTAAATTAAAGACACAACTTCCACTACACTAGTTCCGTAACGCAGAGAAAACACATGATTAAACATATCATTTGAAGACTCCATTTCACCATTACGACCTTTACTACACAAGTGTACTGATGAACTTAGCAGTCCCATAAGATTTCACACACACACACACACACACACACACACACACACACACACACACGCACACACACACACACACACACTACACAAGCTAGTTTACAGATATGACAGTTTCTGTTTCTTATTATTACTTCATTTGTATGTTTAAATAGATTAATTCAGATTATATAATTTTTACTAGGTAGAGAAAATCTTCAGATAACAGGAAGGTACCAGCTACGTGCTTAGACATTCGAAGTAATCTAATTGTCTTTTTGATTAACGTGATAATTCCCCATAAAAAGTCATATCCATCACATATGTCTAAGAAAGATGTATTCATGGTTTTCACATTAATGGTCAGATGGATCAAGTGAAAAACTAGAAACGGTTCTTTCAAAACGCTCCGTTGTAATACACACGGGACAAAACTTTGTCTCATGTGAATGAATAGTTGTGCAGAATACCGGAGATGTCTTCATGTCTTGAAGATAAGTGGGTGATTCCCCCTAGAAGAGGGAAATCTGATTTTGTACCAGATGCACTTTTAATGCTCAAGTCAGTGAGCAAAACAGCAGATTAGCATCAAAATATAAATGTTGTGAAACTTTGGTGCTCGTTATTTAGGCTAGTACTATTCCCTTGCAATATTGCAGCTCGACTGTTATAGACCTCCTTGAATCACTTGGCTGGAACGGAAATCAGTAGTCAAATTTCGCAGTAGCTCCGCTATTGTGATTGATAATGCTATTCCGAATTTCTGTATTTGTCGAATTATTAGTCGTACTGACATAACCTGTCAATATGATCGTTTGCACACTCGCTAGCTGTAGCTTGCAAGTTATGCGAGTTATGCTTTGAGGCAGGCTGCAGCTGTCATATCTGTACCTCCTCAAATGTAGTGGCCACTCGCAACGAAACGCCACCATTACCCTCTCCTATAATGCCACCTATGCAGATAGCCCCCCCCCCTCCCCCCCATGACCCATGGACCTTACCGTTGGTGGGGAGGCTTGCGTGCCTCAGCGATACAGATAGCCGTACCGTAGGTACAACCACATCGGAGGGGTATCTGTTGAGAGGCCAGACAAACGTGTGGTTCCTGAAGAGCGGCAGCAGCCTTTTCAGTAATTGCAGGAGCAACAGTTTGGATGATTGACTGATCTGTCCTTGTAACAATAACCAAAACGGCCTTGCTGTGCTGGTACTGCGAACGGCTGAAAGCAAGGGGAAACTACAGCCGTAATTTTTCCCGAGGGCATGCAGCTCTACTGTATGAGTAAATAATGATGGCGTCCTCTTGGGTAAAATATTTCGGAGGTAAAATAGTCCCCCATTCGGATCTCCGGGCGGGGAATACTCAAGAGGACTTCGTTATCAGGAGAAAGAAAAATGGCGTTCTACGGATCGGAGCGTGGAATGTCAGATCCCTTAATCGGGCAGGTAGGTTAGAAAATTTAAAAACGAAAAAGGATAGGTTAAAGTTAGATATAGTGGGAATTAGTGAAGTTCGGTGGCAGGATGAACAAGACTTCTGGTCAGGTGACTACAGGGTTATAAACACAAAATCAAATATGGGTAATGCAGGAGTACGTTTAATAATGAATAGGAAAATAGGAATGCGGGTAAGCTACTACAAACAGTATAGTGAACGCATTATTGTGGCCAAGATAGATACGAAGCCCACACCTAATACAGTAGTACAAGTTTATATGCCAACTAGCTCTGCAGATGACGAAGAAATTGAAGAAATGTATGATGAAATAAAATAAATTATTCAGATAGTGACGGGAGACGAAAATTTAATAGTCATGGCTGACTGGAATTAAAGTGTAGGAAAAGGGAGAGAAGGAAACGTAGTAGGTGAATATGGATTGGGGGAGAGAAATGAAAGAGGAAGCCGCCTGGTAGAATTTTGCACAGAGCACAACTTAATCATAGCTAACACTTGGTTTAAGAATCATGAAAGAAGGTTGTATACATGGAAGAACCCTGGAGATATTAAAGGTATCAGATAGATTATATAATGGTAAGGCAGAGATTTAGGAACCAGGTTTTAAATTGTAAGACATTTCCAGGGGCAGATGTGGACTCTGACCACAATGTGTTGGTTCTGACCTGTAGATTAAAACTGAAGAAACTGCAAAAAGGTGGGAATTTAAGGAGATGGTACCTGGATAAACTGAAAGAACCAGAGGTTGTACAGAGTTTTAGGGAGAGCATAAGGGAACAATTAACAGGAATGGGGGAAAGAAATACAGCAGAAGCAGAATGGGTAGCTTTGAGGGATGAAGTAGTGAAGGCAGCACAGGATCAAGTAGGTAAAAAGTCGAGGGCTAGTAGAAATCCTTGGGTAACAGAAGAAATATTGAATTTAATTGATGAAAGGAGAAAATATAAAAATGCAGTAAATGAAGCAGGCAAAAAGGAATACAAACGTCTCAAAAATGAGATCGACAGGAAGTGCAAAATGGCAAGCAGGGTTGGCTAGAGGACAAATGTAAGGATGTAGCGGCTTATCTCACTAGGGCTAAGATAGATACCGCCTACAGGAAAATTAAAGAGACCTTTGGAGAAAAGAGAGCCAGTTTTATGAATATCAAGAGCTCAGATGGAAACCCAGTTCTAAGCAACGAAGGGAAAGCAGAAAGGTGCAAGGAGTATACAGAGGCTCTACACAAGGGCGATGTACGTCAGGACAATATTATGGAAATGGAAGAGGATGTAGATGAAGATGAAATGGGAGATACGATACTGCGTGAAGACTTTGACAGAGTGTTACACCATAGCTCTAATACTCCATGGATTTATTTTGCTTTTGTTTTATTTAATGTTACATCGTTGAGCTTCTGTAAATATGTTTCATTGAATAAGTGTCACAAAATTGTATACTCTTTTCTGTGTTTAAAACTCTGATGTCATGATTTGATTCTATGCAATGTAGTGTATCTGTCATTTAAATTCTTTGTCCCATTTGGAGGGAACAAAACTTACTGTATATAATTGTAATTTCTGTGTGAAAATTTTTTTTTGTAGAAATGTCAATATGTGCAAATGCTCTGTTTTATTTAATGTATTTCTTTACTGTTATGTAAACTGTTGATCCTCACTTAGGGTTCTTTGTTATTCTGTATGTAAAAGTTGCTGTGGTTCCCCTCGGGGACGGAACTGTGTAGCGCGCGCAAATTGTGGTTGGCATAGGTAGAAAAGGTGGAACAAGAGACAGTCGGGGGCGAGCCACCAGTCGGGGACGAGCTACGAGTCGGGGACGAGCTACCAAACTGTGCACTGCCATGTAAATGTTGCATATTGTGCTGGTCACGAGAGAGGTTTTTTCTGCTACTTTCCAATGCCTCGGATGGATGGATAAATAGCTGGAACTATTCTGGAATTTGTATCTATCATCGCCACCAAGAAATGACAGAGTCCAGCAATTCTACCTGTAATTCCACCTACCGACATGCAATCGCCACCACATTGCGCAATCACTGTAATGGAGCACTATAGTAATGTACAGTGAAGGATCAGCTAAATGGATGAGTTAGTGTGCTCAAATATAAGGTAATTTATAACAGAATTTATGTACCTACCTTGATTTTTCTCCTTATCATAGCACCACTCAGGTTCCTCTCCGTTTCAACTAAAGTGATTTCCGATTGTCCTTACTGAAAGAACATTAAAGCCCAGTGTTTTGCTAATTGATGCCTCTTGAACATAGTTAAATGAAAGTAAAAGTTAATGTGGCAAGAGAGTGAGTTACAGTTAATGATGCTTGCCGAAAATAATTTTCCTAGTAAGACTGCTTATTAATGTATTGTTGCCAACTTCAAATTAAAAGTTCTTAAGACTGAGGCTTATAAAGTTTTGCTTCGTAAATGATCTCATCACTGCCTGTTGTAAATCACAGAAGGTGAGTCAGTATCTTACATATATGTTAATTTTGTGTCTCAATGTAGTAAAAGTGGAAAACTGCAGTGTGGAACGTTATATACTCAAGTTTGCTAAGTGTTTGTCTCTCTTGTGTATTAGAAGTGCTTATTAATACACTCCTGGAAATGGAAAAAAGAACACATTGAAACCGGTGTGTCAGACCCACCATACTTGCTCCGGACACTGCGAGAGGGCTGTACAAGCAATGATCACACGCACGGCACAGCGGACACACCAGGAACAGCGGTGTTGGCCGTCGAATGGCGCTAGCTGCGCAGCATTTGTGCACCGCCGCCGTCAGTGTCAGCCAGTTTGCCGTGGCATACGGAGCTCCATCGCAGTCTTTAACACTGGTAGCATGCCGCGACAGCGTGGACGTGAACCGTTTGTGCAGTTGACGGACTTTGAGCGAGGGCGTATAGTGGGCATGCCGGAGGCCGGGTGGACGTACCGCCGAATTGCTCAACACGTGGGGCGTAAGGTCTCCACAGTACATCGATGTTGTCGCCAGTGGTCGGCGGAAGGTGCACGTGCCCGTCGACCTGGGACCGGACCGCAGCGACGCACGGATGCACGCCAAGACCGTAGGATCCTACGCAGTGCCGTAGGGGACCGCACCGCCACTTCCCAGCAAATTAGGGACACTGTTGCTCCTGGGGTATCGGCGAGGACCATTCGCAACCATCTCCATGAAGCTGGGCTACGGTCCCGCACACCGTTAGGCCGTCTTCCGCTCACGCCCCAACATCGTGCAGCCCGCCTCCAGTGGTGTCGCGACAGGCGTGAATGGAGGGACGAATGGAGACGTGTCGTCTTCAGCGATGAGAGTCGCTTCTGCCTTGGTGCCAATGATGGTCGTATGCGTGTTTGGCGCCGTACAGGTGAGCGCCACAATCAGGACTGCATACGACCGAGGCACACAGGGCCAACACCCGTCATCATGGTGTGGGGAGCGATCTCCTACACTGGCCGTACACCTCTGGTGATCGTCGAGGGGACACTGAATAGTGCACGGTACATCCAAACCGTCATCGAACCCATCCTTCTACCATTCCTAGACCGGCAAGGGAACTTGCTGTTCCAACAGGACAATGCACGTCCGCATGTATCCCGTGCCACCCAACGTGCTCTAGAAGGTGTAAGTCAACTACCCTGGCCAGCAAGATCTCCGGATCTGTCCCCCATTGAGCATGTTTGGGACTGGATGAAGCGTCGTCTCACGCGGTCTGCACGTCCAGCACGAACGCTGGTCCAACTGAGGCGCCAGGTGGAAATGGCATGGCAAGCCGCTCCACAGGACTACATCCAGCATCTCTACGATCGTCTCCATGGGAGAATAGCAGCCTGCACTGCTGCGAAAGGTGGATATACACTGTACTAGTGCCGACATTGTGCATGCTCTGTTGCCTGTGTCTATGTGCCTGTGGTTCTGTCAGTGTGATCATGTGATGTATCTGACCCCAGGAATGTGTCAATAAAGTTTCCCCTTCCTGGGACAATGAATTCACGGTGTTCTTATTTCAATTTCCAGGAGTGTAATATAACAGGATTCACAGTTTGTCTATTGGGTTAATGCTCGGTAACAAGTAACGGAAAGACCACTAATTAGGAAAACCTTAATTTCTTTAGTCAAATGATAGTGAGGAGCAATCTGCAAGTGGATTCAAATTAACTTTCATTTTAAATAGTAACGTATTTAACTGAGAGAGACTTAACCTATATCCAATTAATGATTCTGCAGTTAATAGTAATAATAACGTTATAAAGACCATTCAGTTTCTGTAAGCCCTGAAAGTAATAGTGTGTTTCGGTATCTGTTATAATTTTGAAAATAGTTTGTGCTGCTTTAACTGTTAGTTTCAATCTTACCGTACACATATGTATGTGTCAAGAGTTCACTGCACTCGCATGTGACAAAGTATAGGTTGTGTTTATCCATTCAAATTACTAATAACTATTTTCTTGAACGAGAATGTTAATCATTCTCTTGCCTAGTTAGGCTGGCGACCGTTTTCTTTACCTGTTAAACAGTGCAGATAGGAAAAATTTTGTTTGTTACTGTTCAGATATTTCCGTATTTCTGACTTTCACTTTCGATAAGCCACCTCCGTTAGGTACAACACGGTCAACACAACAAAATTCCTCTCAGAGGGTAAAACTGCTTTGTTGCGTTGTACTATAATTGCTTTAATAAAATAGTTTTATCACACAACCTGCTTACATCTTTAAGGTTATGGTACAGCGGTAGCAGACGTATAGTGTTATAAGAGCACTGAAAGACCTGAGTCGAAACAAGGCCCCCGGTATAGACAACATTCCATTGGAATTACTGAAGGCCTTGGGAGAGCCAGTCCTGACAAAACTCTATCATCTGGTGAGCAAGACGTATGAAACAGGCGAAATACCTCAAGACTTCAAGAATAATAATTCCAATCCCAAAGAAAGATGGTGCTGACAGATGTGAAAATTACCGAACAATCAGTTTAATAAGCCTCAGCTGCAAAATACTAACACGAGTTCTTTACAGACGAATGGAAAAACTAGTAGAAGCCGACGTCGGGGAAGATCAGTTCGGATTCTGAAGAAATACTGGAACACGTGAGACAATACTAACCTTACGACTTACCTTTGAAGAAAGATTATGGAAAGGCAAACCTACGTTTCTAGCATTTGTAGACTTAGAGAAAGCTTTTGACAATGTTGGCTGGAATATTCTCTTTCAAATTCTAAAGGTGGCAGAGGTAAAATACAGGGAGCGAAAGGTTATTTACAATTTGTACAGAAACCAGATGGCAATTATAAGATTCGAGGGACATGAAAGGGAAGCAGTGGTTGGGAAGGGAGTAAAACAGGGTTGTAGCTTCTCCCCGATGTTATTCAATCTGTTTATTGAGCAAGCAGGAAAAGAAACCAAAGAAAAATTTGGAGTAGGTATTAAAATCCATGGAGAAGAAATAAAAACTTTAAGGTTCGCTGATGACATTGTAATTCTGTCAGAGACAGCAAAGGACTTGGAAGAGCAGTTGAATGGAATGGACAGTGTCTTGAAAGGACATAAGATGAACATCAACAAAAGCAAAACGAGAATAATGGAATGTAGTCGAATTAAGTCGGGTGATGCTGAGGGAATTAGATTAGGAAATGAGACACTTAAAGTAGTAAAGGAGTTTTGCTATTTGGGGATCAAAATAACTGATGATGGTCGAAGTAGAGAGGATATCAAATGTAGACTAGCAATGGGAAGGAAAGCGTTACTGAAGAAGAGAAATTTGCTAACATCGAGTATAGATTTAAGTGTCAGGAAGCCATTTATGAAAGTATTTGTATGGATTGTAGCCATGTACGAAAGTGAAACATGGACGATAAACAGTTTGGACAAGAAGAGAATAGAAGCTTTCGAAATGTTGTGCTACAGAAGAATGCTGAAGTTTAGGTGGGTAGATCACATCACTAATGAGGAATAGGATTGAGGAGAAGAGGAGTCTGTGTAGTACAACTTGACTAGAAGAAGGGATCGGTTGGTGGGACATGTTCTGAGGCATCAAGGGATCACCAATTTAGTATTGGAGGGCAGCGTGGAGGGTAAAAATCGTAGAGGGAGACCAAGAGATGAATACACTAAGCAGATTCAGAAGAATGTAGGTTGCAGTAGGTACTGGGAGATGAAGAAGCTAGCACAGGATAGAGTAGCATGGAGAGCTGCATCAAACCAGTCTCAGGACTGAAGACCACAACAGCAACAACTTGCAGATAAGCGCCTAGTTACTTTGTGCTCACCGAGCAGTGGCGTCCGACCACGGGATGTTGCGTGAGTGATTCACCGCGCTACGAGGGAAAATCAAAAAGCAGGTGATAATGAAAAGACAACTCCAAAAAGAGAGGCAAAATCGACAACAATGCAAGCCTGGAGCAGGTAAAGCACACAACGCAGACTGCAAACAAACCAGGCATGGAGGCCTTATGAATACCCTGCTTGGGTGAGATCTTCTATCTGTTCTGGTGGAGAATATGGAGTCATAAAATCACCATCAAACGTGCTTTTCTTTTTCTTGAAGGGGTAGACTGGAGCGAGCTGTTTGAGATAAGGACCATTATAAACCATTTTCAGTCAAATATCAGTTGAGCTGTAAAGCAACCAAGTAGTTCATACCCCACAAAAATGTTGGGGGGAACTGAACTGGGCGGCATGTCACTGGTACTTTCATGTGGTATCTAGAATACTACTCGCCTGGCAGTACAACACCGCAGGTACAGTTTGAATGTTAATACATTCTAAGACAAAAAGCGAAGCACAACAACGAAATTGTTCTGAAGAGGTCGGAATTTAATAGATGTGATGTTCGTGCAACGAAAATAAATGATTAGCGTTTCAGAATAGTTGGGCGATTCATTCTAAAGAAAGAGGTTCACATACTGTGCAAGTCAGTAATGCACAGGTCCATCTCTGGCCTTTATGCAACCAATTATTCGGCTTGGCCTTGATTGGAAGAGTTGTTGTATCTCCCCCGGAGGGACATGGTGCCAAATCCCGTCTAATTAGCGTGTTAGATCTACAAAATCTCGAGTTGGTTCGAGTGCCCTCCCCATAATGATCCAAATGCTCTTAATGTGGCAGAGACGTGGCGACCTTACTGGCCAAGGTAGGGTTTGGCAAGCGCGGAGACAAGCAGTAGAAACTCTCACCGTCTGCAGTCGGGGATTATTTTGCTGAAATATAAGACCACAATGGTTTTCCATGAATGGCAACAAAACGGGGGCATAGAATATCGTCAACGTATCGCTGTGCAGTATGCGTGACGTGGATGACAGCTAAAGGGGGGTTGTTACGGAATGAAATGTCACTTCACACCATTACTTTTGGTTATCAGGCTGTATGGTGACCGACAGCTAGACTTATCATCCCACCGCTGTTTAATTCGTCTCCAGATACGTCTTCAGTCTGGAATCTCATTAACTGGAGTAGAATTCTCTTCAGCATTAAGTACCACTTCTAAGTCAGCCTCAGTGACTAGTGAAGATTTGTGTGGCGACGCTGCACTGAACCACCCTACAGAAAGGAGTACGCTTGTAGAAAGAACAAAACGATCGGACACTGCAGATGCACAGTGACACGTAAGGGGAGAGTAATGTCGCACAGCAGAAATCAACACATTAGTTATTCTTAGGTGTACTCAAGAAGCACAGCACAAGAAACTGCTACGTTAGCTGTATCGTGGAAGTCTGTCACTCGACTCCACAGGTAAGACTATGCCCAAGATAACCAGCAGGCTCAAACTTCTGTATTGGAAATAACGTCTGTCCAGATTATAACGTAGACACTTTTATTGGATGCTGAAATTCTCTCGATACACCCCACGTCAGGTACCACTACGAAGATGTTACGCACAACAGAACGGTCACAGTTATTGTTTGTAATTTGACGAACTAGTGGAATCTACCGAAATATGAAATTCATGAATTTAAGAACACATCTATCGAAAGATCTATTAGGTTCATACGAATAACTACCACCAAAGGCTATCATCGCTTCAGTTAAAAATGTTTTGCAGTATAGTACGCTGGATAGAAAACCAGTAACTAGACCTCACCACTCACAGTTATAAATTAAATGTTCCTGTGTGTATCTCTAGTACACGACAACGAACCTCGCTACGCAACGGCGTAACAGAAATATTCAACTCTTTCATAAAACCCGCAATCAAATCGCGTTCAGTGTGCTTGTCAGCACCAGGAAATAATAGTTATTTTACGTCGCCCTTTTATCTACTTTATGAAATTTTCAAATTGTTCGTTTGCTATAAAACTGAGTTTTACTTTTTAATTACCTTTGAATATTAAGTATGGAGCAAATTAGACTAAGGGCTCTATGTTTCTTTTATATTTTTTTAAAAACAGATACTGTTCTCTCTTTGATTGTTTTCTTTCATGGACAGATGTAAGTCAGTTTTGATTTTACGAGTGCTATCCAATTAAACAAACAACTCTAATTAAAAAGCCTGAGTGCCATCGCCACTTCTAAGCAGCTTGAATTTTAAAACAGATATAAAACTAATCCCACTTCTGGCCTTGACTTTCTGCCCACCCAGTATTATTGATATTGTTTAAAACACAGCACTTAGACCATAGGTGAGACAATTAACGTGCCCTCAGTAAAAGTGGTTCTTGCTTTGTTGTTTGGGGTTTTAAAAGGAAAGCTACTACATTCTAGAACGTACGTGTAGATCTCCTAGTAATTTAGATCAGTTCTCGCTATATCACATACAACTGTAGGAAGTCCGTTCTCCTAATTACCGAGATAACACAGTCCGTGTATCTATACAGAAATTTCCAAACGTTAACTAAAATACATCGACGCTCACGCTGAAGTCGTAAAATAGTCCCTAACACATTATCGGGAATTCACTATTTCGTAAGTGCTTGCTTTCAATTCCAAATCCAGTAATACGACTACGCAAAGGCACTATTTCCTTAGTGCATACTTTCTCCATCTCCCTTTACATCCTTGAGACTACAGCTTGTTAGTTAATTCATTTGTGTGAATCATGCTGTAGAACTTCTAAATTTTTTAATTCAAATCACTATTTACATTGTGAATGTTGTCACGTATAGACGACATTATAATAAAAAAGCCATCACATCTTGCTTATTTTCATTTAGTAGTGCCTAATGGTACCATGTTTTGGGGCAGCTCCCTAAAGAACACTACAATTTTCTGTCTCCATAAAGGTTTATCACAATTATTTGTGGTAGTGCATTCAAGATTACCCAGTAGAAATCCTTTCAAGGAATTAGTCATGCTATTATGCTTCCATAATGAAATTTATCGTTTTATTGACCCGTAACTACATCTACAGACAGAACTACATTTATTTTGGGCCAAAAAGTGACCATTACCCAGGAACATACATTGTTTTTAACACCCCAAATATCAAGTAGCTGTTAATAAATCACAGTTCAAGCAAGAGCTCGATGACCCACTGACGACTATCTTATTGCAGTCCATCAGTGAGTTTCTTAGTAGACTCAATTCAAGATACGTTACTAATAATATCACATACCGCCAGTGTTGTGTAATGTTTCACTTCTGCAAGCTGTAGGTACAACTAATACCTTTGAAACATCCCCTTAGAAAAATTAATGAATTACTGTGCTGGTAAAACATTTACGTTATTTGATTTTAAAACAGCTGAGAAGAACTGAACGTACTCAGACATTTCTCTCTTTACTTATTCTGATCAACACTAAACTGACACACAGTATTTTTAGCGCAACGCAATCTAACTTTCAACAATCCCTACAAAAGAATGGCCCTGACTAACAATAACCTATAACTTTCATGAATGACTTACCTCACAAAAGTCTTCGTTACTCGAACTACTGCAATACAGCGAGCGCCAATACTGCCAGCTAAATAAAAGATTCTAACTACTGAAGGCACTGATAGGCATAGTTAGCAAATGAAAGATTTGATTAGAGAACAAACAATGTATTTACCTTAATAATGTTCAATAGTCATCATATATAAATTCTGCCATCTCTCTCCCCACATCCACCACTGCTGGCGGCTCACCTACAACTGCGCAACGCTACGCACTGTTCACATCCAACTGCCCAACACTACAATAGCAAATATTCCAACAATGCAAACCAGCCACAGACTTCACACAGCACAGTCAGTGATTTTCATATAGAAAGATACGTGGCGTTACCAAAATAAAAACCTAAACAGCCTACTTACACCTTGTAACACGAATACCATAAGTCAGCTTTGAAATATTTTTCATTACATGTGGGGTTTTATTATAGACTGTTCATTTTTATGTATTTTATTAAATATAGAGCAAAATGTGAAAGACATTGTTACTCACCACCTACAGGAGGCGTTGTGTCTGACTCACCACCTACAGGAGGCGTTGTGTCTGAGACAGGCTCAATGAAAGAGAATGCTACAATATTTAAGCTTTCGGCAAAAGCCCGCCTTCCAAAGTAGAAAACACACACACTCCCACAAGTACACTTGGCACACATATGGCCACTGTCTCGGCGCACTGTGGCCTGACTTCTACTGCATCTTATTTGGCCATCAATTTCATGGGTGTAGACTCTCTCTAAAACATATCCTTCGTTGCCATAATGCCCCTGGCCTCATTCTTTACTAGTCCCTGTCCTGCATTTACCTGTCGCCTTCGACACTCCCACTATGGTAGACATACACCTTCTGTCCGACCAAAGTACCTACAAGTCTTTTTCCTTTCACCTCTTCTCTTCTCCCCCCCCCCCCCCTCCCGATCAGTCACCCACTCTCGCCCTACCCCACCCACCAGAGCCTCCTAACACTGAACCCAGCAGCCCTGCCCTACCATGTTCCTGAGTATTCCCAAAGGAAGCACAGCATTTAATACCACCATCCTGCTGTCCCTCCCTGACTCATGCCTCTTCCTTACCCTTACTGTCCAACCCGGCAGATCGATACTCACATCAGATGCAGCCACAATCTGCCCCAGTGCCCAAAAACAGTAGTCATGTGTGTGTGAGTTAAGCTTGTGGGAATTGGCGTGTATTCTGCTTTGGAAGGAGAACTTTTTACGAAAGTTTAAACACGTTGTTTTTCTTTTTCATTGAGCCTGTCTATGACTAAATGGTTCCGGTATGTGATGAGTTACAATCTGTCGTTTCCATTCTGCTGTTATATATTTTATAGGAAAGATTTCCAAATACTCAGGCACTAGTCTGAAAATGAAGTTACCAAACAAACTACACTCCTGGAAATTGAAATAAGAACACCGTGAATTCATTGTCCCAGGAAGGGGAAACTTTATTGACACATTCCTGGGGTCAGATACATCACATGATCACACTGACAGAACCACAGGAACATAGACACAGGCAACAGAGCATGCACAATGTCGGCACTAGTACAGTGTATATCCACCTTTCGCAGCAATGCAGGCTGCTATTCTCCCATGGAGACGATCGTAGAGATGCTGGATGTAGTCCTGTGGAATGGCTTGGCATGCCATTTCCACCTGGCGCCTCAGTTGGACCAGCGTTCGTGCTGGACGTGCAGACCGCGTGAGACAATGCTTCATCCAGTCCCAAACATGCTCAATGGGGGACAGATCCGGAAAGCTTGCTGGCCAGGGTAGTTGACTTACACCTTCTAGAGCACGTTGGGTGGCACGGGATACATGCGGACATGCATTGTCCTGTTGGAACAGCAGGTTCCCTAGCCGGTCTAGGAATGGTAGAACGATGGGTTCGATGACGGTTTGGATGTACCGTGCACTATTCAGTGTCCCCTCGACGATCACCAGAGGTGTACGGCCAGTGTAGGAGATCGCTCCCCACACCATGATGCCGGGTGTTGGCCCTGTGTGCCTCGGTCGTATGCAGTCCTGATTGTGGCGCTCACCTGCATGGCGCCAAACACGCATACGACCATCATTGGCACCAAGGCAGAAGCGACTCACATCGCTGAAGACGACACGTCTCCATTCGTCCCTCCATTCACGCCTGTCGCGACACCACTGGAGGCGGGCTGCACGATGTTGGGGCGTGAGCGGAAGACGGCCTAACGGTGTGCGGGACCGTAGCCCAGCTTCATGGAGACGGTTGCGAATGGTCCTCGCCGATACCCCAGGAGCAACAGTGTCCCCAATTTGCTGGGAAGTGGTGGTGCGGTCCCCTACGGCACTGCGTAGGATCCTACGGTCTTGGCGTGCATCCGTGCGTCGCTGCGGTCCGGTCCCAGGTCGACGGGCACGTTCACCTTCCGCCGACCACTGGCGACAACATCGATGTACTGTGGAGACCTCACGCCCCACGTGTTGAGCAATTCGGCGGTACGTCCACCCGGCCTCCCGCATGCCCACTATACGCACTCGCTCAAAGTCCGTCAGCTGCACATACGGTTCACGTCCACGCTGTCGCGGCATGCTACCAGTGTTAAAGACTGCGATGGAGCTCCGTATGCCACGGCAAACTGGCTGACGCTGACGGCGGGGGTGCACAAATGCTGCGCAGCTAGTGCCATTCGACGGCCAACACCGCGGTTCCTGGTGTGTCCGCTGTGCCGTGCGTGTGATCATTGCTTGTACAGCCCTCTCGCAGTGTCCAGAGCAAGTATGGTGGGTCTGACACACCGGTGTCAATGTGTTCTGTTTTCCATTTCCAGGAGTGTACTAAAAAGATCTACTGCTATTTTTTGGGAAAAGGGTATGTTTCGGTAGATTAATGTGTTATCCTTTTATACGATGCTTTCATATATTATAGGTGTATAGGAGTCATAAAGCATGGCCACTCCCAAAACCCGCATCCTTGCACATAACCGACGTGACAAAGAATCGATTCTGGCTCAAGATCCCGTTGGCCTGCTTCCGGAGCATTACTGTGCATGCCATGCATTCTTCTTTTTGATCCTTGCTCAACGGGATGCGATGATGGCCCTTTCATTTTGAAGTCACAACAGTGAGATTAGACTGAACGAAGTTCGGAATTTTCTCACTATCGAGGAAATCTTTCTCATGGTTTGAGAAATGACTCTTGTCACTTGTTTGCCTGCAGGAAATATGGTATCTAGTAATGTCACAGAAAATTACTATTTGTGTGGTGATGGAGTCTCGATCTTGGATGGGTACACAGATCATCATCGTTTGCATGTAGAGCTAAGGGGATGTGATACTGCAACTACATTCCAACATTTCAAACATGGAGTGGGGCAGATTTCCACTTGTCTGCATGTCGATAATGGTGTGAAATATGAAGCCAGAGTGTAAACTTACCAGATCATATTTTGACACAGGTCTACAAAGGATCTGCCATGATTAGAGGAGGACGCTAAAATAGTAGATGTGCCAACAAAGCCTTGCTGCTGTTCGTTGTCGCGTTGCTGACACAAGATTCGTAGCATCACAAACGGTGGATTAAAACAGCCAAAGACCTCTCGTGTGCTTGATAAAGAAGAACGCAAAAACGAACACTGTAAACATAACCTAAGTACTAAAGTAACCCTATCACGTCATTAATATCATAGTACAACGTGTAGTGTACTTTGCGGGAAGTTTACGAATCCATATCATCGTCAACACTGGAAAGGGCCTTCGCCTGTCAATCACTGGGTATGGGAGACTTCTTTTGCAAATGATTTGTTGCCCAAACTGTGAATATATTTTCGAGAACGAATCTTGATTCTGCATTGTAGTGCACGATGTTTTGTAACTTCCTGGAAGATTAAAAACTGTGTGCTAGATCGAACCTCTCCCCCCCCCCCCTCCCCGCCGCCCCCCCCCCCCCAATGCCCCAGCCCCAAGGCTGTGGTTAAGCCAAGTCTCCGCAATATAGTTTCTTTCAGGAGTGGTAGTTCAGAAAGGTATGCAGGAGGAAGTCTGTGAAATTTGGAAGGTAGACTATGAGGAAGTGAAGTGAATTTCTGAAGATATGTCGCTAGCCTTCGACTGTCCCTGGATGTGGCAGAAATTTTGCCCATGGTTTGTTGCCGAAACTGTCAGTCCATTTCCGCGAATCAGTTTTCACTGTGCAGCAATGTGTACAGTGATCTGAAGCTTTCTGTCAGATTAAAGCTGTGTGGCGTGAAAGGAAAGGTCCCTGGCTCAAGTCCCGATCCGACACACAGTTTTAATCTGCCAGGGAGTTTCAAGTTTCGGTCCATTGTTTATATCTCTATTCCTGCCAACAGATGAGGCAGCACTTGAGAAAGATGTAAATCCTCATGGTACCAGGTGATTATAATTAAAATGTAGCTACTTACAGAGGTGAGTACGGTCTGTAATTATCGCATGCTAGCAAAAGTTGGCAAATATTCTACTGTGTTAATGTGGACCCGATTTCCACTAGAGAAAAATTAGTTCTAGTTCTTGCTACGAGGTGCTAATCTGGCGCTGTGAAGAAAGATGTACAGAAATGCCAGGCGATAATTACAGCCCACAATGGACCTCAGTGAGAAGCCGCGCTTAGACTGTAACCTCTCGGTACAATCCATGCTAGACACCAGCGGCAGTTTGAACTGAGAATGTTCGTAAGTTCATTGTACGATAAATGCACTTGTACATAGATTCGATGGGAGGATAATTTGCACATTTTTAGTTAGTTTATGACTTGATACTTATAATATTTTTCAATAATAACTCGAAAATGGAGGATTTTCGAATGGATAGTTGCGTGTCTTTTTCTTTTTTTATGTGATGAATCTAACACGAAAAGTTTGTGAAAGTACTTGTGTCACGCGCTACATGACTGTTTATTTGGTTACAAAAATGGTTCTTTGCTCATATTAATGGGTTATTATCCTTTTACCTTGTGTTCAGTTTTTTAATTTTTTGTAACCCAATTAAAGTTCAACAAATGTGACTTGTTTATGGTGTTACCTAGGCTCAGCATTCGTAAAGATGAATGTGTTACACCTCCCAAATCCTTACTATAGGTGGCCAAAGAATGGTCTCCAAACAGGCTGCAGTTAAACGTACACAGTCCTAGAACTTCCTGTTTGAAACAGTTTTGTGCGATAATTATAATGAGTCGCAGAATTCTTAATTATATTCCTGCATGTTATACGTCGAGTTAAAGATGAAACTTAATCAGACAGCATGGGCTAAACTTCCGCTGTAGTGCCTTGTGCCTTAATTAACTATCAAACTCACATGACTTTCGTATGGATTGGGCTTTATTCTAATATGTTGTCCTATTTTTATAGTTCACACAGCTTAACCATTTCTAGAAACGTCTAAGAATTCTGCGATGCATGAAATATCTGTTCACTCGATACCAGTAGCGGGAAGTGCTCCTTCTTGCATCCCTCGCCCATCGTGTACGATACCTGCATCCTGCGTAGAGGCACTCTATTGGCTGTATTTCCCGCAGATAAAGATGTGCTCCTGATCTGAATTTACAGTTTTTCATCAAAACACACATTATGTTACCACCTGAGCCTACAACAAGGCACTGGCCACAACGAATGAACATGTCCCAGAAATAAATTAAAATAGTTCCAATTCCCAAGCTCCGACAAGCGTTTTTGATAGCCTTCTTCTCGGTAAGCCCATCCCAATTATTCACATTTCGGCACGCTCTCTGCTCCCCTTCCAGCATGCCTGGTAATTGGCTAAAAAGAAACGCAACTCTATAATAGGCCGACTCTAAAACTGTCCGCTCCACTCGCTGGAACAGACAATCAAAAATTAAAATAAAAGTAATCTGAACTACAGAGCCATTCGTGGCCATTGTTGGAGACAGTTTTACGTTAATACACGTAGCAAATAGCAGTAATATTTGTCATCTAACTGCGAAAAAAACGTTTGTAGTAATTAATACCACTACAGTTGATCTTGTATCTCTTGTATTTGAAATGACTGCTTAATTCCGACAAATACCTAGTTTTAAGTGACACACAATTATTATGATAAGCACACATAATTCATTACTGCCTATAAGAGGCAAGAAGAAAAATAAATTTACACAGCGCAGCTGCATGCAACAGAAATCAACTACATAATACAGTGTGCAACCGTAAATAAGTAGATTAGTTAATAAAAGCATACTCCTACCCTATAGCTACGGCTCTGATAATATATACTACTGTAAAAAAATGTCGGTATGATGCAACCATTTCTACAAAGATTCTTTGTATACATTTCTTTCTCTAATGACATCACTTTCTGCAGTTACTGTTCTACATAAATAAAAAGGTCTGTTTCGCTGCTTCTGTTGGCATGTTTGGGGTTAATCTCAGTATTTTCTATAGGAACTTTGATAAGGTTTTCAGTTATAAATACAGTGACCCACGAAGAACAGTTTTTATACAGTTTATAAATATTCCGTGCAAATTTGGTGAACTATAATGAACTGAAGTCCCCCGATGCTGTGGAAACGACACCATTACCATCAAGCGGCGAATGGCAGGGCGGCTTGGAATCGGACAGGACGCTATCCTGACTGTAGTGCCAGGCTTCAGCGAGCTACCTCTGCCAGGACTTCGGCGCCAGCTAGAATGACCTGATATTCAGGACATGTCAAGACACTAAGCCGATTAAACAGATGTTTTACAAAAAATGTTTAACAGATGTGAGCAGGAAATCCGGAAAAGATCACACAGAAGGAGTAGCCTGTGTGTAATTGTCCTAGGAATCTGGCAACCCAAAAGTTGTTCACTGAATTTCAACTACAACTCCACACAGGGGCTCATAAACAAAATTACCGCTATGCCAGATGAGTCGTTCGGTTGTAGATACTTTGTGCTACCCGTTTGTAGATGAGAAGAGACGCTATATACAGACAATTATTTTTTTATTAAATGACATGCAACTGTTAAGACAAATGTTACGCCAACAATTAAAAAATACCGGTCACATTTTCAACGAAACTTGATGACTCCGAGAACAATCACAAACACATCTTCAGTGGACTACGCATGGTTCTGTGAGCCACCGACTTTCGCGCCAACAACCCCCGAAACGATCGCTTCCGATTCGCAGAGTGCTGCATCTGATGGTCCCTCATCCGGGGACGGAACTCACTCCGGTCGCTGAATAATGGATGGCCCACGCCACGGATTGCTCTTCACAGTGGGTGGTTTAGGGGGGCGAAAGGAGGGGGAGGGGTTGCTAGGCGGCTGACCACCGTCCCTCTGTCCTGCAGAAGCTTCTTGCAGTGTTAGCACTGGTCACGCAAGAGCAAAAAGCCACCTTCACCTGGTCGTTTCCATGGAGATCTTGTGACGTCACTCAGATACCCCTTCTTCTGCTTTTCGCAACATTGTTATTAAGAATCCCCTACTTGATGCCTACCGTGTTTCTCATTTTTAACAGTAACAAAGAAAAATTTGTCAGGTATATAATACCTATTGCTGACAAGAAATTTTTATAGAGATTGCGTTCTTTATGATCGTAATGAACTTTGGAAAGTTAATAAATCTACAATATTGTAGAACAAAAGCAAACTGGTGCTTTTCATTTATTATAATGTTGTTCTACCAAGAACCGACGGAAGTGACTGTTAATTTCGAAAGTTGGTTGAATGTCCTTTTTCTCCTTTGAGGTTTGGAGTCTCTATTTGGCATACGAGCATATAATTCTTCCGGGGAACAGAACGTAACTAATTGTCTGCACAACAGTCTCTCTGCCACTCTCTGCCATTAGATTCGGTCTTGGACTTACGTACCTCCGTAAGTCTGATATTGATTCAGCTTGTACCTGCTTAACACGCAGCGAATATCCCAAGAGAAATAAGACATGTTTTCAAAAAAATCCGCAAAATTTTAACTCACACGGATCAGATGCGTGTTCGCGCGCTTGTGTTTAGTGCCCTTAAAATGATAGAACGCCGAAGAATTAAATCGTGAGTAGCTCTTTACGGAGACTTTATGCGTTTAAGCTTTCCCAAAAATCTCAGGAAGGTGTCTACTGAGGTGCTCTGCGAACGATATTTGTACGAGACACTGAGTGAATTAATGATAGATTTATTCTAATACATGACAGATCGACCCCAGACGAGCGGAAACAGACGAGAACTTACAACATGAGCTCATCAATGTGAGAGAGGCAGCTCACAGATTATACAAAAGATATTCCACTCACTAAAATCATATTGCCTACAAACAATTCCGAAACGCCGAACTCGGACATGTTCATACTTGTAGGAGTCTTAATACAAATTAACTCAAAATTCTGTTTCTCGATACTTTTTAACCGCTTGTTGCCTCACGGCACTAAGAAAGTACGTGTAACTTTTTTCCAGCATACTTTTCTCACAGTTAGTTTAGTGCTCTGAGAGTCTGTCGGTACGTTACTGTACCTCCGTTCCACAGTTTCAAAGATGTTACTTCCCAAAAGATAAATCTCTCTGGCTGCTAGAGATAACAACTCTTCCTGCTCTGAAAACAGAAGACTACTACACTCGCAAACAAAGTTGACAAATAAAGGCATTTTCCATTTACAGTCGCTTCCATCAGCCACCGGCGCCAAGTGTCAGCTTTGTTTGTGCGAACAGTGCACATGCTTGTTTTTGTGGTGTTGCCTAGCTTTCTTAACAAGTTACTGAAACTTCTGCCAGATATTCCATTGTATCTACTCTCTTTGCTTTTTTAAATATTTTTTTCGTTATAAGCAAACGATATAAAACGGAAGATAAATAGTGGACTTACAAGTATTGCCACGCTGTACGAACACTTGTAACGGCATGGCATAACTTCTCACATGTTGTTCTGTCTACTTTATACGAAAAAGGTGGACAAAAATCGTGGTACTGGCGGTTATTTTCGACCTTTCACTGTAGCAGAAATTAAAGCGCTTTCGTTTGAGCACATTCTCAACGATATTTCAGAATCACTGACAACTAAGATGAAGACGACGTCAATGTTAACAATTTTGACAAAACGTTTCGTGCTATTTGTAAGAAACAAATTGTGTAATAAACACTTACATTCAGTTCATGATATCTCTTAAAGTATTTTGCAATCTACACGTACACTTCAAAGCGAAAAGCAGCCAGATCTCATAGAAAGTGGGGAAACAAATTGAATACAGAAAAAGTGTAAATGCATTCTTACACTTTACCCGTCATACATTTTTTATTCAGTCAATGACAACTTATTCTTCTTCAGTTCATGGATTAGGCTAAAAGCCTATTCCCACTGTGACCACTATCGTACTATCTGAATTCCTGTATTGTTATTACAGGTCCTGTAGAAGTATTTCAGGATTGCATCTCAGCTAAAGACGTTTTTATTTTCGTTCGCAAGCCAATCTTAGAGGACGTAATATTCCAGAGTAATCTTTATACAGCATATTAGAAAAAAAATTTATAACTGAACAACATGAGTAGTTAGATTTTTTTAATTAATTTATTTACAGGTTATCACAAGATACCATCACGGACACACTATTGGTCTGTATGTAATGACCCCGGCGTTGTACGAGTAGGAAAAGGATTTATTTTATTCTGAGTAATCTACATCTTAATGATGACAAAAAGTCCAGAAAATAGCACTGACAGTTGTATCAAACATGCCCACTTCTAACTGCCTTGAATAAGTGATTTATTGTCGTTTACAGTAGCACTAAGGAGCTCAGAATTGAGGAATCGATTATTGTCGTCATGGAAAGAAGTAGCCTAAAGGAATATAATCCATTAACACCAATCAAAAGAGGCCGTGTAAAGGATGCACACTAAATTCTAACGTGCATGAAGGCAGAAATGAGAGAGTAGAGAAGGAATACGAAGGGTACTATTAGGAGAGAGAAATTTCTAAACCATATTTGAATCACTCATAAAACTGTAAGGGGAATTTTTTTATCTGTATTCCACTTTTAGATAAATTAAAATTAGGAAATATATTTCCCTGAGGAAGAATTAGAACGAACAGGAAAGGTTTGCCAACCAATTTCCATAAAAAATGGTTAAATGATGCAGACTCAAATCACAGAGTGTCATCATTAGAACTAATAATAGTTCAATGGCGAGACAATAAAGTAGCGCACTTTGCATCAAACTTCCACGGCTGTGAACATAGTGCAATTTCGAGAAACCAGAACGATTGTACTACTACAAGTATACAATGTGCAGGTATTGTAAGTGAGTACAACAAAACATGATGGGGTGCACCATGCCGTCAGATTGCGTTCAACTTCACGGTGTTGGCAGGCGCTCAAAGAAATGGCACGCCGTCTCTTTTGGGACGCAATAGAAACTGCTTTCGTCAATGCTAATGTCATTTCAAACAAAGGAAAATCCAGGATGGAATGTAACAATATTATGAAGAAAGTTGTTGCTACTCACCATGTACACAGAAGCGCAATTGCCTTCCCAACCTTGTACAAAGACAGATCTCTCGCTCATTATATTTCCAGTCAGCCATCAGCTCTGAAATTCCCACAATCTGGCTACAGAGGAGTGTTCCTCTCGTTAGCCAGTACCACCCAGGGCTGTAGCAGCTGAATTATATTCTCCGACAGGGTTTCGACTACCTCTCACCGTGCCATGAAATGAGACATGTCCTAACCCACCATCCTTCCCATTTCTCTCGCAGTGGTTTTCCGCCACCCACCGAACATACACAATACCTTCGTCCATTCATACACAACCCCTGCTCCCAACCCCTTGTCTCATGACTTCTACCACCGTAATAGACCTAAATGCAAGACCTGTCCCATACATTCTCCTACCCCCACCTACTCCAGTCTGGTTACGAACATAACCTATCACATCAAAGACAGGGCTACTTGTGAAACCAGTCACATAATCTACAAGCTAAGCTGCAACCACTGTGCTGCATTCTATCTGGGCGTAACAACCAATACGCTGTCTGTTCACATGAAGGGCCCTGACAAACTGTGGTCAAGAAGCAACTGGTGCACCCTGTTGCTGAGCACGCCGCCGATGACGACATGCTTCATTTTCGTTTTGCACCCTGTGCCATCTGGATCCTTCTCACCAACACCAGCTTTCCTGGCTTGCACAGGTGGGAACTCTCTCTGCAGTAATCGTACATTCCCATAACCCTCCTATCCTCAACCTTCGTCAGCCATTGTCCTTATCCATCTGGCCCCTTACCTGCTCCCATTCCAGCACTACACAGCCATCTATTCTATCAACATACCCAGTCTTTTTACTTCTCTCCTATTACGCTACTAACTCCCCCTCTTGCATCTTACCTCCAGCTGTACCTAGCTGCCCTGTTCTCTCTACACCTGGTCCTGCACGCTCCCACTAGCAGTACCTTACCATTCCCCATCCCTACCCTTCCATCTCTCCCCCTCACCTCAATGACCTACTTACCCCCACCCGTTTGCCTATCCCATGTGCTGCTGCTCATAGTCTAGCTTTATCTGCCAGAGACTGTGGTCATGTGAGTTGCATTTGTGTATGTGTGTGTGTGTGTGTGTGTGTGTGTGTGTGTGTTTTTCCTGTTTCCGACAAACGCCTTGTTGGTCGAAAACTCGTTTTGTGACAGTCTTTATGTCGTGCTTATATGCAACTAACGTCATTTCAGTTATTTAGATGGGGCGCTGCCACTGCTGGAATTCAAATGTGCTGTGCCTTATGAATGAGCAGCTTATAAAAAATCTCAGGAAAATAAATAATAGAGATCGAATAACTCCCACAAAGAGGAGAAAGGACAATTTTTCTGCTCCTAAAGATATACGTCTCAGCAACAGAGGCAATGTAATCTATGTGATCGTTCCAATTTAGGTTATTTGTAATTGTAATCCCTAAGTATTTAGTTGAATTTACAGCCTTCATATTTGTGTGACTTACCGCGTAATCGAAATTTACCTGACTTTTTTCAGTACTCATGTGAATAACTTCACACTTTTCCTTACTCAGGGTCAATTGCCACTTTTCGCATCATACAGATATCTTATCTAAATCATTTTCCAATTCGTTTTGGTCATCTGATGACTTTAAAAAACTGTAAATGGCAGCATCATCTGCAAATAAACTAAGAGGGTTACTCAGATTTTCTCCTATGTCGTTAATATAGATCAGGACCAATAGAGCGCTTATAACACTTCCTTGGGGAACGCCGCATATTACTTCTGTTTTACTCGATTACGTTCCGTTTATTTCTACGAACTGTGACCTTTCTAACAGGAAATCACGAATCCAGTAGCACAACTGAGGTGATACACCATTGTCACGCAGTTTGGTTAGAAGACGCTTGTGAGGAACGGTGTCGAAAGCCTTCTGGAAATCTAAAAATATAGAATCAATTTGACATCCCCTGTCGATAGCATTTATTACTTCATGCGGAAAAGAGTTAGTTGTGTTTCTCAAGACCGATATTTTCAAAAATTTTCCCCCTCATGTATGTGTTAACTGTCATGGCAGTCAATCTCCACGTTCACTTGATTGCCCGTCTTATTAGAAGGAAAAGAAAGTAAAGGATCGTATAACCTACACTGAGGCTCGTAAGAAGTAGGCACGTCTTTATCATGTGTCAATGATGTCTAACTGTGCTTTAGTTACATCTTCGCCCATTCCTCCCCCTTCTTTACCCCAGTCCCTAACACCTCTCCTTCCCCCCTCCCCTGCGATTCCCACACCCTCTCCTATGGGCGCTGCTCCCCCTCCCCAGCCAGAGAAGTGTCCCACTTCTTCGGCATCTGCCGGTCCAGTGAGCCCCTCTCGGGACCCTCCTTCCCGGCATCTCCCATGCCAGAGGTCTGCTGCCACATTACGAATACGAGAACCATCATCTGAGGGCCTCCAGGTCGCCTGCTCTCTTTCTGTTCCAGATCTTGCTGCAGCTGGCTCCCTTTTGCAGCACAGCCCTCCTAGATCCCAAACAGAAAAGAAAAAGAGCAAGTCCCAGGACAAGGAGCCTATGTTGTCACCAGAGGTCCCTCCTCACCTTCGCAAGCTGACTCTGACTTGCTGTTCATGGATGTTGCCCCCTCCTTGTCGGTGACGAATGGTGACCTGGCGGCATGACTGGCTTTAGCCTGCTCAACCCCCATTTGAATCATCGGTCTGTGGTTACCCAATGGAATTGTAATGGATATTACCGTCACCTTCCGGAGTTGAAATCCATTATTTCTTTTTACTCTGCAGCTTGTGTGGTTCTACAGGAATCTCATTTTACTGATGATCGCTCATCGACCCTCCATGGTTTCCGTGCTTTCTGTCGAAATGGGGTCGGCCCCCTGCAGGCCTCTGGTGGCGTATGTACGTTGGCCTGTACAGATGTTGCTAACACGTGGATTCCTATTCAAACTACATTGGAAGTGGTTGCTGTTAGGGTCCAACTGGACTCTGGGGTCACAGTTTGTAATCTTCATCTCCCTCCTGGCAGGACTCTTACAACCGCTGCCTTATCTGCCCTTCCACAGCAACTTCTTCCTCCCTTCCTCCTTCTCAGGGATTTTAATGCTAATCATCCCTTGTGGGGCAGTGCATTTCCATCTAGTCGGGGTCTTCTCATAGAAAAGTTTCTTACAGACCACGACTTGTACCTTCTTAATTATGGCTCCCCTACCTATTTCAGTGCTGGTCATGGTACCTCTTGTGCCATTCATCTTTTTCTTTCTTCTCCCTCCCTCCTCCCTACATTACATTCCCCACATCTCTTGGGGTGCAGATCATTTCACTCTTCTCCACCTTCATTGGGCTTTAGTGCTGTTTCGCTTGGACTGTGGTTGTCAAGTCTATGGTTCTGCTGCTTCTTCCACACTGCGCCTCCTGGATCTGGTCCACTATCGCGGTATCCAGTTGGCTACAGGTGCCTTCCCTCCTAGACCTATTGTTAGTCTCCTTGTTGAAGCTGGGATACCCCAACCCCCTTTTTGTTCGGCGGTCCCAGCTTTGGTTTCTTATGCAATAGCTGTCTGTTCCTCTCCCACTCATTATTCCTGTTCTATCCTGTTCCCAGACCAAGGAAATCACCCACCTGATTCCCAACCTCGGTTGAGTTTACCGGCTGGGCTCCACCTTGCGTCTCTTTGCGTGATTTTCCGCTTCCTTCTTTGTCCTGTCACCCATGATCCCTCCCCAACAATCCCCCGACCTCCTCCATTGGTTAGTTCCATGGCCCCAGATTCGGATAGATCTCCGCCGAGGTCCAAAAGGTTCTGTAGCCCAATGCTGATCCATTGTTTTTTCTGACGAATTTTATGGGAGTTCTGGGATGCTAGTGCTTTTTACATTGATGGCTCTAAATCTGCTGATCGTGTGGGATCTGCCTTCGCATCCTCTGTTGGCAAGGAAAATCATCTGGTGCCAACTACATGTGGGAGGCATACTGTGGAATTAATGGCAAATACCCAGGCCTCACCTTTATTAATCAGTCCCAATTCACCCACATTTTGTTATGTACGGACTCAATGAATGACCTTCAGGCTACTGACTGGTGTTTTTCCCGCCATCCCTCGCTCTCGGCCATCCATAACAGCCTTGCTGTTCCATTGACTTCCTTTGGGTCTCCCACGTAATAAGCTTGCTGATCGTTTGGCTGGGGGAGCACTTACCGCCAATTCTCTGTAATCCTTCCTGCGGCGGATTTATGGCTTCATATCAAATCCCACTTCACACAATCATGGGCCAACTATTGGGACGCTACCTCCCTGTCTAATAAACTCCGTGCGCTGAAGGTGACACTTGTCCCATGGCATTCTTCCTTCCACCTCTCCCAGAAGGACTCGACCACCCTGTGTGGTCTCTGCATCAGGCATTTCAGGCTGACCTATAGTTTTCTTTTGCATATTGAGCCACCCCCACTTTGTGGTTGTAAAGCCTTCCAGTCAGTAGCCCACATTTTAGTGGAATGTTCCCTTCTTTTGGCTGCACGAACTACCTAAGGAGAGGACACTCAGCTTAGGTAGGTAGTTCGTGCAGCAATGTTGAATATCGTACTATGTTGGTGTAATGGGTAGCATTTCTGCCTAGCAAATAATAAACCCCAGGTTCGAGTCCTGGCTGCAGCATAAATTATAATTCATTTTGTCTGCTTCGATCATTATGGTAGATAACAAAAAGAGCCTTAAATGTTCAAGGGAAACATTTGATTATAAGATAGATAAAGATCACGTATGGTACAATAACGTCCCATTACGTCCAATGCTGGGGTGTTTGCCAATATCTGAGAGCCATGGCAGTAGTGACAATATGTAAGGGAAAATGAATTGAAATCCCAATGGGATCATTTTCTCTATGGCTTCTGCTCGCCCAGGCCGCAACTGGATGTATAATCGCCAGTCTGTGGTGGACAGCTTTTGGTACTCCAGCATGTGAATACGTAACAATCGAAGATAGCATAAGACAGTCACCAACACGTACAGTTATGGACCAATCTCTTTTATTCCGGATGTGCACTTTTTCCTTTTCGTAATTCTTAGTAGGGTGAAATGACATCTAAATACAGTCCGTTCATTGCTTTAGTATTTTTGAATACACAACTCTCGTACATTTACTGAGAGCGCAATGATTACATTTCCTTTGCTTTATGTCACCGAGATCTGTTTATGCATTTCTCGTGCATTGTTGTGATGTGTATCAGGGAGATGAAAATCTAACAATCATGGGGGAAGCAGTAGAAGGAAAGGTTACAGAAGTATATGGGCTTGGAGCAAGGAATGAGAGAGGAGAAAGACTAATCGAGTTCTGTAATAAATTTCAGTTAGCATAGCGAATACTCTATTCAAGAAACCCAAGAGGGGGGCATATACTTCGAAAAGACCGGATGATACGGAAAGATTTCGGTCAGACAGCGATTCCGAAATCAGATACTGTATTGTAAGGTGAACCCAGGAGCAGATATAGACTCAGATCATGATGTAATAGTGATGAAGAGTAAGCTGAAATTCAAGAGATTAGTCAGGAAGAATTAATACTCAAAGAAGTGAGATAGGGAAGTTCTAATGGATGACGAGACACGCATAAAGTTCTGTAAAGCTATAGATACAGCAGTAAGGAATAGCTCAGTGGGCAGTACAGTTGAAGAGGAATGGACATCTCTGAAAAGGGCAATCACAGTAGTTGGAAAGAAAAACGTAGGTACAAAGAAGTTATCTAGGAAGAAACCATGGCTAACAGAAGAAATACTTTAGTTGGTTGATGAAAGAAGGAAGTACAAAAATGTTCAGGGAAATTCAGGAATACAGAAATACAAGTTGCTGAGGAAGGAAATAAATAAGAAGCGCAGTGAAGCTAAGACAAAATGGCTGCATGAAAACTGAAGAAATCGAAAAAGAAATGATTGTCGGATGGACTGACTCGGTATACAGGAAAGTCAAAACAACCTTCGGTGACACGAACAGCAAGGGCGGTAACATTAAGAGTGCAACGGAAATTCCACTGTTAAATGCAGAGGAGATAGCGGATAGGCGGAGAGAGTACATTGATGGCCTCTATGAGGGGGAAGATTTGTCAGATACGATACAAGAAGAGATAAGGGATGCAGTACTAGAATCAAAGTTTAAGAGAATTTTGAGACATAAGATTAAATAAGGTTAAAGGGATAGATAACATTCCATCAGTATTTCTAAAATCATTGGGAGAAGTGGCAACAAAATACCTATTAACGTTGGTGTGAACAATGTATGAGTCTGGGATCATGCCATCTGACTGTCGAAAAAATATCATCCACAAAATTCTGAAGACTGCAACAGCTGACAGGAGCGAGAATTATTGCCCAGTCAGCTTAACAGCTGATGCATAGAAGTTGCTGACAGGGATAATATACAGAAGAATGGAACAGAAAATTGAGGATGCGGTAGATGACGATCAGTTTGGTTTTAGAAAAGATAAAGTTATCAGAGAAGCAATTCTGGCGTTGCGGTTGATAATCGAACCAAGACTAAAAACAAATAAAGACACGTTCATAGGAGCTCTCGACCTGAAAAAAGCGTTCGGCAGTGTAAAATGGTACAAAATGTTCGAAATTCTGAGAAAAATAGGATCAAGTTATAAGGATAGACGGGTAACACACAATATGTACAAGAGCCAAGAAGGAATATTAAGAGTGGACGACCAGGAACGAAGACCTCGGATTGAAAAGGATGTTAGACAGAGATGTAGCCTTATTCAGTCTACACATCGTAAAAGGAATGATGGAAATAAAAAAGAGCTTCAGGAGTGGAATTAAAATTCAAGGTGAAAGAATATAAATGAAAAGATTCGTTGACGACATTACTATCTTCAGTGAAAGTGAAGAAGAATTATATGATATGCTGAATGAATGGAATGAACAATCTAATGAGTAGAGAATATGGACTGAGAGTAAATCGAAGAAATATGAACATAATGACGAGTAGCAGAAGTGACAAGAGCGAGAAAATCGAAGAAAGATGAATAAATGACGAGTAGCAGAAGTGACAACAGCGAGAAACTTAGCATCAGTCTTGATTGTCACGAAGTAGATGATGTTAAGGAATTCTGCTACCTGGGTATTGTGCAAATATATATAAAAATTATTACTCGAATTAATTACATTATTGTCATGTTTGATTTTTATGAATTTTGCAGTGAATGAATTGTCTTTCACTTTTAATTTACCGATCTTGCAAATTGTAAGTCAGTGGTGGCATAAACTTACTTCGATTTTACTTGCGTTATGCCGTTGAGATTTGCGGAATTTGATTATATGCTTCTTCTTCCGCCATGACTACTTCTCATTTTTGACAGTTAATACAATACTGATTTTTATCGGACTTCCTCTTCAGATGCAGGCAGCTACAGTGACATGACATTAGCATAGTGCGCGGAAGAAAAGGAAACTTTCGTGGTTTTAGACTAAAAAGAACTCTCACACTTCATACTTTCATAAAAATTATTATCAGGTAACACAATGTCTACTACACACTTCTCACAAGAATACGTCTTCTCCCCACGATAATTAAAGACAGTGTCCTCTAAATAATTGACCAAAAAAAATTGACATTAGTTTCCATCATTTGTCATTCGCCTTCCGGCGTAGCCAGCTACATCTTTTCCGACGCTTACAGCGGTCGCGCTCGTGTTTATTGTCATTAGTTTTCTTAAACTTTTATTGTAGCGTGTCGGGGCTTTTCCTTACGTACCTATACAGCATCAAAATAACCACTGACGAACGGAGCTAGAACATCAAAAGCAGACAAGCCCTGGCAAAAAGCGCATTTCGGGCCGAGAGAAATCTATTAGTATCACACATAGGCCTTAATTTGAGGAAGAAATTTCTGAGAATGTACGTTTGGAGGATAGTATTGTATGGTAATGAAACATGGGCTGTGCGAAATTCGGAACAGAAGAGAACCGGAGCGTTTGAGACGTGGAGCTACAGACGAAAGTTGAAAATTAGGTAGACTGACAAGGTAATGAATGAGTAGGTACTGCACAGAATCGGAGAGGAAAGAAATATGTGGAAAACACTGATAAGGAGAAGTGAGAGGATGGTATGACATCTGTTAAGACATCAGTGAACGACTTCTATGGTACTAGAGCGACCTGTAGAGGGGAAAATCTGTAGAGGAACACGGATTGGAATACACACAGCAAATAACTGAGGGCATAGATTGCAGGTGCTACTCTGAGATGAAAAGGAATTCGTGGCTGGCCGCGTCAATAGGACTCAAAAACAAGAGCATCATCCGTGACAGAGGAAAAGCATACAGGTGTTTGTTCGTCTGCATCAGATGCCGCTGATGATGGGTTATAAACGCAGAGAATGGTTTTGGCTTATAAAACAATTCTAGTTTCATATAAGTGCACACTCCGCTGCAGAGTGAAAATCTCATTCTGAATTCTAGTGCAGCTCATGGTGTATTGAAGACATCTCTCAATAATTTCTTATTATTTGAAAAGGAGTTGATGGCTCTTTAAAGAAATATAATTATTATGTAAAACATGATCAATAAAATCCTACTTTCTACTTACTTTAGTAATATCAGATAAAGATTCTAACTGCCAGAGAACAGTTCATTAACAGAAAAACTTTGAATACAAGCCGAAGTTTCAAACTTTATGGAAATTTCATCTAACGTAAGGCTAACACATCGAATAAAATCTTTTTTAGAAAGCAAATGCTTACATCTAGATACCAAACGACAAAAGAAGCATTTTACTTAAAAGGAGTACTTCATTGCTAATCACTACATCTGTGATACGAGAAAATAAACATCTTATTCATCATAGTATATTTTGATATCATTATGAAAATATAATCTTTTTTTTAGTTTCTGGATAGCAAAATAAGAAAGATATGTACAATGATGTATGCTCCAGAATAAAAAGCTTACCACTTTTTGTTATGTCTTTTCAATGAAGACGCTTTTGAGTGAGTTCTGAAGAAAATATTGTCTCCAATTTTATACTTCGTTGTTTGTCCTAGCCTTTTATCGAACTGTTATTTTCTCTTTTGAACAATATGTCGCAGTTATTGTAAAACTCAACGTATCTGCTCGTTTCTGTTACTGAATGTCTCTGGTACCTTAGGTATTTCGTCTATCCATTCGTTCTTTTCTATTTCGTTAAATATCACCTCAGATGGTACGTGTTTTGTAGACAAATGAGGTAAATTATTAAACACATCTTGAAATACAGTTGCGTAGTCAACCCATTTTGACTGCTGTTTTGGAACATATGATCTTATAAACCTAATAAATTCTCTAAATACCCATTCAGTGGTAGCGAAAGCGTGATATTAAAAATCTGCTTAACTCTATGTTCTCTCAAAAAGGATTTTAATTTATTACCTGTGTAGTAAGATACGTTATCTGACAACATAGCATCAGGTTTTCCCACCTGGGGAATATAATCTTGTGTCATTCTTCTACTGACAAATGTATTTGTTGCTACTTGTATGGGATTCTATTTAACATGTTTAGAAAACAGATCATATAATGCTACTGTACACTTAATGCCATCCCTTACAGGTGGTGGGGAGTGAGCTACATCACACGATACTAACTGAAAAGGTTTCGTAGGAATTATAGAATGTAATTGCATTCTACCTCATCAGTTAAGTGACTTAGCGTTTTGGCATACTATACAAGTATCCTACCTCATCTGTTCAGTGGTTTAGCCTTTTGGCATACTACCCAAGTTCTTAACAGCAGTCACTTTACTTTTTACATTAGGACAATAACAATGCCTAGGCACTTTTGATGTACACATATCAGCTCCGAAATATCCCCAACAAAATGGGTAAACCAAATAAAGCTCAAAAGACACTGTGATAGAATGCACACATTCCGAGTTTTTACCTCATATCTTCTCTTACATCTTCTCTTACCCCCCCATGAACCATGGACCTTGCCGTTGGTAGGGAGGCTTGCGTGCCACAGCGATACAGATGGCCGTACCGTAGGTGCAACCACAACGGAGGGGTATCTGTTGAGAGGCCAGACAAACGTGTGGTTCCTGAAGAGGGGCAGCAGCCTTTTCAGTAGTTGCAGGGGCAACAGTCTGGATGATTGACTGATCTGGCCTTGCAACATTAACCAAAACGGCCTTGCTGTGCTGGTACTGCGAACGGCTGAAAGCAAGGGGAAACTACAGCCGTAATTTTTCCCGAGGACATGCAGCTTTACTGTATGATTAAATGATGATGGCATCCTCTTGGGTAAAATATTCCGGAGGTAAAATAGTCCCCCATTCGGATCTCCGGGCGGGGACTACTCAGGAGGATGTCGTTATCAGGAGAAAGAAAACTGGCGTTCTACGGATCGGAGCGTGGAATGTCAGATCCCTTAATCGGGCAGGTAGGTTAGAAAATTTAAAAATGGAAATGGATAGGTTAAAGTTAGATATAGTGGGAATTAGTGAAGTTCGGTGGCAGGAGGAACAAGACTTCTGGTCAGGTGACTACAGGGTTATAAACACAAAATCAAATAGGGGTAATGCAGGAGTAGGTTTAATAATGAATAGGAAAATAGGAATGCGGGTAAGCTACTACAAACAGCATAGTGAACGCATTATTGTGGCCAAGATAGATACGAAGCCCACACCTACTACAGTAGTACAAGTTTATATGCCAACTAGCTCTGCAGATGATGAAGAAATTGAAGAAATGTACGATGAAATAAAAGAAATTATTCAGATAGTGAAGGGAGACGAAAATTTAATAGTAATGGGTGACTGGAATTCGATTGTAGGAAAAGGGAGAGAAGGAAACATAGTAGGTGAATATGGATTGGGGCTAAGAAATGAAAGAGGAAGCCGCCTAGTAGAATTTTGCACAGAGCACAACTTAATCATAGCTAACACTTGGTTTAAGAATCATGAAAGAAGGTTGTATACGTGGAAGAACCCTGGAGATACTAAAAGGTATCAGATAGATTATATAATGGTAAGACAGAGATTTAGGAACCAGGTTTTAAGTTGTAAGACATTCCCAGGGGCAGATGTGGACTCTGACCACAATCTATTGGTTATGACCTGTAGATTAAAACTGAAGAAACTGCAAAAATGTGAGAAATTAAGGAGATGGGACCTGGATAAACTGAAAGAACTAGAGGTTGTACAGAGTTTCAGAGAGAGCATAAGGGAACAATTGACAGGAATTGGGGAAAGAAATACAGTAGAAGAAGAATGGGTAGCTCTGAGGGATGTAGTAGTGAAGGCAGCAGAGGATAAAGTAGGTACAAAGACGAGGTCTGCTAGAAATCCTTGGGTAACAGAAGAAATATTGAATTTAATTGATGAAAGGAGAAAATATAAAAATGCAATAAATGAAGCAGGCAAAAAGGAATACAGACGTCTCAAAAATGAGATCGACAGGAAGTGCAAAATGGCTAAACAGGGATGGCTAGAGGACAAATGTAAGGATGTAGAAGCTTATCTCACTAGGGGTAAGATAGATACGGCCTACAGGAAAATTAAAGAGACCTTTGGAGAGAAGAGAACCACGTGTATGAATATCAAGAGCTCAGATGGCAGCCCAGTTCTAAGCAAAGAAGGGAAGGCAGAAAGGTGGAAGGAGTATATAGAAGGTTTATACAAGGGCGATGTCCTTGAGGACAGTATTATGGAAATAGAATAGGATGTAGATGAAGACGAAATGGGAGATACGATACTGCGTGAAGAGTTTGACAGAGCACTGAAAGACCTGAGTCGAAACAAGGCCCCCGGAGTAGACAACATTCCGTTAGAACTACTGACGGCCTTGGGAGAGCCAGTCATGACAAAACTCTACCAGCTGGTTAGCAAGATGTATGAGACAGGCGAAATACCCTCAGACTTCAAGAAGAATATAATAATTCCAATCCCAAAGAAAGCAGGTGCTGACAGATGTGAAAATTACCGAACTATCAGTTTAATAAGCCACGGCTGCAAAATACTAACGCGAATTCTTTACAGACGAATGGAAAAACTGGTAGATGCAGACCTCGGGGAGGATCAGTTTGGATTCCGTCGAAATGTTGGAACACGTGAGGCAATACTGACCTTACGACTTATCTTAGAAGAAAGATTAAGAAAAGGCAAACCTACGTTTCTAGCATTTGTAGACTTAGAGAAAGCTTTTGACAATGTTGACTGGAATACTCTTTTTCAAATTCTAAAGGTGACAGGGGTAAAATACAGGGAGCGAAAGGCTATTTATAATTTGTACAGAAACCAGATGGCAGTAATAAGAGTCGAGGGGCATGAAAGTGAAGCAGTGGTTGGGAAAGGAGTGAGACAGGGTTGTAGCCTCTCCCCGATGTTATTCAATCTGTATATTGAGCAAGCAGTAAAGGAAACAAAAGAAAAATTTGGAGTAGGTATTAAAATTCATGGAGACGAAGTAAAAACTTTGAGGTTCGCCGATGACATTGTAATTCTGTCAGAGACGGCAAAGGACTTGGAAGAGCAGTTGAACGGAATGGACAGTGTCTTGAAAGGAGGATATAAGATGAACATTAACAAAAGCAAAACGAGGATAATGGAATGTAGTCAAATTAAATCGGGTGATGCTGAGGGAATTAGATTAGGAAATGAGACACTTAAAGTAGTAAAGGAGTTTTGCTATTTAGGAAGTAAAATAACTGATGATGGTCTAAGTAGAGAGGATATAAAATGTAGACTGGCAATGGCAAGGAAAGCGTTTCTGAAGAAGAGAAATTTGTTAACATCGAATATAGATTTATGTATCAGGAAGTCGTTTCTGAAAGTATTTGTTTGGAGTGTAGCCATGTATGGAAGTGAAACATGGACGATTACTAGTTTGGACAAGAAGAGAATAGAAGCTTTCGAAATGTGGTGCTACAGAAGAATACTGAAGATAAGGTGGATAGATCACGTAACTAATGAGGAGGTATTGAATAGGATTGGGGAGAAGAGAAGTTTGTGGCACAACTTGACTAGAAGAAGGGATCGGTTGGTAGGACATGTTTTGAGGCATCAAGGGATCACAAATTTAGCATTGGAGGGCAGCGTGGAGGGTAAAAATCGTAGAGGGAGACCGAGAGATGAGTACACTAAGCAGATTCAGAAGGATGTAGGTTGCAGTAGGTACTGGGAGATGAAGGAGCTTGCACAGGATAGAGTAGCATGGAGAGCTGCATCAAACCAGTCTCAGGACTGAAAACAACAACAACAACATCTTCTCTTACAGCAATACAATATACCAGAGTTTATGATTTCCAGCAACAACTTGATCATTGTCCTGAAGTAAAGCTTGCTTAATTTTGCTCCATTTAGGATTGGAACCTTGTAAATTTTCCATGTTATTGCACATGTTCATGTATTGGTATCAAAACAAGGATTTTTTCTACTATTAGGATTTTAAAGTTGGATGATTTTTCAACTATTTTGTACAGTTTCGTCAAACCTTCAAGTAGTCTCCAAAGAGCATCTGCTACTGCATTGTTTTTTTTTTTTTCTTGGATTTAGATCAATTCTGAACCATAACTTTATAAAACTAATGTCCATCAGGCAAGCCTGGCATGGTAATAATTTGCAAAGAAACTTAGTGATTAGTGATCGCAGTACACTTTAATTCTTTTTCTATGCACAACATAATTAAATTTGTCCAAAGCCCATTTCTCCAACGCTCATTTAAGTCGAGTACTTCTAACTCAGTTACAGTGCAACCTCCGTCACAGCCAGACAGAATCTGGCTGGCAAAACCTATCATTCTATTTTCTTGCTGGTTATCTACCTTTACCAGCTGGAAAGGCAAGCACCTAACCCTCACTCGTGATGCATCAGCAGCTAAACAAAAATTCTGAGTCATGTTCAGATGGTACAAAATACCTGACTCTACCAAAGCAGATTTTATTTGCTCATTACTTCTGTACACTGGGGAGACCAATACCACGAATTATTCTTTCACAACAGACTCAAGAATTGCCCATTATTCAGGAAATTATTTGGTATAAATCTTCAGACGAGTGGGGTGTGACCAAGAAATGATCCTTGTGGAAAGTATTGGGATTTTGAGTGGCGTAGGGATGGATCAGGACGTTGTGGAGGTTGGGTGGGCAACGAAACACCACTTTAGGAGGAGTGGAAGGTATCTCGGGAGGGATATCTCTCATTTCAGGGTTTGATGATAGCTAATCAAAGCCCTGCCAAAGGATGTGATTCAGTTGTTCCAATCTGAGGTGGCACTGGGTGATGAAGGGAATAGTACTTCGTTGCTGGTTCTTGCAGGTGGTGGAAGGATTGGCGGTGTAAGGGGACAAAAACTTCCTTGCCCAGTATGCTGGGAAAAACCTTCACATACAGGCACTTGCCCGAGACCTAGTCTGCGAACAGATCTATGGAGCCATTTCCCCTCACACCACATTTCCATCCTGAGGAAAATCCCGCTAAATATACCTTCAAAAAATTTACCATTTCATCAGAACCTATGCACACAATAATCAGACGAAATGGGTGGAATATTTAGAGCTTTTTGAATAGGCAATGAACAATTTGCCACTGTACATTACACAATTCACTTCACCTGAAGTCGTAAGAAAGACGAAAGCAAAGAATGAACAGATGAGTCTACTTCTTCGTATCCTCAGAGAAGAGTATTGCTGGACAAAGGAGGCGAGAAAAGTCTTAGTCTCGCATGAGAAACATCTATTATGACAGAAGATTTCGACAAATGCAAAAATATCAGTTAATAGAGTACATTCGATTAAAAACCGCCCCAAAATCGTCACTTCTTCGAAACAAAAATGTGGAAATGACGATTCTTGTACACAACTTCTTATAAAAGAGTGAGAATACCAACAAAAGGAATATATCTTCTCGACTATCTTAAAACCAGTAGAATTGAGGGATTATGCGCCCAACAGTACCTCAAGAAAGATTCGCATAAATCACTGACATATTTATTTATATCTGATTTCTTATCTTTAAGTGTGATTATTATTTGACATATGGAACTGGTTTAACTAATGTTGGCAGTTGAAACCCCAATGCCCTGTGCAACAAAAGTATCTGTATAGACTGAAAGAATACTAGAATCTTATTACTGTTAGTACTTGGAGATTTATTTTCAGAGGAAGAAAATTTGAGTTATTGATATTTACTTGAATTTGGATGTTACTATCTTACTGATCATAAATGTTTAATGACTTACTTGGTAGGCTCTGTACTGCCTAGAGTATTCAAGCATTAATTGCTGTGTGTATATACGTAGATAGTAGTTATAAGAAGAGTAAAGCGAAAAGACATTGTAGCATTAGTTTGAATATTGCATGGAGAGTACTTGGGAACACAGAACGTAAGTCCTGTGGTAATCACTGACGATTAACAGACTGCTTCTTATTACTAGCTTATAATGAGATAATACTAACCCAGGGTGGATTAGCTTATTTGTATTTAGAGGAAGACATGAAGACACTATATCAGCTGACTTTAAATAGTGTGATAACTCTAATATTTGCAGTACTAAGTATGGGAGGGGGCGAGTCACTCAGTCACTGTTCTCTATTTTCCAAGATACAATTCAATGTTGATTATACACTCAACAAATCAGTTTTGTGAGTAGACAGGAAGATATCAGCATGAGCAGGCATTGAAGGGAACATGTATAATTTTATGCATGCGGGACCTTTACAGTGGCTCTCCCGCAACAGTACTTTCAGGAGTTGTGTACAGGTAGGCGGTTAGTCTGTTTAATAATAAATCTTACAGTGGACATTAGGGGCTTGAAAGCCATGTGCAGCAATTAGGAAAATGAACATCTCGAAGCACTTACTGAGGACAAAATGCTGGTCTCACGAATTTCTCACACCAGTGTGCAGACAATATGTTCAGTCAAAGAGGCGGAAAAGCTGCCTACCAGAACCTACCTGTTATGCGCCTCTACCAACAGCACAGGCTGGGGCCTGAGAGAAATCTAGGACGTCCAACCAACGTGTCTTGGGAGTGTCATAAAAGTTTGATGCGAACATGGTTCGGGGACCATAAAAATTCGCGAGTTTCCAGGTTCACCTTGGACTGGACACTGTCGAGGGAGCCATCAGCTGGTATTGCCCTCTGCCTGCAGAGATTTTCCCGAATCCTCAGGTCTCCAGATCAATTTTAGAAGGAAAGCAACATTTATAGAGGCTTTAAAACCATGTATGTTTAGACACAATATTATTTCTTGTAGTTTAGACAAGGGCTCTGGTCGGATACTTGGTAATGTTCAGGTCATCCGGATAATGATCTCCATGTTAAATGTGTTGTTCACTTCGAAGCTACGTATATGAAAACCTACCCAAAAGAAGAAATAAGTCAGGAGCACAATATCTCCTCTCTGCACAGGAATTTGTGAGTCAGGGATTGGCTGCTTCTCCTGGAAAAGAGTAGAGTATTGTTACCTTTGACTAGGATTGGCTGATGAGTAGAACAGACGTGTTAGAGGGGAGACATGGAGCTTGTGGAGTCTTATGATTGGTTTGAAACCCTTGTGGGGGCAGATGTGAAAGTGCTTTTGGGGAGTTTACCACGGTTTGATGGAAAATGGGGAGAGGAAAACTTGGTCTTTCGATTCAGACCCCTGTCTGAGTCTGAAGTGGGTCTTCTGATTCAGACTCCGATCTGGAGAGAATACTGGTCTTGGTTCTTGTTATGAATGGGGTGAACTTGCGGTAATTGAGCTGAGTGTGACTACACACCAGCGCTGGTCTTCACTGGGGAGCCTGTGGTGAGGGCTTTGTTGTACAAATAATTTAGACCTCAGTCACCTCTGAGAACTCACTGTGTCGAGGGCCATGTTATTCATGAAAAGTCTGGCACCTTGACATTTGATCTCCTTGTGTTCACTGCCTTATGAATGAGTTAGACTGGTCTATGAAACGACTGGCAAATGGGAGTTTCACTCACTGGTGGAATCTGTTGCGATTTCAGGGCTCCATTAGAAAATGGTTCAAATGCCTCTGAGCACTATGGAACTTAACAATTATGGTTATCAGTCCCCTAGAACTTAGGACTACTTAAACTTAACTAACCTAAGGACATCACACAACACCCAGTCATCACGAGGCAGAGAAAAGCTCCATTAGAGACTAATTGCAATCCATCCAACAGATCACCAACCAAGACCTTGCATATTTCGTGCTTGCTAATTAGAGGCGCAGCACATCGCTGCTATGTAGATGCGTGAACCACGACCGTCACCAGAGACAGTGCCAAACATCGATATAAGCGGTACTGTATTGCTTCTCCAGCTTGTAAGGGCAATCAGGATCACAGCCTCGCCACTTGTCCTCAGCTGCACCAACGTATTGTAGCTTCTGTGTAGAATAAATCCATCAAAATTCCATAATTTCAGATTACATTATCAGTCACAGAAACCTTAGTCTTTGCCAATCAGGCGTCACCCAGGGCAGATTTAACCGTTTGTGACATAATTGCGTTCAAAACAGTTCATGTTTATTTTTCATCAGGCTTAACATATATTTTTTCACCTGTTTTAATCAATAAACTTGTGCCAGAACTTTTATAAAAGATCAATCCGGTGTTGATATATTAATCACTCATAGATAATAGACTAAAATTATGACAGAGCCACCATTTCATTAATATTATTTTAGCATTCAAGTTTATTTATATTCTGATAAATGCAGACTGTCAACAACAAACACAGTTAAAGGGCAACATGAGTTATCAGATACATGGGCCAGATAGCCGTGTGGAAGGAATAGATGAAATAATTGCTATCAGGGCGTAAACTCATAGTCGCCTATCGCCTTGCCAATCATAGCTAAAGTCCAGTGTATTCTTGCAATTTGACGATCACTGCCAGGATCCTGAACTGATTGCTCCTTCTGTGACCGTCAGATGCAATTTCTGTAAAAGGTTCCTGCTTTCCCATGTTGAAATTCAGTTTGTGCAATGAGGTAAATTAGTTGCGCGTAACAGTATATTCGTAAATTTTGTGTGTGTTGCTTGTTAGTATTTTCATTCAGTTGTTGTTGTGATATCTGCATCACTTGTTGATTGTTCCTGACGCACAACGGCTTTGTGTTAAAGTGTGGGATGGCAGATTATCTGTGGCTCTTGCATTTTGTCGTAGATTAGGGCTGAATTTATTTTATATGCGTAGTCAGAGATTTACAATTAGTGGCTCACCAGAGAAAATTTCAGGGCACACTTGTGTGGCATTGCCTCGAGGAGCAGTTGAAACCTCTCGATACTAGAAACCTGAATGCATGTTCACTAGAAGCAAGGTACGTTTGCTCCAAAGTAGTGAGATTATTCTAATCTCGTCCCAAATGGATCAGTTTCAGACCGGTAGCATTGATCAGGAGAATGTTGCGGAGGATTCTCAGTCGATTGTAGTAGCTGACTTTGCAGGTATGTCGAACGCAGAATGTTCTGGTTATGACGAGGTACTTCAGTCAGACAACGAGCGCGAAGGTGAAACTGCAGCAGAGCGCCAGGCAGAATGTGAAGGCATGACGAGAAGTACCGGTAGTGAGAGTGGCAGATCATACTAACGAACAAAACGCCATAGACCAATTGAATCGCATTTGTCTAGTCCTGGAGGTATTAGCGGAGGATCTCAATTTGAGGCCCCCATGTAATTCACGCAGGAAGCGGAGATGAACAGGCAGGAGAGAGAGCAAATAGCCACGAAGGAGATGAAGGAATTAGTCACTAAGGAGACGAAGACGGATGATATCTGAAGAGCTTTTTGAAAGTATAGAGCACGTTAAGAAGGAACTCGCGGGTGTTAAAGAAGAGGTAAAAAGCATCAAGAAAACAGTAACTGAGACTCAAGAGGTAGCGAACGAGGCAAAACGCGATGCCAGGGCGGCAACATTAGTTGCCCCAAGTGCAGTTAACGACACTTTGTTAGCGAAAGAGCAAGTAAAAAGTAACAAAAACGAAATGTGCAAAACCAAGTAGTTCTCGCCACGCACCAAAAACATGTGTGACTGCGCGGTTCCTCTAGTCCTTTTTACCAGCACCTACCTGTGAACTCGTTGCAACAGATCGCCAGTAGGAAAGCCGAGCAGAAACCCACCGTACTGCAAACTCGCACTTGGCTGCATACAACGTAACTATTCTAATAATCGGGAAAATGTCTTAATTTTGAATGAAAGGTGAAACTGCTGTCAAAACTTCGCTATATTCTGAAATAGATATTGCACACGTTCACTGAGAAGCCCGTGCTTATCCCAACACAGCCATGCACAAATCCTTCCATTCACGTTAGCAAGTTTATGGTAACATGTTAACAGAATCTTCCATCGGTTCTTGGTAGAACAACATTGTAATAAACGAAAAGCACCAGTTCGACAATATTGTAGAACAAAAGCAAACTGGTGCTTTACATCTTTTATGACAATCATATTTCCCGAAATCTGAACAGCTACTAAGCGCGGATCGTTCTTAAATGAAAATGCTCGCCACACTATTAAGTCTACTGAACTCAAGCTTTTAGTCACCGATCTGCTCAATATACTACGTGAAATTACTGTCTTTTCTCATACACGAAATTACTTAAGAATCCCTACTTTCTAAAAAAAAACACACCGGGATAAATATGCCTTCACTTTCAAGCACTTTTGAGGCATGGAACCCAAATAAAACAGACAAGATGTAACTTCTTTTGGAGCTTATACTACACACGACCGTACCATTCAAAGACTGGGCTCCGACTACTTAGACTGCTGTAAGTATTCTATATCTCCAAGAGAAAAGAATACTCCATTCTAATTGGTCGGTTTTCTTTAAGGCCAATAACAAAACATTATTCTTCTGCGTTAGTCTGCGCTTTTCGTGACTTTCGAACTGTAGTTTTTCCCAAAATAAATATTTAACACTATGATATTTTGTTTATACTTTACGTTATTAACTACTTTCATTTTCACTCAAATTAGCTTTCCTTCCACCAAAAACTAACTTAACATAGTATGATACAAAATTCGCCGTCGTCTGTATGCCCACGGTCTTAAGAATGTCTCAAGCTAGTTCGTACAGCGTTCATCAGTAGAACAATGAATTACATATTTACTTTAGACCACATTGACGCATCATTCACACTACTATAATCATATACAAAACCGTCAAGAACAATTTAAAAAAAAAAAAAAAAAGACATTCTCTTGACCGATTTCTTGAATGTCTCTGTCCACTGATTTCTACCAGATGAAAATTAGAACTACGTTCTCCACTGAATCCGCTGCAGACCATCTGTCACTGTGCACGCATGAGTCATTCTCCCGATACACAGGCTCTACACAGGAGAGATATAAGGCGCTACCCCGCACAGCGAAGAAGGATTTCAAGGGAACGCAAGAAAAGATTAGTGAGAACTTGAAGCATATCGAACAGATGGAGAACCTACAAGCAGAAATATCAGAGGTTAAAGAAGAACAGACTGGGAATACTCACAGCAAAACGAGCTAGCAAAAGAGGTCCAGGAAGCACGTCAGCGAATTGCACAATTAGAATCACGGTCTGGGACGGCAGCATTCCCGCATGATCAGTTAAGGTAAGAAGAGCACGTGTTATGACATTTCGCTGTGCAATATGAGGCTACATCACCAGCGCAAAGGTGAATGCCGCAGGAGAAAACACCAGCTGCCATAGGGCGCTCGACAGTGTGCGCAGTCGGTTAGACAAAGATGGCGGAAGCCGAACCAGAGCACAGTTGTGTGCGGCGTCGTCGCACGCAAACATTACTCTGTGAATATGACGACACAAGGGGCCGCCGCAACAGAGCACAAGGATGGTTTGGACACCCATTTATGGAGACGTGTGATGCAGAACGAGAAAAAATTCGTTAGCACGAAATGTCGAACTACCTCAAACATTTCTTATCCATTCAAAATTTATAAATGTTCAAGGAGAATAACAGTACATTACGTCCAAAACGTTGGGTGGCTCAGTTCGACAAAGTGCCACTGTAGTCATGACCACTAAAATACAAGCTGGAACTTATCTGTGGATTTTTAGAGGGATCGATTGCGGAACATATGCACAGTGTTCATGAGAGGTGTCGCTTACGTAAAGAGTTCAAGGACGCGTTGCTTAACACATATTGATCTCAAGACATGCAGAAAAGAATCAAGCACGAGATTATACTGGGGAAATATCCAAAAGCGTCGGGATTCCTTAGTCCGGTGAAGTTCTTTGAGTCGCTAATCAAGAAGAATTGGTTTTTGGACCAGTTTACAGACCCAAGGAAATTATGAGGCATTTATGTCAAATTGCCTCTGCATTACCAACAACTCTCCATCAGAAAGTGCAATGCTTCTGTTTAATCCTTCAAGGGCACGCAACGCGAATTAAACTATATCAACAAAATAGAAAACGCAAGAGGCAGGAACAGAAACAGTGACCACGGTTGGAAAGACCCGTCAGAAAGTAACGACGGTAGACGAAATGGGGGAAATTATCGATCACGGGAAAACAACAACTCGAACTAGAGAGGGAATAACCAGCCAGTGTGAGAGAATAGAGGTACACACGCAATTACAACGGTAATTACAACAAACGGCAAAAAAGGCAACTGGAGATAACAACGAAATCCAAATCGCTTCCACCGGGACCCTGGAGAGCCAGAGCAGTAAAGAAACAACTGGGAGAACAACAGTCGATGGCAGCAATAAAACCAACAAGATCATAATAACCGGATAAGGCCAACCAACTCATCACAGGGGAAACGTAGCGCAAGTCTAAATATCTACATCTACATCTACATCCATACTCCGCAAGCCATCTGACGGTGTGTGGCGGAGGGTACCCTGAGTACCTTTATCGGTTCTCCCTTTTATTCCAGTCTCGTATTGTTCGCGGAAGGAAAGATTGTCGGTATGCTTCTGTGTGGGCTCTAATCTCTCTGATTTTATCCTCATGGTCTCTTCGCGAGATATACGTAGGAGAGAGCAACATATTGCTTGACTATTCGGTGAAGGTATGTTCTCAAAACTTTAACAAAAGCCCGTACCGAGCTACTGAGCGTCTCTCCTGCAGAGTCTTCCACTGGAGTTTATCTCTCATCTCCGTAACGCTTTCGCGATTACTAAATGATCCTGTAACGAAGCGTGCTGCTCTCCGTTGGATCTTCTCTATCTCTTCTATCAACCCTATCTGGTACGGATCCCACACTGCTGAGCAGTATTCAAGCAGTGGGCGAACAACCGTATTGTAACCTACTTCCTTTGGTTTCGGATTGCATTTCCTTAGGATTCTTCCAATAGACACTGACGCTTGACCGCTGCAGACGCAGCTAAAAATAATGCCGCAGGAACTGCCGGAATGAGCAATATCTACATGTTAGAATATGGGGAAACAAGGTTTGTTTAATAGGTTATGGTAGATCAGTTAGTTTGGAATCAATTTGTACAGAGAGTTCAATGAATCAGCAAATTATAGGTGATACCGTGTAGCGTGGTCGACATTAATCGTTTATTGAATTTCTGAAACTGATGTATTTGTAATTGTCATTTATTAGCTTCTGATACGACTCCTTAAGGAACGTGATCGAATGAGTAAGGCGGTTGTTACACCATTGTATCAATGTACCCACTGCCTGCTTGAAAATCAGAGTGAGGATTCAACTGAAATTCGCCATAAGTGACAGCACTTCATTGTTATTGTTGTTGTGGTCTTCAGTCCTGAGACTGGTTTGATGCAGCTTTCCATGCTACTCTATCGTGTGCAAGTTTCTTCATCTCCCAGTACCTACTGCAACCTACATCCTTCTGAATCTGGTTAGTGTTGTCATCTCTTGGTCTCCCTCTACGATTTTTACCCTTCACGCTGCCCTCCAATACTAAATTGGTGATCCCTTGATGCTTCAGAACATGTCCTACCTACCGATCCCTTCTTCTGGTCAAGTTGTGCCACATACTTCTCTTCTCCCCAATCCTATTCAATACTTACTCATTAGTTATGTGATCTACCCATCTAATCTTCAGCATTCTTCTGTAGCACCACATTTCGAAAGCTTCTATTCTCTTCTTGTCCAAACTATTTATCGTCCATGTTTCACTTCTATACATGGCTACACTCCATACAAATACTTTCAGAAACGACTTCCTGATACATAAATCTATACTCGATATTAACAAATTTCTCTTCTTCAGAAATACTTTCCTTGCCATTGCCAGTCTACATTTTATATCCTCTCTGCTTCGACCATCATCAGTTATTTTGCTCCCCAAAGAGCAAAACTCCTTTTCTACTTTAGTGTCTCATTTCCTAATCACCCGACTTAATTCGACTACATTCCATTATCTTCGTTTTGCTTTTGTTGATGTTCATCTTATACCCTCCTTTCAAGACACTATCCATTCCGTTCAACTGCTCTTCAAGTCCTTTGCTGTCTCTGACAGAATTACAATGTCATCGGCGAACCTCAAAGTTTTTATTTCTTCTCCAATGATTTTAATACCTACTCCCAAGTTTTCTTTTGTTTCCTTCACTGCTTGCTCAATATACAGATTGAATAACATAGAGGAGAGGCTACAACCCTGTCTCACTCCCTTCCCAACCACTGCTTCCCTTTCATGCCCCTCGACTCTTATAACTGCCATCTAGTTTCTGTACAAATTGTAAATAGCCTTTCGCTCCCTGTATTTTACCCCTGCTACCTTCAGAATTTGAAAGAGAGTATTCCAATCAACATTGTCAGAAGCTTTCTCTGAGTCTACAAATGCTAGAAACGTAGGTTTGCATTTCCTTAATCTTTCTTCTGAGGTAAGTCGTAAGATCAGTATTGCCTCACGTGTTCCAACAGCACCTCATATTAATTGACATTCTTCTGGGGTATGATAACTTCTGCGCGGTGACTGAACTGATCCCAGGGTCAAACCTGCCTTTACCTTTTCGGCAGATAGCAGTTATGTCTTCGGGCCCATTATCACTCTCCAGGGAATGTAAGAACGTTAGTCAAGAAACGACAGCATTATGAACATCAAATTCAGCTATGTATTTCTTGTAATAGTGTCTCTCATAGTATCACTATGGCCTGTGAGAGTGTTTCTGACCCTTGTTTCACGGTATCTGAAGCATTGCCCAAGAGCAAGCGTACGTTGCTTTCCACTGTTTAGCGATTATGAGATTGCAGCCATGCCGTTGCGCATGTTTGTTCCGATTTTCGAGTGTGTTATGAGTGGTATTAGCTGGCCACACAATACGTGCGTCTAGATGGTAAGTCTTCTGGGATTCTAGGCCATCGCCAGTCATACGATGAAGCCTTTCTCGAGGTCTCTCTGTTTTGTTGGCGAGACACACTACGAGTGATGAGCATGTACAGCGCGGCTCACGGTAGTGTAGGGTACCTGACGTTCAAGGAAAGGACGGCAGCAATATGAAAAGAAAACTGGTCAGGATTAGGACCAACGTATCCCAGAGAACTATTTCATGAGGGGTTTTAGATCCGCCGTTGCAACTACGAAAATGCATAAGTTTTTCACCAGACGCGTTTCGCTTTATTGAGGTAAAGCATCATTAGTGCTCTGTAATTAGGTTTATTTCTATTTTGATTTGCTTTTTAGATCGAAAAACTGTTCGTTAAGAATAGTCTGGTTTGTACTTATGGTGATTTTATGGCTGATTTCTCACTTGCATCGGGACACTACGGACACTATGGCCACAAAAATGAAGAATGGCCACACAAATGAAGTGGTGCGTGGTCCGATGTTCACTCTTACTTGTACCAGCCCTCCTATTTTACCGATGGGTTATACGGAATTCTGTAGTAGCTAAATCTGTCACCTCTTTTGTTTTAGCATGTATGTATCTGCAAAGTTGATAACATGAATATTTTTACTTTGCTTCCATAATAATCTCTGCAAACCGTAAAACTATTATTAATTTTAGTTATAATACATTATGTAAACAAAAGTATCCGGACACCTGGCTCAAAATGACTTACAAATTTGTGGCGCCCTCCATCGGAAATGCTGGAATTCAATATGATGATGGCCCGTCCTTAGCTCTGATGACAACTTCCACTTTCGCAGGCATACGTTCAATCTGGTGCTGCAGGGATTCTTGGGGGATGGCAGCCCATTCTTCACGGAGTGCTGCACTGAGGAGAGGTATCAATGTCGGTCGGCGAGGCCTGGCACGAAGTCGGCGTTCCAAAACATTCCAGAGGTGTTCTATATGATTCAGGTCAGGACTCTGTGCAGGCCAGTCCATTACAGGGACGTTAATGTAGTGTAACCGCTCCGCCACAGGCCGCGTATTATGAACATGTGCTCCATCCTGTTGAAAAATGCAACCGCCATTCCCGAATTGCTCTTCAACAGTGATAAGCAAGAATTGCATGCCGTGATTCGTCAGTCGAAGCAACGTTTTTCCAGTGTTCAATAGTCCAATGTTTGCGCTCCTTATACCAAGCGAGTCGTCATTTGTCATTTATCGACGTGATGAGTGGCTTATGAGCAGCCGCTCGACCATGAAATCCAAGTTTTCTCACCTCCCGCCTAACTGTCATAGTACTTGCAGTGGATCATGACACAGTTTGGAATTCCTGTGTAATGGTCTGGATACATGTCTGCGTATTACGCATTACGACCCTCTTCAACTGTCGGCGGTCTCTGTCAGTCAACAGACCCTTTTGTGCTGTACGTGTCCTTTCACGTTTCCACTCCACTATCACATCGTAAACAGTGGACCTAGGAATGCTTAGAAGTGTGGAAATCTCGCGTGCAGACGTATGACACAAGTGACACCCAATCACCTGATCACGTTTGAAGTCCGAGAGTTCCGCGGAGTGCCCCATTCTGCCCTCTCACGATGTCTAATGACTACTGAGGTGACTGATACGGAGTACCTGGCAGCAGATGGTAGCACAATGCACCTAATATGAAAAACGTATGTTTTTGGGGGTGTCCGGATACTTTTGATCACATAGTGTATGCTTGAGCACCATGTCTTCATCAACAATAGGTTTTCGTGTTTGCTATAAACATTATAGCGAGTTGTTAACAGCTGTGACGTACGTAAAATTGGACTTCTACATGCCGTCGGTGAAACATACTTCACTTCTTTTATACGAAAGATTACTCTGCTTTCAGTCATAATTCGTTAAAAATCAATAATATCGTTTTTAGTTAATACCCTTCTGTCATTTCAGTTATGTTACAAACAAATGTTACTTCAAAAATGTCACTGATTTTCCAGCTGCCTAGAAATTCCATACAAGTGTTGACTTTTCTGAAATTCATTTCTAGATGAGAAGTCAAACAACTTACACGACCAATTGTTATATACAAAGATAGAATGAGTCTGCTCAAAATAGTAGGAAATATGAAAATAATTAAAGTACCAATAGGCAGTCTTGATTATGACCAGTGTTATAATTGTGAGCATGAGGAGTAATAATTATGACCAGTTATGTGATGGGTAGATAATGAGGCAGTACAAAACTGTTAGGGGTAATTCAGGAATACAGAAATACAAGTTATTTAAGAATGAAATAAATAGGAATGGGTGCATTAAAAATGTGGAAGATTCGAAAAAGAAATGATTGTCGGAAGAACTAACTAACTTAGCATCCAGGAAGATCAAATCAACTTTCAGTGAAAGTCGGTAACATCAGAGTGCAGCAGAAATTCCACTGTAAAGCAGATGAAGGAACAGATAGGTGGAAAGAGTACATCAAAGGTCTCTATGAGGTTGAAGACTTTTCCGATCTTGTGTTAGAAGAAGAAACAGGAGTCGACGGGAAAGAGATAGGGCATCCACTATTAGAATCAGAAGAGATTTGGACATATGCCACTACTGATGGATAACATTCCATCGGAGTTTCTAAAACAATTAGGGGAGGTGGCACCGAAACGCCTGTTCACGTCCATGTTTAGAATGTATATGACTGACGACACACCGTCAGACTTTCGAAAAACTGCCATCCACACAGCTCTGAAGACAGGAAGAGCCGACAAGTGCGATAACTATCGCACAGTCAGCTTATCAGCTCATGCAGTCGAGTTGATGACAGGAATGATATATAGAAGAATGGAAAACGAAACTGAAGATCTGTTAGATGACGATAAGTTTGGCTTTATGAAAGTTAAGGGCATGAGGGAGGTAGGTCTGTCGTTGCTGTTGATAATGGAAGCATGATTGAAGAAAAATCAAGACACGTTCATGTGATTTGTCGACCAAGAAAACGCGTTCGACAATGTGGAATGGTGCAAGGTGTTCGAAATTCTGAGAATAATAGGGTAAGCTATTGGGAAAGACGGATAATATGCAATTTGTACAAGAGCCCAGAGGGAGTAATAAGATTGGAGGTCCAAGAATGAAGTGCTCGGATTAAAAATTGAGTAAGAGATGGATCTAGTCTTTCGCCTCTACTCTTCAGTCTATACATCGAAGAAGCAATCGCGGAAATAAAAGGAAGATTCAAGAGCGAGATTAAAATTCAAGGTGAAAGAATGTCAGTGAAAAGATTCGTTGATGATATTACTATCGTGAGTGAATGTAAATAAGAATTGCAGGAGCTGTTGAATGGAATGAACAATGTAATGAGTACAGAATGTGGACTAAGGGTAAATAGAAGAAGGACGAATATAATGAGAAATAGCAGAATTGAGAACAGCGAGAAACTTACCATCAGGATTGTGGATAGCAAATTAGACGAAGTTAAGGAGTTCTACTACCTACATAGCAAAATAGGAGCAAGAAGGATATAAAGAGTAGACTAGCACTGTCAAAAAGGGTATTCCTTCCCAAGAGAAATGAACTAGTATCAAACAGAGGTCTTAAGTTGAAGAAGAAATTTCTGAGAATGTGCTTTTGGAGCATAGTATTATGTCGTATAAAAAGATAAGACTGTGGGAAAACCGGAACAGAAAGGAAGCTTTTGAGATGTGCTGCGACAGATCGGTCTTGAAAATTATGTTGTCTGAATAGGTAGGGAATGAAGAGGCTCTCTGCAGAATCGGCGAGGAAAGGAATATCTGGAAGACACAGAGAAGTTGAAGGGACAGAGTGGTAAGATATCTGTTAAGACATCAGGGAATAACTTCCATGGTACTAAAGGGAGAAATAAAGGGTAAAAATAGTACAGGAAGCCAGAGGTTGGTACACATCCAGCAAATAATTGAGGACGAAGGTTAGTCTGAGATTAAATGATTGTCACAGGGCAGGAATTCGTGGCGGGCCACAACAAATAAGTAAGAAGACTGATCATACTCAAAAAATGTGATGAATCATACATCCGTTTAACAAATTCAGAACAGAACAAGTCCAGTGCTTTGAATAACGGGGTAACAAATACAGTGGGATTTAATTAATGTGGTTTGGACCATTTATATAAACTCTCAAGATAGTTTAAAGAGAATGTGGCCCTTGAAACGGGCGTTACTACATTTTTTCCAAGTGGTAGCTAGTGCAGACTCAACGGTGGACTAAATTTTGCAGTAATGACGAAGTGCGGAGGGGAGAATTTTATTCGAGCGCCCAGTCCCACCAGCTGCCAACTCTGGCTCGCGAGCTGTGCGCCAGGGCCCATCGCGGCAGCCGCCATTAAAACTTGGCCTGCCCCCTGTGTCTCTGGAGGCCCGCTGCCCAACTTTAGGGAGTCTGGTTCTGCGAAACTCAGAGCCCGCACGGCTTCGCTCCTGTGGCCAACTCTGAGGACTCGTGAATCCGAGAACGTACACGTTACTTCTTATTAACAAAATGTGAGACTTGTCGCATAAGTAAAGAACACAAGTTTAGCCTGAAACGACATACAAATTCCTGGGAATGGCAATATGTCAGCACATGAAGTGTAACAACCTTATAGGACGGCTGGAAAGAGTAAAGTGAAAGTACGGTGTGAACAGTCAGCTAGTAAACGAGTTAGACTTACGTAGCACTTGCGTGATATATCCTCGGATATCACTTGTGAGTGGGTATATGACCAGTACAAACAAACGGCGGAAATGGATACGCTTGAAAATCTCAATGTTTTCCGATTCGTGTAGCAGTGTTGCAGCAATATCAAACAATTTCAAGTGACAAACACTCCCATCAAAAACCGTACTTTAATGCAGAAAGTGTTAATGACACTTCAAGAAGAAAATCTGCTTCAGCAATATAAGAAAACACTGTGTACATATACGTACCCCTCTCGTAGTGTTCTTCACGATAAGATACATTGTGGCATGAGCGGAACCTTAATTGAATCATTAATTATGCATTACGCTTATCAACTGAATACAAAATCATGGGAAAACTTACCCAGTGAAAAGTGTTGCCTGCCTTGCACATGCAAATATTGAACCCTGCCAAACAACTGACACTATTATGTAGAGAAACGACTGATGCCATTGATATTGTTTTTCCTCATTCATTTTTTTGTCTTGTAACGTTAAGCGAAGAGGTACAGATGTGAAGACAGTGAACACTTCTGGAGAAGCGGCGCCTATCTCAGTACGATTGTGGCCTCGGGTGTCCTGAAGTACCTCTAAAGTACACTCCTGGAAATTGAAATAAGAACACCGTGAATTCATTGTCCCAGGAAGGGGAAACTTTATTGACACATTCCTGGGGTCAGATACATCACATGATCACACTGACAGAACCACAGGCACATACACACAGGCAACAGAGCATGCACGATGTCGGCACTAGTACAGTGTATATCCACCTTTCGCAGCAATGCAGGCTGCTATTCTCCCATGGAGACGATCGTAGAGATGCTGGATGTAGTCCTGTGGAACGGCTTGCCATGCCATTTACACCTGGCGCCTCAGTTGGACCAGCGTTCGTGCTGGACGTGCAGACCGCGTGAGACGACACTTCATCCAGTCCCAAACATGTTCAATGGGGGACAGATCCGGAGATCTTGCTGGCCAGGGTAGTTGACTTACACCTTCTAGAGCACGTTGGGTGGCACGGGATACATGCGGACGTGCATTGTCCTGTTGGAACAGCAAGTTCCCTTGCCGGTCTAGGAATGGTAGAACGATGGGTTCGATGACGGTTTGGATGTACCGTGCACTATTCAGTGTCCCCTCGACGATCACCAGAGGTGTACGGCCAGTGTAGGAGATCGCTCCCCACACCATGATGCCGGGTGTTGGCCCTGTGTGCCTCGGTCGTATGCAGTCCTGATTGTGGCGCTCATCTGCACGGCGCCAAACACGCATACGACCATCATTGGCACCAAGGCAGAAGCGACTCTCATCGCTGAAGACGACACGTCTCCATTCGTCCCTCCATTCACGCCTGTCGCGACACCACTGGAGGCGGGCTGCACGATGTTGGGGCGTGAGTGGAAGACGGCCTAACGGTGTACGGGACCGTAGCCCAGCTTCATGGAGACGGTTGCGAATGGTCCTCGCCGATACCCCAGGAGCAACAGTGTCCCTAATTTGCTGGGAAGTGGCGGTGCGGTCCCCTACGGCACTGCGTAGGATCCTACGGTCTTGGCGTGCATCATTGCGTCGCTGCGGTCCGGTTTCAGGTCGACGGGCTCGTGCACCTTCCGCCGACCACTGGCGACAACATCGATGTACTGTGGAGACCTCACGCCCCATGTGTTGAGCAATTCGGCGGTATGTCCACCCAGCCTCCCGCAAGCCCACTATATGCCCTCGCTCAAAGTCCGTCAACTGCACATACGGTTCACGTCCACGGTGTCGCGGCATGCTACCAGTGTTAAAGACTGCGATGGATCTCCGTATGCCACGGCAAACTGGCTGACACTGACGGCGGCGGTGCACAAATGCTGCGCAGCTAGCGCCATTCGACGACCAACACCCCGGTTCCTGGTGTGTCCGCTGTGCCGTGCGTGTGATCATTGCTTGTACAGCCCTCTCGCAGTGTCCAGAGCAAGTATGGTGGGTCTGACACACCGGTGTCAATGTGTTCTTTTTTCCATTTCCAGGAGTGTATTTCAGGATTCTGTTCATGTTTCTAGATTAAGTAAGTACTCACTTCAGATTCTCTCCTTTTCTTTCAACGGTAGACATTTGAACACAATAATTTTAATTTATTATTTTGATTGTTTTGCCAACAAAATGTTGGAGATTCACAAAAAAGTTCTCATTGACTTGCATCCTGTGATAATTTCGTACCCGAAAGCAGTCTCAACGAATGGAAGTACACAGCAGGGCCGAAGACATAAGGGCATCTGATGACGGGAGAATGCCATCAAACGACATTTTGCCAGTCAAGACAATACTAATAAAACTGAGGCTGACTGTAAGACACTGCCGTTTGATTCTCCTGTAAGTTTAGAATATAGTGAAATGTTGCAAATATCGTATCTGAAATGGCTGCAGTTCCATGCCTTGAAATTTTGTAGAGTTTTTTTTTTTTTTTTTTTCTGTTGTCACTGTATCACGCGTGGACAAATATTATAACTGCAAAACAGGAGCAGCTATTGAGAAATTGATGTCATTTTCCTGTATCAACATCATAAAACGACACAAATTGAAAATCTTAAGGCAAGTGGTTATAAATTAGCTGCATACTCATGTAAAATTATTATAAATGAAGAAGAAATTTTCGCATTCATGAAAAAACATAAATACAGAAATATAGAAATAAGTAAGTTCTGTAAAGATCAGGATGTAGAAGTATTTGCTAGTTCGCTAGTACCGGGGAACTTAATATTTGAGATTTTTTTGAAATGCAACTCTCAACTAGGTACTTGGGAAATTTTCATAAAAAACTGTGATGGATTACTGTGCCACCTGTCAAACATGAGGAAGGTTCTATAATTTTGTAGTAAATATACTTAACGTTTTGCGGGAATCAGAGGCAAAAAGTGATTAAACGGTTCTGTTAGCCACTTATAATTTAGTATCTTCAAATTTCTCTTCCAAAGTTGATCAAGACAGTAGTGCTCTTACAGATAATTTTTTTCATACGACAAGCAGGAGATAAGGACACACAAGCCTATCTTGTGGTACATGCATTGTCAGAGTAGAATATATAATTGGACATGTCACATAACCTGGCTCTTTGTACATCTCAGGAACACTCTAAGAAAACAGTGAGGGTATTTAATATCAGGATTACTGAAGATTACAGAGAAGGCTAAAAAATATTGACTCAGCTTAAGTCTACAATAACATTGGCTCTAGTTTCAGATTCAATACATTTCTTAAAGAGTTTGTACCCATTTCTGAAAATAATTATCCTAAAAAGGTAATTAAGTGTAGTAATTGGAAGTCAGTAACGAAACCTTGGATTGCTACAGTGTCAGATTTTCTTCAGAACGAAAACAATAGTTGTACAAAAAAAGCCAGATTAAGTAATGATCCCAAGATACTTTCATAGTATAAACTGTAGTTTAAAGTGTTGAGAAAAATTGTAGAAACGTCCAGAGGTGTACAATCTTGTCTCAGATTGATAGATCAAACACTACAATCAAATCAGTATGGAATATCAAAAGAGATACAAGTAAAGATGTTATGGAAGACGACATTATTTCCGTTGAAAAGAGGAGGAACACTGTAAAAGACAGTTCATGTGTAGGAGATAATTTTAATAGTTGCTTTTTAAAAAATTTTTGAGGAAATTAGTACGAAAGCTTCAGAAGAGGAAGTGAAATAGTACACTGAAGAAGCCATACACAACATTTACTGAATTAAAAATTAATCTCACTTTGCCATCTGAAATAAGGAAGATCTCCAAAAAAGTAAAACTTCATCTATAATATTTCCAACAACACACAAAAATTCTGTGGACCTATAATATGTAATGTTTTAATCTTTATGTAATGCATAATTAGTTCAGGAAGTTTTCCAGACAGGTTGAAATATACTATTTTAGGACACTCTATAAGAACTGTGACCCCATAGATGATAATGATTACCGCTATGCGTCACTCCTTACATAATTTTCCAAACTTTTTGGCGAGTTAATGTATTCCAGGGCAGTCAGCCACCTGCATAGTGATGAGATACCTAGCCAATCACAGTTAGAATTTCAAAGACCCACTCTACTGGAAACTATTTATGCATTTATCGTGCATACAATAATATCTCTAAATCATAAAATACCACCATTTGGGATCTTCTGTGAGTTATCAAAGGCATTTTACAGCGTCAGTCACAATATTCTACTAGCGTAGTTGTGTTTTTATGATATATATGAGTCGGTACATGTCTGGTTTAGGTCTTACTTTAAGAAAAGTATTCAGAAAGAGACCCTAGCCTATTCAGATAATACAAAGAGTGTCATTACATCGTCTGCATTCTTATAAATAACAAACGTCCCATAGCATTCTATGTCTGGCCCATTAAGCTCCTAACTTTGTGTTCGTTATCTGTCACTATATTTGAATCAGAAAGCAATTAGTCATGTTTGCTCATTATACAAGGATTGTTGTGAAGCTGAGGAAAGAACCATCACGATAAAAATAATAAATGGCGTTTCTGTGTAAATTATTCACTAGTTTTCCACAAATGGACTAGTTTTAAATTCTGAAATACTACATCTCATCCAGTTTTGCACTTTTAAAACATTCCAGCTCCTATTAACCTAGTTTACCAGCAAGAATCAACAAACAGGGTACAAAACGTTAAGATCATAGGTTTCCAAATTGTAGAAGTATTAAAGGGGAAGACCCACATAAGGTACCTGCTAAAACATTTAGCTTCGGTGACTTTTTTCATAGAAATAATTGCCAGCGTTGCAGATACACAAGTCACTAGGTTATCATAATTTGCATATTTTCATTCATTGATGTCTTATGAAATAATATTCTGGGATAACACCTCACTTACGTAAAAACTATCCATTACACAACATAAAGTAATTAGAATTACGAGTCAGGGTTCACAAACATACATTTTGCAGGTATCGCTTTAAGCTGCTGGAAATGTTTACCACTTGTTCACAGTACATTTATTCAGTTAGGAAATCTGTTATCAACAATCCATCAGAACTAGAGAGTTACGCGATTTTCACAAGTACAACGCTGCAAGGAAACGTGATTTGCATTATACTTCAACGAATCTAGCCCTGGTACAGAAAGGCGTGAAATTTGCAGCCAAAAAGACCTTGAGGATAGCAGAAATGTTTGCAAATGTAAATTAAAAACGTTTTCCCTCCATTACCATAAACAAATCTGGGATACGTTTCAGTGCTAGTCAAGCATTAAGTTTTCAGTCTATATATATATATATATATATATATATATATATATATATAGAGAGAGAGAGAGAGAGAGAGAGAGAGAGAGAGAGAGAGAGAGAGAGAGAGAGAGAGAGAGGGAGGGAGGGAGGGAGGGAGGGAGGGAGGGAGGGAGGAAGACACGCGCACACACAAACACAGAGACACACACACACACACACACACACACACACACTAGAATTTTACCTGCAGATTCACCCACGCATGCGTTGAAATCATACACTCTGTATCTACGCACCACGAAGTAATAGAGTCGGAATTCGTTGGATGTGGCGCATAATACAAATACAGACAAACATATGATTATAATTTCAGAAAAATTCGGTAATTTATTCAATAGAAAGAGCTCACAAATTAAGCAATCCAATAACATACTGGTCCACCTTTGGCCCTCACGCAAGCCCAGGACGGCTTGCTACGAATCAGAAGAAAACAGGGTGCAGAATATCGTCGACGTACAGCTTCGTTGTATGGGTGTCGCTGATGACAACCATACGGGGGGGTGACAGTCGGATTGGTATTCCCTCCGCTGTCTGTGACATCTCCAGACACGCCTTCGCTGGTCATCGTTGCCCAGTTCAGAGCAGGATTCATCACTGAGAGAGTTCTACTCCATCAATGAGACTCCATGCCCTGATGACCAGCAAATGGGCCGGTGGGATATCAACCTGACTGTCACTCGCCAAACGGCATGACAACCATGTGGTTGGTCTGGAGTGACATTTCATCTTATAGCAGGCCCTCTTTGGTTGTCATCAGGGCACCCCTACAGTGAAGCCGTATGTCGACGATATTCTCTGCCCTATTTCGTTGCTCTTCGTGGCAATCCGTCCTCAGCTTACATTTCAACAAGACAGCGCCCGTCTGCACACGGAGACATTTTCTATTGCTTGTCTTCGTGCTTGTCAAACATTATTTTATCCAGTAAGGTTATTGTACAATAGTAGGCCAAAAGCTTCCACGGCATTTTGACAAAGAACTTCAAGAATTTCTGCGGTATGTCATTACACTTCCAAAAGAGAAGTATTTTTCTACGGGCCAAATAGGCAACGCTGATGAGGCACCAGTCTGATTTGAAATGCCACATAACTATACGACTGATGAGAAGTGGACCATAGAAGTTACCATCAAGATAGCAAGGTGCGAAAAAAAAGTGCATTACCGTAATATGCTGGCAATCACAGCAGATGAGCGCAAACTATCCCTTTTCTTGATCTTCAGGCAATAATCAAGCCCCACTAACCCTAACAAGACAAAAACTGTTACCCAATGACGTTATTGTTCGCAGTGAAGAGGAGGGATGCATGACTGAAACTGTAATGCTTGACTGGTACTGAAATGTGTGGAAACTCCGTCTTGGTGGGCTTTCCAAACCATTGTCAATGCTTTGCCTTCATGCAGTTCGTGATCACCTCACTGATAACGTAGAAATAAAGATCGCAGGTTTAGCCAGTGACCTTATCGTTATTTCTAAAGGAATAACTTCTGTGCTGCAACCCCTGGACGTTAGTACAAATAAGCCTCTCAAAGGTTAGGGTCCAGAAAAGTATGAAAAATGGTTTTACGAACCAAACCATGAACTGACTACGACATGAAGAATTAAAAGTGCTGCGTCCTACATTATTGCATCATCGGTTTCAGCTGGAAAGGCATCGAAGCACCAGTGATCGTAAAACCATTCAAGAGATGCTGTGTTTCTTATACTCCGGACGGCAGTGAGGATGATGTGCTCTGAAACGACACCAAGGATGACGGGGAAAGAGGAAATGAATCTGTTTCGGATGTAGACTCCTCTGAGGATAACAGTAGCGAAGGGTCTGCAGTGGTAACCTTTGATGACTTGGGCAGCGTCCGTTCACCCGTGGGTAAGGCTGCCTCTCGGCTTCAGGAAGAGACAATTCCAGTTTTTAAGTAACCAATGGACACACTGAACAAACAATCACAAGCTATAACGATTCGTGGAAGTAAAAACTAGAAACCGATCAAACCCACCCGTCGACAGAAGGTACCCCTGCACTCTGATTCTGGGAGTATGGGGCAATCACGAATACGGAGATTGTCCGAATTCTCTGTCAAACTCCAACCTAGAATTCACATATATGTTGCATCTTCAACACAATGCTCCAATCCTACCAGGAAAATTACTCACCCTAATGTCAGAGTTAGAGCGACAAAAGAAAATTAATATTTGCTATCCTAGAAACATGATTCACCAAGAAAAAACAAAAGACCACTGAAACTATAGGATTGTCAAGAGCAAACTAGAGAAACGAGTTGCTAACGGCGATGCGTTTCTGTGAGTTGCCTTTGTAATGTACAGAATTATAGGCAGCTAAATCAGAGAAGTTTCTCCTGCAGAAAAGGCGCCTCATGACTATGCGCATACAGCGCGCCGGTAGGAAGTAAACACTGATCAATGTCTATTCTGCCAGTAACATGTACAACAGAAAAGACCCACAAAACTCGAGAAAGTCATGACAAAAATCCCAAAAGAAACTGTGAAGATTCTGTTGGGTGACTTCAATGGGCAAATCGGCAAAGATAGAGAACATGAGAAAACCATAGTCCAGTGTCTAGCACAAAGATTCACGAAATCGTCACTAGACACAACGCAGGACGCCGACAGGACAACATCAAACCAGCATCTATGACGAAAGTCCCACGAAAGCATTTGACTTGGAGGTCTCATATGCATGAAACCGGCAAATATCGGAACGGTTGTGTAGCTATTCCCTACCCCCTGTTTCATTTTCGCTACTACGAAATACATCTCTTCTACTGAGCAAGTGCTCACAGTGTTTAGATTCAATATTTATTGGACTTTTCTTCTTAGTTTGATCCAAACCACCTCTTCCCAAAATACAGAAAGCAAAGAGTTTGCAGTGGAAGAGATTTGTTTCACAGTGTCTAAGATGAAGAAGTGCTCACAGTTCTTAAGATATGCCTATTTTTTTTTTGCTTTTAGTGTCGTGTACTTTGAAGTGTATGATTTTACGCCATGAAATTTGGTACACCACATAAATAAAAGGTGGTCAGAAACAGTCTTAAAAACTTGGTAGGGCGTCGAAGAGTAGTTTGCGCTGAGAAATAATCATTGAGGAAAGAATTTGATACGTTGCACCGTTTCGAGTTAATTAGCATTGAAGTTAAGCAATCAGGCAATTGCGCACGCAAAGTCAAGCTGTCCCCCAGAGACGGTGTCGCCGAACGAGTGCTTCTATGGAGCGATACAAAAACAGGACATAGGATAGTAGTAGCAACCGTACACGATCCAAAGGCTGAGCAATCTCGTTCCCTATCATCTACACTATGAGAGCAACTGACATTAATTGTACCTGGAGGGCCGCATGAATTTTGGCGCGCAACGGCCTGACTGATTAGCTGTCATGCTATTGAACTCGGGAAAGGTGCAACATATCAAACATTTCTTAACAATTATTTCTCAGCACAGTCTGTCCTGCAATACCTTCATAAGATTTTTAGACTGTATCTAAAGTGTGTGTGTGATTACTGTGTTTGTTCTTTTAACGCGTTCCGCATCACACTGTTTACGGTGGATATTATCTAAATTGATTAAAACGAAACAGAAAAATGTTAATTCAGCGTATATGCGAGCTATCAAAACATATATTTCATCTAATTATTTTGTCTTTTCCCGGTGTGCTTCATACACATTTCGCTGTCGACTCAAATCTCCATAAACCTAACATTTCTCGCAACAGGGTACAGAAAGTTGAATTTTCTGTTGGTAAAATTTTAATACAGCGTTGAATTATGGACTGAGCTGACATCTGTCCTTAAATCTCAGTCCGACGATTGGCTGGCAACAATTCATCTGCTCCGCTTTTCTCTATTCCTTGTTCCTCAAGTGAGCCTACCCCTGCATCATATGTGATTTGTCAGGAGAACTAGAGTATTAATTGATCTCTTCTTTTCTGCACAGATTGCAGCAGAAATACTTCTAAGAATTTTATCATTTTTGAGTTCTGCTGTCCATGAAATCTTTTCTATCCTCCTCCAGACCACATTTCAGAAGCTCCAAGAAGTCTCTTGTCTCATGCACGAACAGTCCACTTGTCCGAGTTCTACAAGGCCTCACTATAGACAAAGCTCTTTGTAAACACTTTTTGGTCTGTGCATTTAGGTTCTTGGTGCAAACAGTAATTTTTCGTGTAAGAGCTGGTTTTGTGTCTGTAATTCTCATCCTACCATAATTTCATTTTTCCTTGTATTAAAGTTCATGCTAAACTTCTATGTGTAGATCTTCCTCATTTGTACTAAAATTTCTTGCATTTTCTCTTCGTTTTCCTTGCTGACAGCTGTGTCGTCAGCAAATGTTTGGAATTTCATTTTCCTTCTTTTGATTTTGTTCTTTGCACATCCTCATTGGTTTCCTCAATGCCTTTCTCAATACACATCTCTCGTGTACTCCTTTATTTATGCAAGACTCTGGATTTTCATGATTTATATGTATGGCTCTCCTTCCTTTTTACAAAATACACTCCTGGTAATTGAAATAAGAACATCGTGAATTCATTGTCCCAGGAAGGGGAAACTTTATTGACACATTCCTGGGGTCAGATACATCACATGATCACACTGACAGAACCACAGGCACATACAAACAGGCAACAGAGCATGCACAATGTCGGCACTAGTACAGTGTATATCCACCTTTCGCAGCAATGCAGGCTGCTATTCTCCCATGGAGACTATCTTAGAGACGCTGGATGTAGTCCTGTGGAACGACTTGCCATGCCATTTAAACGTGGCGCCTCAGTTGGACCAGCGTTCGTGCTGGACGTGCAGACCGCGTGAGACGACGCTTCATCCAGTCCCAAACATGCTCAATGGGGGACACATCCGGAGATCTTGCTGGCCAGGGTAGTTGACTTACACCTTCTAGAGCACGTTGGGTGGCACGGGACACATGCGGACGTGCATTGTCCTGTTGGAACAGCAAGTTCCCTTGCCGGTCTAGGAATGGTAGAACGATGGGTTCGATGACGGTTTGGATGTACCGTGCACTATTCAGTGTCCCCTCGACGATCACCAGAGGTGTACGGCCAGTGTAGGAGATCGCTCCCCACACCATGATGCCGGGTGTTGGCCCTGTGTGCCTCGGTCGTATGCAGTCCTCATTGTGGCGCTCACCTGCATGGCGCCAAACATGCATACGACCTGCATTGGCACCAAGGCAGAAGCGACTCTCATCGCTGAAGACGACATGTCTCCATTCGTCCCTCCATTCACGCCTGTCACGACACCACTGGAGGCGGGCTACACGATGTTGGGGCGTGAGCGGAAGATGGCCTAACGGTGTGCGGGACCGTAGCCCAGATTCATGGAGACGGTTGGGAATGGTCCTCGCCGATACCCCAGGAGCCACAGTGTCCCTAATTTGCTGGGAAGTGGCGGTTCGGTCCCCTACGGCACTGCGTAGGATCCTACGGTCTTGGCGTGCATCCGTACGTCGCTGCGGTCCGGTCCCAGGTCGACGGGCACGTGCACCTTCCGCCGACCACTGGCGACAACATCGATGTACTGTGGAGACCTCACGCCCCACGTGTTGAGCAATTCGGCGGTACGTCCACCCGGCCTCCCGCATGCCCACTATACGCCCTCGCTCAAAGTCCGTCAACTGCACATACGGTTCACGTCCACAGTGTCGCGGCATGCTACCAGTGTTAAAGACTGCGATGGAGCTCCGTATGCCACGGCAAACTGGCTGACACTGACGGCGGCGGTGCACAAATGCTGCGCAGCTAGCGCCATTCGACGGCCAACACCGCGGTTCCTGGTGTGTCCGCTGTGCCGTACGTGTGATCATTGCTTGTACAGCCCTCTCGCAGTGTCCGGAGCAAGTATGGTGGGTCTGATACACGGGTGTCAATGTGTTCTTTTTTCCATTTCCAGGATTAACTTTTTTCCGCCTCTAAAATATAGACAAACTCTAAATTAAATCTTGATTAAATATTCCAGGTTTACATTATAGAAGCCTTCCTGTCAATATACGAATTTGATAAATAATGGTTTTCTTATGCTCAGAGTTATGTATCTAATCTGTCATAATATTAATACAATTTCTTCTGAGTATCTGTTGCATCTGAATCCAAACTGGTCTTCACAAAAACTTTTGGCATGCTAACATATTAGCGCTCTATTAAATATAAAAAATATAAAAATGCAATAAATGAAACAGGTGAAAGGGAATACGAACTTCTAAATAATGAGATCTAGAGGAACTGCAAAATGGCTAAGCAGGAACGGCTACAGGACAAATGAAAGGATGTGGAAGCATATAGCACTAAGGGTAAGATATATGCTGCCTACAGGAGAATTAAAGAGACTTTTGGATAAAAAAGAACCACCTGTATCAGAATCAAGAGCTCAGATGGAAAACCAGTCCTAAGCAAAGAAGGGAAAGCAGAATGATGGAAGGATCATGTAGAGAGACTATACAAGGGGAATGTACTTCACGGTAATATCGTGGAAATGGAAGAGGAAGTAGATAAAGATGATAAAGGAAATGTAATATTTGCATGAATAATTGGACAAAGCACTCAAAACTTATTGGGTCAAAACAAGGCCATGGGAGTAGACAACAGCTCGTTAGAGCCACTGACACCCTTGGGAGAGCTAGCCATGACAAAACCCTTTCATCTGGTGAGCAAAATGTATGAAACAGGTGAAATATCCTCAGACTTCAAGAAGAATACAATAATTCTAATTTCAATGAAAGCAGGTGCTCACAGGTATGAAAATTATCGAACTATCAGTTTAATAAGTGACGGCTGCAAAATACTAACAAGAATCCTTTACAGAAGAACTAAACAATTTGTAGAAGCTGGCCTCAGGGATGATCATTTTGGATTCCGGAGAAATATAGGAACATGTGAGGCAATATTGACCCTGAGACTTCTCATAGAAGATAGGTTAAGGAAAGGCAAACCTACATTTACAACATCTGTAGAGTTAGAAAAAGCTTTTGACAATGCTGACTGGAATACTCTTTTTCAAATTCTAAAGGTTGCAGGGGTAAAATACAGGGAGCGATGGGTTATTTATAACTTTTACCGAAGCCTTTTGGCAGATATAAGAGTCGAGGGACACGAAACGGAAGCAGTAGTAGAATGAGACAGGTTTGTAGCCTATCCACAAACTTATTCAATCTGTATATTGAGCAAGCATTAAAGAAAACAAACGAAAAATTTGGAATAGGAATTAAAGTCCAGGGAGGAAATAAAAAACTATGAGGTTTGCCGATGACATTTCAATTCTTTCAGAGACAGCAAAGTACCTGGAAGAGCAGCTGAACGGAATGGACGGTGTCTTGAAAGGAGAATATAAGATTAACATCAACAAAAGGAAAACTAGAATAATTGAATGTAGTCTAATTGGATTAGGTGATGTAGAAGAAATTAGATTAGGGAACGAGACGTTTAGAGTAGTAGATGACTTTTGCTATTTGGAAAGCAAAATAACTGTTGGTGGCCGAAGTCTTCTTCTTTTAGTGTTCAATCCTGAGATTGGTTGCAGCAGAGCGCTATTCCTCTTTCTGTCTGCCTTCCTCTTCATTTCCACGTATGTGTTACATCCAACGTCATTCATGAAATCAATGGAATAAAGTACAAATACATCCGTGTGATACTCAGTTGCTATAAGAATGAGGTGGCAGTGATTAGGATCTGTCACCAGGAACAAGAAGCAAATATTAGAAAAGGGGTAAGATAAGGGTGTGCTCTCTCTCCTCTTATATTCAGTGCTTACATCCAGGAAGCTATAGACCAAGTTCGAGAAACTACTGAGGTGGGCATCAAAATGAATGGACAGAAGATAGACATGCTGCGTTATGCTGATGATATTGCTTTAGTCACGGAGACAAAAGAAGATGTAGGGAAAGTCCTAAGAACAATGGAAAAAACTCTATTCAATGAGTATGGTCGAAGCAGGGAGGATATAAAATGCAGACTGGCAATGGCAAGAAAAACGTTTCTGAAGAAGAGAAATTTGTTAACATTGAGTATAGTTTTAAGTGTTAGGAAGTCTTTCCTGAAAGCATTTACATGGTGTGTAGCCATGTGTGCAAGTGAAACATGGACGATAAAAAGTCTAGACAAGAAGAGAATAGAAGAGTTTGAAACGTGATGCCTCAGAATAATGCTGAAAATTAGATGTGTAGATCACGTAACTAATGAGGAGGTACTGAACAGAATTGGGGAGAAGAGAAATTTTTGGGGCAACCTGACTAGAAGAAGGGATCGGTTGGTAGGACACATTCTGAGGCATCACGAGACTACCAACGTAGTGCTGGAGGGAAGCGTGTGGGGTAAAAATTGTAGTGGGACACCAAGAAATGAATACAGTACGTAGATTCACAGGGATGTAGGTTGCAGTAGTTACTATGAGATGAAGAGGCTTGCACAAGACAGAATACCATGGAGAGTTGCATCAAACCATTCTCTGGACTGAAGACCACAACAACAACAGTGCTTCATTTATTATAACTTAAGATCACAACTATAGATGTTATTTGGTAACCTAATAGTATGGGGTTTCTAACCTGATCTGTACATATAAAAGGATTAACTGAATTAATCTTCTGCAAAAAATAAAAAAAAATATTCTGTACCAGCTGGCTTTACATAATGGTAAAATAAGTATTCATACATTCAAAAACCTTGCAGTGTACATCAATATAATAACAATGTTAATACTTTGTAGGCATTCTTCTTTTACGTATTATTTCTGTTAACTTCTTTGGTATGAAATGAAACAATTTTTTGGTAGTCTCTGAGGTAAGATTATTTTGTCATTCTTGTTGTAGATACTGTTTCAGAACAGTCTCACTTCGTATTTCATATTTTTGTCTGTTCTTTCAAGCGTACTGCAAAGATACACAATTGGATTAAGGTCTGGTCTCTCTTTTGGGAACTTGCGAACATGGGGATGGTACAACAGCCACAGGCATACAATTTCAATGGTATTCTTAGTGTCATTGTCTTGTTAAAAGTAGTAATCTGAGCCTGAACCCATTGTGGTGTTTTTGCCGATTTTCCTTTAGGATCTTTAAATACTAAAATCTATTCACGTTACGTTCAACAAAAGCAAGTTGCCCAGCACCAGATGTAGTCGTACCTCCCCATACCAAAATTCCTCCACCGCCCTGCTGTACTGTGGGTTGCATGTGTTTGGGATCGAGCTCAGTATTTTGGTCATCCCCACACCAAAATTCTGGCATCATTTACAAATATATTAAATTTACTTTTCTCTGTGAACAATACTTGTTTTAGTAACTTGTGTTCTTGCTTTTATGAACTGATGATTAACGTCCGCAAACAATGAAGAAGCTGTTAATTTAGGATGCTTATTCACATATTTCGTGCTCTTTGCGTTATCTTCTGTGGTCGATATCTTCTTGTGCTATTAATGAGAATATTGCTTTTCCTATATCGCGATATTATGGACTGAACAGTTGCTCGGCTTCTTCAAATAATATCAGATGTCCTGAAAATGATTTTCCCCTTTCATATTAGGAGGTACGTATTTGTCTTCGCTCTACAGTTGTTTTCTTCCCTTTGCGGCTCATTTTGCTGTAGCACGGCATTCACTGCGTATCAGAACCAAGATGCACCACGTGCAGCTTGTCACTGAAGGGGCTCCTCGATGCAAGAGGTTCCTTAGTCGTTTCTATGTTTATGTTTCTAATACAGTATAAATGCTTTTTCTCCACTGTGTGGGGCCAGCTGGTACAGAATATTTACTTTTTTTGCAGAAGCCTTGTTTATTTAATTACACTCCTGGAAATGGAAAAAAGAACACATTGACACCGGTGTGTCAGACCCACCATACTTGCTCCCGACACTGCGAGAGGGCTGTACAAGCAATGATCACACGAACGGCACAGCGGACACACCGGGAACCGCGGTGTTGGCCGTCGAATGGCGCTAGCTGCGCAGCATTTGTGCACCACCGCCGTCAGTGTCAGCCAGTTTGCCGTGGCATACGGAGCTCCATCGCAGTCTTTAACGCTGGTAGCATGCCGCGACAGCGTGGACGTGAACCGTATGTGCAGTTGACGGACTTTGAGCGAGGGCGTATAGTGGGCTTGCGAGGGGCTGGGTGGACGTGCCGCCGAATTGCTCAACACATGGGGCGTGAGGTCTCCACAGTACATCGATGTTGTCGCCAGTGGTCGGCGGAAGGTGCACGAGCCCGTCGACCTGAGACCGGACCGCAGCGACGCAAGGATGCACGCCAAGACCGTAGGATCCTACGCAGTGCCGTAGGGGACCGCACCGCCACTTCCCAGCAAATTAGGGACACTGTTGCTCCTGGGGTATCGGCGAGGACCATTCCCAACCGTCTCCATGAAGCTGGGCTACGGTCCCGCACACCGTTAGGCCGTCTTCCGCTCACGCCCCAACATCGTGCAGCCCGCCTCCAGTGGTGTCGCGACAGGCGTGAATGGAGGGATGAATGGAGACATGTCGTCTTCAGCGATGAGAGTCGCTTCTGCCTTGGTGCCAATGCAGGTCGTATGCATGTTTGGCGCCGTGCAGGTGAGCGCCACAATGAGGACTGCATACGACCGAGGCAGTCGTCCGCATGTATCCCGTGCCACCAAACGTGCTCTAGAAGGTGTAAGTCAACTACCCTGGCCAGCAAGATCTCTGGATCAGTCCCCCATTGAGCATGTTTGGGACTGGATGAAGCGTCGTCTGACGCGGTCTGCACGTCCAGCCCTCTCGCAGTGTCCGGAGCAAGTATGGTTGGTCTGTCACACCGGTGTCAATGTGTTCTGTTTTCCATTTCCAGGAGTGTATATAAGCAGCGTTGTATGCATACTTTTTTCCATCACTTTTTGTCTGTCTCCCACTGTCCTCTTTTTATCCCTCTGGCAATTTTTCCTGTCTGTCTCTCCCACTGTATTTGTCTTCATCCCTTTCTGCCACTCTTCCTTAACACTGTCTCCTTCTCTGCCAGTTTCACTATCTCTCTGTCCCTCTGCCATGGTGTTTGTCCCATTCTTTTTCTCTTTCCTCGAGCTCTTATGGCAGTAATAAAATTCTCTAATCACCTTGTATTTGGTCCCTCCAAAAAATATATGATGTCCTTTGCTGTCTCTGAGAAATTTCTCACTTCACCACAATCGATTAGGTCATTGCTGACTTGCAGAGTGGAAGACTAGAGCTGTTGGATACCTGTCCATAATATTAGTAATTAATATATGGCCAGCTAGAGTAGCCAAATCATCTTATCCTTGACCAACGAATTTTTTAAAATCCAAATTACTATCTTCTAGGACCTGAATAAAAGCCCCAGAAATGGCATTTGCGTATTCCCAAAAATTCGTCACAAGTTATTGGCTTTATGTTATCTTGGTCACACAACACACAGCGAACTCCTAACGCCAATTGTTGTTTACCACTGATCAGCAGTGCTTGACCTCATCCATTAATTTGCTTCTAAGAACACCGCAATAACTTTTAATCGGTTCATTTTCAATTTGATGAGATACATACTAGGAGTTTCCTGTTAAGATATATACTAGGAAATTTTACCCCCTGACTAAGTGATTTTTGAAAATCTCATTTCCAGAGTTAGCTCAAAAGTGTAGGGGCTCTGTGAAAACAGAACCGTCATTGCCTTCCCTGAGAAGTGGAACATCATGTCATGTGCAACATAAAATTATTGATACAGTAGACCGAAGTTTCACATGGTTTTCTTTAACTTCCTTTTAATATTTTGTATTTAAGCATTCGAGAAAATTCAATGCCTTTTCGTCCATGACAAGTTTAAATGCTTTTGAAGAAGCCAAAATTTCACAATATCACTTGCTTTTCACATGAGACTGTGCAGCTTCATGAACCTTTTGAAATATAAGGCAAGGAGAAATATAGTATATTGCACTGTACCAGTGGTCGAAACAAAACATGTATTTGACAGCTAAGTAGAAAAAGCAAGGGGAAATTAGATTACATTAGATTCAGTTTTCTCTCTATAGACCCAAAAATGAAATCAGTCTCGTGAGTGTGGAACAATTCATAAAGTATAGTATAAAAACTTTCTATATTTGAATATTATACTGGCTTCCATGATCATTTATCAGGAGATTGTGAAGATTCATGAATACACTACTGTAAATTGTAATTGCTAATAGTTACAGAATTAGTATACTGCCAGAATGAAACATGCACTTTAAACAGATTTATTATACTCAGAATACCTAATCTTGACAGTCGTGACCAAGTGCTATGAAAACTGAAATCTAATAGACATTTTTACTTCAGCTGGTCTGACAGTCCCTGTTAAGACAGTCATCTGTAGAGTAGAAAGAGTTGCCTACGAAAAAGAATTTCACACTTGGTTTAAACTGCATTTTATCTGAAACCAAAATTTTAATGATTGCTGGCTATTTATTGGAAATGTGTGTTCCTGAGTATTGGACCCCTTTTTGGACCAAGGCAATTGCTTTTAGATCTTCACTGGTATGTAGATTACTCTTATTCCTAGCGTTGATACTATGTATTGAGCTGCTGGTTGAAAATAGAGACGTATTATTCGCCACAAATTTCATTAAGGAATAAATGTGCTGAGAAGCAGTGCTTAGAATACCCAGTTCCATGAACAGGTTTCTACATGACGTTCTTGAATTTGCAGCACAGTTGAGTCGTATTACATGCTCTGTGAGTCTTAAAAACTTCTGCTCAGTTTTACTAGTTACGACAGAAAATGATCCCATATGACATAATAGAATGAAAGTAATCAACGTATGCAAGTTTTGTTTTATATTTATATCTCATACATCTGACATCATTCACACTGCAACTACATACTGGTTTTGGAGATTCCTCAATTCTGAGTTATGCCATTCTCAACTGAATTTGTTATCTAGTGGTAATCCCAGAAATTTAGCTCTGTCAGTCTATTCTATCTGTACGTCTAGTATGTCATGTAGAAGCCAGAATCAAATATCTTACCATTTATGAACTGCATATAGTAGGTCTTTTCGAACTTTAATGACAGTCAATTAGCTACAAATCATTTATTAAGGTCAATGAAAGTTTGATTAGCAGTCATTGCTAAATCTATACTTGATTTGCTGTTTATTGATCTGTTTGTGTTATCTACATATAAAACGAACTTAGCATGTGGCAATATAAGACATGAGGTCATTAATGTTTACAAGAAAAAGAGACAGGCCTTCGATGGAACCTTGAGGAACACCACATATAAAAATTAGTAGTAGTAGTAGTAGTAGTAGTAGTAGTAGTAGCTTCATTCATCTATAGATCTCTATTTACAAGGATATAGGACATGTCAAAGTATTTACAAATTCAGGTCAATTGAAAATAATTCATATACACATATATTTACAGACTTCTATTTAGTGACAATTATTTGATTTACTCCTGGTATAAAATACTTTTTTACAAATAAATTATTAAATAATGTAATGCCACATTGTTCACTCATATGCCACTATTAGTCACTGTACAAACTATACACACATTGTTTCATAAAACACCACTCATTACACCCACACATACACACACACACACACACACACACACACACACACACACACACACACACACACACACACAAACACACAGACACACACACACACACACACACACACACACACACACACACACACACACACACACACACACACACACACACACACACACACACACTGGTGATCTCTGGGCCATTTTCTGCACCACAACTTCCCATTTGCTATCTTGAAAAACTGAGTCAGCATCCCTCCATAATGAGGGAGATATTGAAGTCAGAAAGAGAAAAAGGTATCAGTATTGTCCTATACACAGCTTGGGAGTAAGTATTTCTAGAAAGGATAAAAAGAAGGGAAAAACGTAAAGTGAAGGTGTTATCAGGAATCTGGGATATTTTATAATCATTATTATTACTATTTATTTGTACAACATTTTTTATCAAACCCCTGCTCTGCTTTTGCTAAGTAATCCTTCAAGTACAACTTTTCTGAATTCTACTATGGCTGACTCCCTACTTTTGCCACTTTGCAAACTAAATTGTGATTCGATTAAAAGATTGCATTTATTCAGGTAACTCATTAATCTGTCTTTCATAATTGCTTGTATTATTTTTTAGCATTACCTTTCTTAAGCAAAGGTACAACTCTTGCCTGTTTTAACTGCTCTGGAAATGTCCCTGATGTGAAGGATTCATTTATTATATTTGTTAAGGGACCTTGTATAATCCCTATGCATTGTTTCAGCAGACACATTGGTCCTTCATCTAAGCCAACTGACTTTTTATTTTTTAGTTGTTTTTGAATTCTTTTACTGACTTCATTCTCTGTGGTTGGAAGTAACATCATTGTATTTAGTGCAATATTATTTACAGGTGTTATATTTTTTTGGGGGGGAGGGGTTTGCTGTAACTTCTCTACAATACTTGGAAAATGCTTGTTTACATAGTTTGCTAAGTGCTGTGGATCATTTATTTCTATATCCCCCTCCCTTAGCAGTATGTTATTCTGTGTTTGTTTGCCTCTCCCTGTTTCCTGTTTTATAACATCCCAGACTGATTTGCTTTTATTCTCTGCATTATATATTATTTTGTCATTAAATGTCTTTTTTGCAGCACTCAGTATCTATGATAGAAATTTAAGAATTCTGGATCATTGAAAAATCTTTTTCATGGAATTGAGGTGTTTAAGTGCTTGTAAGGGCTTCTAAATACCTGCTGTTATCCATCTGTTTTTGTGAGATGTTGATACAGACATACATACTTTTGGAAATACTTTTTCAAAGTTCAACTTAAACAATTTGGAGAATTTCATATTCACACTGATTTCCTTATGCAATTCATCCCACCTTTGTTTTTCAAGTTCTTCTGAAAAATCTTTTATTTTGATTTCGTTTGTAGGCTCATAGTTTAGGGAATGATTTGATGCCTGACTTTACTGTTGTTATTTGACAGAGATGGTCTGAGAGTCTGAGATCTTTTAGAGCTACATCGCATTTTTTCATGTCCATATTTGTGGCCACATGGTCTGGTACTGATGAAGTCATTGTGGTAACCCGTGTTGCACTATTGAGCAATAGGGACATGCCAAAACTTTGAAGGATGTTTATGAAGGTGCTGCTGGATTCATTTATGATGTTAGTGTTGATGTTAATGTCCCCACACAGAATTATGATGACCTTTGTACTTGAGACTTTATCTAGAACTTCTGTTAAATTACTGAAAAAAGGGTCCACACTACCACTGGGAGATCCATATACCCACACAAAATGATTAATTTCTTGCTGATAGCAAGCCCTGTTAATTCAAGAGCTGATATTCCGAAGTATTTCTCTTCACTTACGGCACTGAGGTCATGTCTTGATTTGAACTGTGTTCCTCTTCTGATATAAATGCATGATCCTCCAACCCTTGAAATAGTTCTGCAGTAAGAGTTTGCCTTTTCACACAATGATAATACTACATGTTGGATTTCTGTGTCTCTACAACAGTGCTCAGTAATACAAACTACTGTGCAGTTCAAAGATGGGAGCTCAACTACTAACAGTTGTATTTTATTTTTTATTGATTGCATGTTTTGATGGAGGATTGTTTAGTCTGTGAAATGCCCCATGTTACTCTTTCCAATGGTTTGTTTTTCTTTGTGACATCTGATATATTATATGTTTGAGTTGTTAAAATCCGTCTTGTGAGTGATTGTTTCAGTATTTTTTAAATGTGCTGGAAATACACTTTAAACAGGGAACCAATTGTCTGGAAAAGACCTACTTTTCCTACCTATGACAACTGGTATTTGACCATGTGTGGCATAAGGTCCACACCCTATACTTTCATGAATCAGCTGTACCAATCTTCCCATCCCAGTCCTGTTTAGTTGTAGGTCATGCCTAGTGAAACCCCATCTCTTGATAGTCCTGACAGGCACCAGAGAAACATGAGTAAAGTTCGCTGTGCTCAGAGCCATCCCTAACCCCACATTGATTTGCCTCACAGCTCCATCAAGGTGTGGTCGATCATGACGCCGGAACAGCCCAACAAAATGTTGTTGGTGCCATGATTTAGGGAAGCTATCTTGTCCAGGTCAACACCTATGTCATATGTCCAATCCATGTCCAAACTGCTTCCCACCCCACCCACTATCACTACATGGTCCTCTTTTGTAAAGTCCTTATATAAAGACCCTACGTCCTCTACCACATGAGTTAGCCCTGCATTTGGCATGAAGATACTGGTGGCCTGGTACGCTGTCCACTATACTTTCCTGTAACTGGGAGCCTACACCTCGCCTATGACTACTACCTAGCGGCAACACTTTCTTCTTCCTAACACTTTGTACATTCCTAGGCTTTTTGGCCTCAATTGAAGTGTGCTCCACATTTCCTGTTCCTCATTCTACCTGAGGCTCTTCTCTACTTAACTCTGGCAGTTTAAATGTAACAGTTTAAATGTAACAGCTCATTCCATTTTTTCATAACTTAAATAAATTCTAGGGTTTCATACCTGTAAGTATGGTTTGTATGGTGTGAAAAGTTCATCGAAGAATCTTTGCCACTTATGAAGACAAATGTACCTATAGCAAAAAATGCAGCCAATAGTAAGTAAAAAATGATGAAGTTTCACGTACAATAAAAATTTATTTTGTTATGTTTTTGAAGTTCCACTACTATGAGTGTGAAGATGAATCCTTCGTGGGCATGCTGTCAAAGTTTTATGAATTTATTTGTAAAAATATAGAAAGTGTAAATTAAAATGTCCTTTGGTGCCTCTCCTGCACCAAGTCGGCCCATTTGACGTCCTAGTGGTTTTCCATCTGCCTCGGCGAATGCGGGGTGGTTCCCCTTATTCTGCCTCAGTTACTCTACGTTGGTGACTGCTGCTCAAACACTGTCTCCACGTAAGTGTACACCATAATTACTGTACCACACAAACGTTTGGGGTTACACTCATCTGGTATGAGACGTTCACAGGGGGGTCCACTGGGGGCCAAACAGCACAATAACCCTGGGTTCGGTGTGGGGCATCAGCTGGGTGGTGGGCTGCTGTGGACTGTTTTGAGGTTGTGGAGTTCATTAAGGAGTAAATATACTGAGAGGCAGTAGTTAGTATACCCAGTTCTTTGAAGAGGTTTCTACAGGACATCAGTGAATTTACTCCACAAATAATACGTATTACATGCTTTTGGACACTGAAAACTTTTTTTTTTTTTTACTTCAAGAGTTACCCCAAAATATTATACCACATCTAAACATTCATGGTGGTGTCTGATTGTTCTATATCGTGTCTCCCTACCACTTTGCGCAACGACGCTCTGAGCGTGTTTTTTAGGGAATTGACTAGTTTGAACCTGGGACTTGTTTCTGGTAAAGAGACGCCAGACCACACATGACATTTAGAATTCAGAAGAGTTCAGTGAGACTAGCGATGATATAACCAAATACTAAATGATCTCAGCGTCAGCTCCACTTCACTCCCTGTAAAAGAATCTTAATACTAACTAAATTTAGTGGAAAGGGTTCAAGGCTTTCCTATTTTTAGTTAGCTGGTAAAATAACGTCGAAAAAGCAGTTAAGTTTACCATTGAAAATTTTATTCTACTCACAAAACATCGTTTATAAATTGCACTATTGATAAAAGGAAATGTTTTAATACAGGATGGTAAAAACTGTGTTCAACAGAAATGTGAACAAATATTCCCTGAATGGGTTTCCAAGTTCTACAATCGATCGAAGGACGACCTATGCCATATCACATCTATAATCTAGGTCTAAATTAAGTTTCACAAAAGATCAAACTATCAAAATGGTCTACAGTGACCCTCAATTATCTTTAATTACTTATCTAACTTGTCGTAAATTACAGTGGCTGATGTGGCTTCTCAATAACTATATAACATAAAAATTATAGCGTTTCAGATGTTTACTTCAAGTGGCAAATGTGAACACCATGAGTTTTAATTAACGATCGACACTAGTATTACGCGAAAAAGGGGTGTAACAGATGAGTCGTCTGCAGTTCTGAGTGAAGCCTTATGCGCTCAAAAATGCGGCATCGCGTGCGTTCATTACCTTGTCGGTGTTTAGGCAGCGTCAGGGCGACAGCGGCCGGCGCACCAGCCATCCAGCTCGCCGTCTCGGAAGTAACTCTCCTCTAACTTCTCCTTACCACAATTTACAGAAGTTGGTTTAAAAAAACTATCTGGCTGTGTTTTCATCTGACCAATCAGGGTCTCAATGTTAACCTTAAGTTCCGCCTACAAAAATTCTGTCTATCCAATGAGAAACGTTATACTTTTCATGGTGGGGCAATGTTTTAAAAATTTGCAACGTAGCACGGACGCTAAAAAGTCTCACGCTAAAACCGGCATCTGGTGTGGTCCTTTTAGCGTTATCGTAAGATCTATACTGTTCTTCTGGAGGGCGCTATCTTTTAACATGGGCTGGGGAGTGGTCCTTGAAGTACCTGAGACGCGAAAAAGTCTCACGCTAAAACTTGCGGGTGGTAGTGGCCCTTTTTGTGTTATCGTAAGAACTATACTATTTTTCTGGAGGGCTCTAGCTTTTAACATGGGCTGGGGGGTGGTCCTTGACGTACCTGAGACGCGAAAAAGTCTCACGCTGAAACGTGCGGGTGGTGAGCCCTAGTGGTTAGCTGGCGACGTGGGTGTCCAGACCCTCCCTTATCGTAGGGCCTTCTAGCTTAACACGGTTCTGCTCTCGGCTTCTGTTCTCGTTTCTCCCCTCGGAACTGCGTCGGTCTCTCGTTGGGAAGGTACGACATGCATTTAGGTGTTCTTGTGTTAGTCTGTGTCATTCCATTTGCTCACTCGTTACTTGTATTACTTTGGTTAATTTAATGTCACGATTTATTCGGAGCTATGTGACATACTAGTAGATTTGCTTATTATGTCAGGGTTTTCATGGAAGGTGTTGGATTTGCCTGACACCTTACACATACACATTATGGAATGAAAGTAGGCAAAGTATGCAAGCTTTTTCATTTTTATGTCGCCTATATACACAAAGTACAGCTAACAATTTAACTAAGAGATACACGAGATTTACATTCAGCAAATCATGGGAACCAGAACTGATGGCACTGATGCCATATATGCCACAGAAATTCGAATGCAGTGAGTTAGCACAGATAGGGAACGAAAAGCAGAACAGCTACACTGACTGACAACACATCGAATGCACATGTATGCTGGGGTCCGAAGGTCATGGCTGGGCTTTTCTACGATGTGCATGCAGAGGCAATGTCCTGTTTCTCCCATATGGGACTCTGGATTTCGACGTCCTCTACGATAACGTAATATCCCCGCCCTCTGAGTCATAAACAGGTAAGCCTCAAAAGCAAGCGACATTGTACCTGAGCATGATGAGCCATTACCTCATGAAATATTGGGAAGTTTAGACAATACCATCCAACACAACACCTGCCAATTTTCTCAGCAATATGTTTTTATTCCAAACTATAACTTTAATATTGAGATTTTGCTTCATGAGACTGAATGGGACACTCACTCTGATGTAAAGAGCCTGGTACAAAACAGTTTTATTTTAACTTGCCTTATTGGAAAATAATGTCCCTGACATAAACCTATAAAAATTTTACATTGGAGCAAAAATGCATCAGCCTATGAAATATGACTGATGTACAAACCAGGAAATGAAAATCTTCACTGATGGTCAATATCAGATGAATCAACATTTTGAAGTGTATCAAGCATTGGTACCCAAACAGTTCCTTCTAAGCAATGTTATTTCTGGTTCATCGACATCTGTTGTTATAACTTGTTCTATGAAGTGCTGACTTCTTGGTTATAAAGTAGCAACATCAAAGGAAATCCACACAAATATCTTTCTTTCTATCACCCATCTGACTATTGGTTACATTATTTATTATGTGCTCAGATATTTGTGTGCTGATTTTTACTGAAACAAACTTAAGTCAGTTTTGGCAATGGCATGATATTTTTAAATTGTGTAACGTGATAGAGCTACCACAAAACATAGAGAATTAGTGTCAGGCAATGCATGAATACCATGAATACTGCATAAAGAATCACTGTACTGCTTGATCCCTAGTACAGAGTGTCGCTTTAACTAAGTTTCTGTCTTCTTGATCAACCTCATGAAGGGATACTGCATTTGTAGCCTGATATGTCCATGCCATAAAAACACCACTCATTCCATTAATAGTGGAATTCCTATGAACTTGATACCATGTTGTATTAGGCTAATCATACATACAACGTCATTATTTTAACTGCAACATATCTATTCCTAACTGAAGAAATTTTAAGGAAAATTCATAACCTAATACATATAAAACATTACATAAAAGCTTAATAAATGTAAATCTATCTTCCTTTTATCAAAGTTTTTGAGCCTCATTACAAACAGCAACTTGAAGTTGATGAAAATGATTGTGTAATTAACCAAATTAGTGCATAATTAACCTCTTTCTCAGTATCTTTAGTCTTTTTACCTGTGATGTAATATGAGACGTTGTAAGAAATGAACATAAAGTTTAAAGACATGTAAGACATATTTTCATCGAAAATGACATGAGTATTTTTGAATAATGTAAGCTTTTTTGATCTACTGATGGACTAGGACAAAATTTTCGAATATATTAAATGGTATGTTTGCATTACAGCACTTGTCAATTAAATTTTACATTTTTGTAACATAAGTACTAATGAATTTACAAAACCAAAAATTCCTAAAATTTATCTCTATATCAATTTAAAAAAATGTTTCGGAACAATTGCATGAGAGCTTGCTTTCTCATGACCACATACTTACGTTTTCATCCACAATTACTAGGATGTTACAATGTTCCATAACTATTTTATTTAGAGTAGATAATTCTGGACCGTACTACAAACAAATTTATCTGCAGTAATTAAAGATTTAAATTTTTCATGAAGTGTATTTCACTTTTGTCGAAATGAATCAACAGTGAAATAGCTACAAAAATACCATCTGCAGTTCAATGTAATGAAATGTATGACAATGCAGCTCTGTACAGTGAATCTCAGTGCAGCACAGATGAAGATCATATAACTCATGTTGGGCCAAACTGATGGATTAAAATAACCATTGAAACTTTTATTTGAAACAGCACTGCTGTTTCAGTGTAATATTCAGTACCTTCCATCAACATAGGGAACAAAATGTAAGACAACAAATAAAATATGTGGTAAGGACTTTTATGCAATCCAGACAAGGAAGTGTGAAGTTGTCTGTTCGATAATGAAGCACTGATAGAGTGATGTAAAACAGTGATGTAAAACAGCACATATGAATTTTGAAATATGTTGCTAACAAGTAAGATCTAGTATTAATAACTTCATTATAAGTTTCTGAATGTGACTGCCTTTTACTACAAGCATTTATCATATAATCACAGCTATGGTAGTCATGATGTACAAACCAAGATTTATGTATGATAAACTGAGCAATAGATTCCGTAACAGGAATAATGAACATTTTTGAAACCTCAACATGTTTTAGAATAATATCAGTTTAAGTAACATGAGTGAGTTGGGGGAATTTGCATTTTTGAATGACCATAGATATACTTGGCATTTACTACGTATTGGTTCCATCTTCTGTTGTTGATAGGAGTAATGCCATTCTTTCTACATTCTTAGAAAACCAAGAAATGAGATAATTCTTTGTTACAGGCTCAATAGCAATTATTTAACCATTCTTTGTCTGGTTATGACCACAGTTAGCCTTTCTGCACACAGTCTTCATTTTTAGAATCGAACAAATTTGTACCCACTTCTTATGGCAAGCTGTGAGCACAAAAACGATGCTCAGGTCACCTCTCACATTCCATACATCTCAATCCCATGTTCTGTATCCATGTAATGAAGCATCCTAGTTGACTCTATCACTGCAAATTCATGGCAAGCACCTAAATTTCTTATGTAGAAAATCCTAAATTACTTACACCAACCACATCTATGAGATACCGATACAGCTAGAAAATCTTTCTGAAAAATTAAAATAATTTTGAAACCTAAAAGTCTTATGTTGCTAAGTTCTGTATATAAGGGAACTGATCTGCACAACTACAAATACAACAAATAGACCTAAACATTATTGTTACATTATAAAGATATTTTCCTTTAATTAATAACAAAAAAGTAAGACAAGTGCACTTAATCAGTCCTGCAAACAAATATTTTACAAATTCTAATCCTATCCCACTTAATGCTTCCATTTCAATGAATGAGTGAAACCAGTGAGATGTGAGTTCATTGTCTCAGTTCACACTCAAAAGCCTACAAATATTGTAGCTATGTTGGACAATCAGATCATACATGTGCCATAATTGGAGAACACTCTGTCACAGTCATTAAAACTATATAAATCTTCTGTATTGTCTCATATTATCAATTCAACAAAAAATCCTGTAAAATAAGATTACTATAAATTGACCAAATATTAAATTTTATAGCAAATTATTTACTCAGAATGTATCACACTTTGAAATCCAAGGACAAGCACAGGACTTTTGGTTCTCACAAACAATCACAAGCACAATACAATTTTTAATATTTCGTTGGAGACCAGAGCAATAGGTGATGATGAAGTGTAGATGTTCCTCATTTTCTTAGGTTCAACCTGCAAAGAGTGATATCAGAAGACTTTGTTCAGTTCCACAAAGAATGAGTGGATTTACAATTACAGACATGGTCATATTTGATTAACATAATCTAAGAATAATATTTCAATCTTTCATAAATTCATTAGCTGTGGTTCACAATTACAAGTGGAAACCTCCCACTTTGATTGTGAATTTCCATTATGACAGCTTTTCCAATTAGAATTTCAATATATAGAATCGAATTTATTGACTAATTTTTAAAATCAAGACACTGTGTACTTCATGAATAGATACTGGAAAAAGAGCAGATAGTATTTTAATTGTTAAAAATAAGTCAAAGTATTTCACATACATGAACAATTTAATGTACAATAATATAAACTGTTTGTGGCTGCATCAAATATACAATTGTAAAATGAATGAGTTATTAATTTTCTTCAAGAGGGAAAGGAGTATCACAAATATGAACCTTCTAAGATTTTACGGCAGTTCTGTCAAATGTTTATGGGACACAGTAATGAGAATGTATTTAATGATACAGGATATTGGGGACAAATTAAGCATTTACAGAAAATAATGGTTAATCAGACATAAACAAACACTTCATTGACAAATGCACTTAATCAAATAGTAAAACTTGAGATTGGTAAAATGTAGATAACAGAAAAGCAAACCATTTATTGAATTATTGAAAGACAACAAATAAGAAATAAAGAAATGAGAGAAAATTGTAATAAGAAAATGAAATAATTAACAGAATTAAATACAATGATTTATAAGTCCAGTCACGAGAATGTGAGAACATACATTAAAAACGGAAAAAAGGAATAAACACAGACAATAAGGATATAAACAAACTAAAAAATAACGTTAACTTGATAGTAATCACATTGTATCGGGTTTCATGACAAATAACAGAGTGAATGAATGGTATACAGTACGTGAATGGGAGACATTGTTGCTAACAAAAATAATGACATGTTATAAGTAATGCCAGAGGAGGTAGACAGGTATGACAAAGAAAGGCTACAGGAAGTGCTTGTGCTTTAATATACAGGGTGGTCCATTTATCGTGACCAGGCCAAATATCTCGCGAAATAAGGGTCAAACGAAAAAACTACAAAGAAAGAAACTTGTCTAACTAGAAGGGGGAAGCCAGATGGCGCTATGGTTGTCCCGCTAGATGGCACTGTCATAGGTCAAATGGGTATCAACTGCGTTTTTTTTTTTTTTTTTTTTTAAATAGGAACCCTCATTTTTAATACATATTCGTGTAGTACGTAAAGAAATATGAATGATTTAGTTGGGCCACTTTTTTCACTTTGCGGTAGATGGCGCTGTAATAGTCACAAATATATGGCTCACAATTTTAGACGAACAGTTGGTAACGGGTAGGTTTTTTAAATTAAAGTACAGAACGTAGTTACGTTTGAACATTTTATTTCGGTTGTTCCAATGTGATACATGTACGTTTCTGAACTTATCATTTCTGAGAACGCATGCTGTTATAGCGTGATTACCTGTAAATACCACATTAATGCAATAAATGCTGAAAATGATGTCCGTCAACCTCAGTGCATTTGGCAATACGTGTAACGACGTTCCACTCAACAGCGAGTAGTTCGCCTTCCGTAATGTTCACACATGCATTGACAATGCGCTGGCGTATGTTGTCAGGCGTTGTCGATGGATCACGATAGCAAATGTTCTTCATCTTTCCCCACAGAATGAAATCCGGGGACATCAGATCCGGTGAACGTGCGGGCCATGTTATGGTGCTTCGACGACCAATCCACATGTCATGAAATGTGCTATTCAATACCGCTTCAACCGCGCGCGAGCTGTGTGCCGGACATCCATCATGTTGGAAGTACATCGCCATTCTGTGATGCCATGAAACACCTTGTAGTAACATCTGTAGAACATTACGTAGGAGATCAGCATACATTGCACGATTTAGACTGCCATCGATAAAGTGGGGGCCAATTATCCCTCCTCCCATAATGCCGCACCATACATTAACCCGCCAAGGTTGCTGATGTTCCACTTGTCGCAGCCATCGCGGATTATCCGTTGCCCAATAGTGCATATTATTATGCTTATCCATGACGGATATTTTAGAACCGTGACTGTATATTGAATGTAAATAAGTTATACACAACTGCAACCAGTCACTTTTTTTTTTAATAATAATGCTTTATTACATGAACCGGTTTTCCAACCTTTTCAGGTTCATCTTCAGATGGTTTCGGGAGGATCCGGGAAGTTATACACGATATTATGTCAGTTTACGTTACCACTGTTGGTGAATCACGTTTCGTCGCTAAATAGAACGCGTGCAAAAAATCTGTCGTCGTCCCGTAATTTCTCTTGTGCCCAGTGGCAGAACTGTACACGATGTTCAAAGACGTCGCCATGCAATTCCTGGTGCATATAAATATGGTACGGATGCAATCGATGTTGATGTAGCATTCACAACACCGACGTTTTTTAGATTCCCAATTCTCTCGCAATTTGTCTGCTACTGAATTGCGGATCAGCCGCGACAATAGCTAAAACGCCTACTTTAGCATCATCATTTGTTGCAGGTCGTGGTTGACGTTTCACATGTGGCGGAACACTTCCTGTTTCCTTTAATAAAGTAACTACCCGGCGAACGGTCCGGACTCTTGGATAATGTCCTCCAGGATACCGACAGCATACTTAGCACGCGCCCGTTGGCATTTTGATTACAATAGCTAAACATCAACACGATATCGACCTTTTCCGCAATTGGTAAACGGTCCATTTTAACACGGGTAATGTATCACGAAGCAAATACCGTCCGCACTGTCGGAATGTTACGTGATACCACGTACTTATACGTTTGTGACTATTACAGCGCCATCTATCATAAGCGAAAAAAGTGGTCCAACTACAATATTCATATTTCTTTACGTACTACATGAATATGTAATTAAAAAACGGGTTCCTATTTTTTAAAAAAAACGCAGTTGATATCCGTTTGACCTGTGGCAGTGCTGTCTAGCGGGCCAACCATAGCGCCGTCTGGCTTCCCCCTCCAAGCTAGACAAGTTTCATTATTTGTAATTTTTTTCATTTGACGCTTATTGCGTGAGATATTTGGCCCGGTCACTATCAATGGACCACCCTGTATATGATTAAACCTGGAAGAAATGCAAGCAGATGAAGTTGCAAAGCCATTTTCGCAATGTCAACAAACCACGATAATTCCCCAAAAACTGGAATAATGCTCTACTTGCTTTTACATCACGTGAAAGAAGCCTGAAAACTTAAAAAAGGTATTGCTCCATTAGCCTTCACAAGATTATCATCCATGATAAAGAAAACATAAAATTTTAGTCAAGCAAATGGATAAACTGGCTCTTATTGAAAGTGATACTCTGAGAACTGTGAAAGTGATTATAGAAAAAAGCAAGGAGTAGGAATTGCCGTATTACCCATTACTTATAGTTGTGAACGCCTTTGAATAAGTTTCGGTAAATTCTGTTGCCATATGTCCTTGTATGTCATGTGTGAAAGTAGGTTTTTAACAGTCATTTGTGAGATAATTTTAAAATAAATCAAGGTTATTCTGCCAGTTAAGAACACAATTGATAACAGTGGATTTCTATGGTATTTTATGGGAGGAAGAGATTTCATCATTAAGTGTAAATGTAGGCTTCTGCGGACGTTGTCACAGTCCATAAAATTCTTTTGGGTTTAAGGCCGCATTCTCAGCTATAAAATTCCGACTACTGCAGGACCCTTTCCTCATGGTGTATTGTTACTGCTGAATTAGCACTAATTTGTTTGCTTATGCACTATGGAGGAATGATGTCATTGGATATGAGGATGAGGAGGAAGAGTGTTAGGTGTTCTTTTATTAGTCGCTGCATTGCGTGTTATCATTGGCGGAAATAGGCGTCTTCCAATGGAGTGTTCTTTATTGCTTGCCATTGGCGGAAATTGGCGAATAGGAAACTGAGCGGCGACTGCAGCGTAGCGTTCTTTACTAATTGTCTAGTAGCGACGAGGGCGCGTCAGAACTCTGTGCACCCTCCGCCACTGTGGCCTACAGCGCGCTTGTAGCTTTGCGAGGGCTGTCATTCCGCTGTTACTGTTGGCAGCCAAGACGCTGGAAGTCGGTACCTGCCTTGTCTATTCATGTTGTTGGGTAGCCTGGTTATTTCTATAGCCTCTCTAATCTTTCTCCTGACACTAAATGGCTGTTTCACCAGTACGCGGGCCTGTCTAAATTCGATCTTCATCCTTCACTGTCCCTTGTTTTCTGCCAACGCTGATTTGTCGTGTTATTTGAGACGTATATAGCTTTCGTGTTCTCATAACCTTGTGCTTATTAGGCGCCCAGTCTCACCTACATACACGTCCACATTCGCACCCGATGTCACAAACCCCAGCGGCATGAAACTTGTCAGTTGTATCTTTTGTCGAGCCCAGAACATCTTTTATTTTGTTCTTGCTACGAAAAATCGCCTTAATACCTGCCCGACGGAGAATTTTGCCCGGACGTTCAGTAACCACTTGTACATTTGGTAGCAGGACGGTGTTCCTTGCTTCGCTCTTCATTTCTCTGACAATGCGGCCTCAAACTCAGAAGAATTTTATTGACTGAAATATCACTAAGGTTGTGGTTCTTAAATGGCAATATTTTTTATTTCACAAAAATGAAATGTAAATTAATTTTCCACACAAATATTACGTATGCATCCCCTAACTAACTCTTTGGTTAGCAATTATTGTTTGACAATTGATAGCTTTCTATTTCTCGTTTCACCCTCTTAAGATTCATAAAAATCTCATCAGTTAATGTTTCACCAATTAGCTTTATTTTAATACACCACCAATGAATTTCTTTACTTTCATATAAAAGAGCTATTATTTTTCAGATAGACTGATTAGTACTAGGTAACAAATGCAGACATAATCAAATGCACAAAACGTAACAATAGCGCTTATATTAGATAATTATGATGAAAGCTTTGTAAAATTCCATTTTTTTGTTGTGTGTTCCAGAGTATACCTACGCTTTACCTACATATAGCCACTTCATTAGGTAGATGAACAAAGCTGTCTGTATCTATTACTGTTACAAAATCTCATAAATGAGTCAATTGATCTGTTTGAATTCACAACATTAAAATTTAGCCTTATTCACAACAATAAAGTTTAGCCTTCCTTAATGACAGCATATTATATGAATAATTAGTGGATTTATTTCAGGTGATAAGAATATTAGATATGCTATCAACAGGTCACTTTCATTACATAAAGCAATGCAATAATGGCACTTAGTTATAACTTTTTGTGAACACATTCCTTGCAGAACGTAAAGAGTTAAAAAATCTGACTCATTTTGTCTTAGGCTTAGGGTACAATAGAGCTTTGTTGCGCTATCTATGAATAGTCCAGTTGGCCAATGAAATTTTTTTCTCTTAATACTATTTCAGCAGCAGTAAACATATCCTACCTGCATAAAGAATGGATTATATGACATCTGCTATGAAACAGTTTCACTAAAACTGAGACTAATAAATTATTTACATGAATATGTTCCACTATAAATGTCGTGTCATATGAATTGAACACGAGGTGGGTTCAAAACAAAACCGAACTTCTGCTATAACATCTCTGTACAGCATTTTATGCACTGTCCCCGTCAAAATACTCCGCTCTGCTGGCGATAAACCATCCCCATCATTTCTTTGTTCAGAAAGCCTCATGGAACGCTTTTTCTGGAATGGCTCTCGTGACTCTTGCCACATTGTTCTGAATCTCCTCTATTGTTTGGAAACAACTCCCTTAATCAATATCTACATCTACATCTACATCTACATCCATACTCCGCAAGCCACCTGACGGTGTGTGGCGGAGGGTAACCTGAGTACCTCTATCGGTTCTCCCTTCTATTCCAGTCTCGTATTGTTCGTGGAAAGAAGGATTGTCGGTATGCTTCTGTGTGGGCTCTAATATCTCTGATTTTATCCTCATGGTCTCTTCGCAAGATATACGTAGGAAGGAGCAATATACTGCTTGACTCTTCGGTGAAGGTAGGTTCTCGAAACTTTAACAAAAGCCCGTACCGAGCTACTGAGCGTCTCTCCTGCAGAGTCTTCCACTGGAGTTTATCTGTCATTTCCGTAACGCTTTCGCGATTACTAAATGATCCTGTAACGAAACGCGCTGCTCTCCGTTGGATCTTCTCTATCTCTTCTATCAACCCTATCTGGTACGGATCCCACACTGCTGAGCAGTATTCAAGCAGTGGGCGAACAAGCGTACTCTAACCTACTTCCTTTGTTTTCGGATTGCATTTCCTTAGGATTCTTCCAATGAATCTCAGTCTGGCATGTGCTTTGCCGACTATCAACTTTATATGGTCATTCCATTTTAAATCACTCCTGATGCGTACTCCCAGATAATTTATGGAATCAACTGCTTCCAGTTGCGGATCTGCTATTTTGTAGCTAAATGATAAGGGATCTATCTTTCTATGTATTCGCAACACATTACACTTGTCTAAATTGAGATTCAATTGCCATTCCCTGCACCATGCGTCAATTCGCTGCAGCTCCTCCTGCATTTCAGTACAATTTTCCATTGTTACAACCTCTCGATACACGACAGCATCATCTGCAAAAAGCCTCAGTGAACTTCCGATGTCATCCACCAGGTCATTTACGTATATTGTGAATAGCAACGGTCCTATGACACTCCCCTGCGGCACACCTGAAATCACTCTTACTTCGGAAGACTTCTCTCCATTGAGAATGACATGCTGCGTTCTGTTATCTAGGAACTCCTCAATCCAATCACACAACTGATCTGATAGTCCGTATGCTCTTACTTTGTTCATTAAACGACTGTGGGGAACTGTGTCAAACGCCTTGCGGAAGGCAAGAAACACGGCATCTACCTGTGAACCCGTGTCTAAGGCCCTCTGAGTCTCGTGGACGAATAGTGCGAGCTGGATTTCACACGACCGTCTTTTTCAAAACCCATGTTGATTCCTACAGAGTAGATTTCTAGTCTCCAGAAAAGACATTATACTCGAACATAATACGTGTTCCAAAATTCTACAACTGATCGACGTTAGAGATATAGGTCTATAGTTCTGCACATCTGTTCGAAGTCCCTTCTTGAAAACGGGGATGACCTGTGCCCTTTTCCAATCCTTTGGAACGCTACGCTCTTCTAGAGACCTACGCTACACCGCTGCAAGAAGGGGGGCAAGTTCCTTCGCGTACTCTGTGTAAAATCGAACTGGTATCCCATCAGGTCCAGCGGCCTTTCCTATTTTGAGCGATTTTAATTGTTTCTCTATCCCTCTGTCGTCTATTTCGATATCTACCATTTTGTCATCTGTGCGACAATCTAGAGAAGGAACTACAGTGCAGTCTTCCTCTGTGAAACAGCTTTGGAAAAAGACATTTTGTATATGGGCCTTTAGTGTGTTATCCTCTATTTCACTACCATTTTGGTCACAGAGTATCTGTACATTTCGTTTTGATCCACCTACCGCTTTGACATAAGACCAAAATTTCTTAGGATTTTCGGACAAGTCAGTACATAGAACTTTACTTTCGAAATCATTGAACGCCTCTCGCATAGCCCTCCTCACTCTACATTTCGCTTCGAGTAATTTTTGTTTGTCTGCAACGCTTTGGCTATGTTTATGTTTGCTGTGAAGTTCCCTTTGGTTCCGCAGCAGTTTTCTAACTCGGTTGTTGTACCACGGTGGCTCTTTTCCATCTCTTACCATCTTGCTTGGCACATACTCATTTAACGCATATTGTACGATGGTTTTGAACTTTGTCCACTGATCCTCAACACTATCTGTACTTGAGACGAAACTTTTGTGTTGAGCCATCAAGTACTCTGTAATCTGCTTTTTGTCACTTTTGCTAAACAGAAAAAACTTCCTACCTTTCTTAATATCTCTATTTACATTTGAAATCATCGATGCAGTAACCGCTTTATGATCGCTGTTCCCTGTTCTGCATTAACTGTTTCAAATAGGTCGGGTCTGTTTGTCACCAGAAGGTCTAATATGTTATCGCCACGAGTCGGTTCTCTGTTTAACTGCTGAAGATAGTTTTCAGATAAAGCACTTTAAAAAATTCACTGGATTCTTTGTCCCTGCCACCCGTTATGAACGTTTGAGTCTCCCAGTCTATATCCGGCAAATTAAAATCTCCGCCCAGAACTATAACATGGTGGGGAAATCTACTCGAAATATATTCCAAGTTATCCTTCAGGTGCTTAGCCACAACAGCTGCTGAGCCAGGAGGCCTATAGAGACATCCAATTACCATGTCTGAGCCTGCTTTAACAGAGACCTTCACCCAAATTATTTCATATTTCGGATATCCGTCAATTTCCTTCGATACTATTGCATTTCTTATCGCTATAAACACGCCTCCCCCTTCACTGTCCAGCTTGTCTCTGCGATATACATTCCAATCTGAGTTTAGGATTTCATTACTGTTTACGTCTGGTTTCAGCCAACTTTCTGTCCCTAGTACATGGATTTAAGTTTGGGAAACCGGGAAAATCTGCTGGGGCTATGTCCGGATAATACGGTGAATGTGGCACAACGGGAATAGAGTGTTCACTTGATAACAGCGGACAATGAATGACGCGTGTGCCGACACACTGTCATGATGCAATATCCACGTGTGGTTTTCCCACAGTTCAGGCCTCTTCCTGTGCACAGCATTCCTCATGCACACTAGGATCCGTCAGAAACTTCTCGAACAGCTAAACAACGATTTCTGCGAATCACAGCACGAATCCTGTCGACAGGATCGTCATAACGTGGAAAGCCGTCCGGCCATGTTTAAAACGCTTAAATCACTCGCAGCAGTGCTTGCGACTCTTACAATCCTTCCCGTGTTTGGCTAAAGAACTGCAATGTCTCTTCGAAAGTTTGTAGCAAAATTTTGCACGCACACGCACATCGCACACGCTTGTGCAAGTGTTCATCTCAGCAGTTGTAGCTCGTTTACTGACGATGGGTACTAAACGCTGCTAATGGCACTTTGTTATCTAAACCTGTCTAAGAGTGCGTTCAGTAGCCGCTGCGCGCTCCTTCTGCCGGCTGACGTTCTATTTCAAAAGTTCGGTTTCTTTTGGAACAGTCCTCGTAATCCATATAATGCAACTCCGCACACTCACTCTTACCTGGGCATCTAACTGTCGTTTTTGATGCTCCTACTGGATCTACTGGCTTGTTGCAGTGTCCCTTCCTCTGTTGATTTTTACTTCCTATTGCTGTACCCGAGGCTGTTCTTCTGGCAGCACATGTCTGAAAGTGACACATGTGTTCATGTAACAACAGCTGCTATGAGTATTACTTTGACACTTCACTGGTACTTCCAGGAGTAACATTTTCACTTATACAATTAACAACAAATTCAGTTGCCAAATTTTGCTTAAACATTTACGGAAAGTTTTTGTCATTATACTTCATATGAGTGTTTGATGGTAAGAGATTATGAGAACAATGAAGTACTGTGGATAAAAGGACGTACATCCAGAATGGTTAGGTGCGATGGAGTTCAGAAATAGGCTATTACAGTACAAACTAGTTCACTCTAGCAATGAACCATAGTAGAAACTATTCTCTCTCTACCATCCTGAAATGTGTGCACGGACCTGCCTTTTAGTGGTTTCTCTTGTAATGATTGTATGTTGTTGGTTTGCTGCTTCTGGACTCCTCTCTGTTTTCAGTCATCTACCAGTTTCCCAGTTTCATTTGTGAGTGTGTGTTGTGTGAGTTAGTAGTAACAAACAGAATACTGTAAGGAGATGGGGACTGCAGATCTACTGCAATGTTTACAATCCAGACATTTATTTATGTCGATGGGAATCTGTCTTTCTGATACGGTAAATGGATTTGTAGGTCAAAGGAGATTACACTGTTTGTTCTGTGTTGGCTGACAGCCTTGCCAATATTCATTACATTGTAGATATCCACTTTATATGCACACCACACTACTACATACTAATCACAGACATCAAATTCTGAATGGTCAACTTGCCAAAATAAGACAGGAATGCTCATTCAGTAGACATCAATGTGGCCTGCATGTTAAATCATTAAATATGAAGGGTGGATTTTGCTTAATCCATCTACTGGCAAATTTGCATAAGAAGACACAAAATGTTATGGACTGAATAAACTAATTTCTAAATTATCAGACATTAGAATATCGGGTAAAAAATGTGGCCCACAGAACTCCACGAGTGCTTGAAAGTGTGCATGTTGATATACATAAGTAGCTCTTGGTATGCTAAAAATATGACAATGGAGTTTATACTTTCTCTGAGCAAAACTTGTATGATAATCATACTCCACCATGCATTATTTCTTATTAGTGTGTGTGTGTGTGTGTGTGTGTGTGTGTGTGTGTGTGTGTCGATGTAGATGCGTTTTCCCTTGGGAGAAATGAATGTTGATGTGAATTAAGAAGGCCACGAAGTGCTGGACTCACTAACGGTATGTCAGAAACAGTGCAAGCCGTGTTCAGTGATATTTATGATGCACTGTAACTCATGCAGACGACAACATGAATGAATACATCTGTAAAGTTCGTTAGCTACCAACCAAGAGAGGCCTGTCACAAACGAACTGCCAAAACTATGACATGGATAGCATGAGCATCAGCAGCTGATGAAGACTGTAGATACAGTTCTAGTCAATCTACAAGGCATCACAGCCCTACGGCAGCCATTTATTATCGTGTAACTAAAGGAATAGTCACAATAAACCTCCACTTACACCATAAGTTCATGATCAACCAATACGTCAGGGGCCAATTTGTAGGTTTTTTTACAGAACATTTATGAAATATCGATAGCTAGAAGCAATATCACTACACAAAAGAAACAGACTCTACGGTATTAGCACATGATACAGCATATTAAACATTTCAGCGTCAGGTTAAAATACTCAAACGACAAACACTGCACTCAGTAGCTTCGACAGTAGCAAAGCAATCTTTCCATACATTGTAGAAGTTTAAATATTCAATTACCAAACAATGAAGAAGGTACAATTTGAAAGGACAAGATAACTTCGTGAAAGTAAGAAATATGTTCAGTAATTTTAAGCAAGATACCACTACTGTCAATAAGAAAATTTGCTGCTGGATAACGCTAGGTCCCTCTGGACGGCGGTAGATGATGTACGTGCTACTATATTCAAAACACAGCACGTACATGGGTTCCTTGCAGGGAAGGTATGTTAGGATATATTGTCTGCCGATGACGAAGTGATTAGTGGTGAAGTGGGATACATTGTTGCCACTAGAGCCTTGTACTGTCTTAGTATTGCACCGCTACAAGTGTCAATTGTTTGCTACAAGAAGACAACAGAAATGCTGCAGCTGAAGAAAATGCAGTCAGCTATGCTGTAGTTCACACAGTGAAGGTACTGAAGATACACCTTAGATATGTTCAAATGGTTAAAATGGCTCTGAGCACTATGGGACTTAACATCTGAGGTCATCAGTCCCCTAGACTTAGAACTACTTAAACATAACTAACCTAAGGACATCACACACATCCATGCCAGAGGCAGGATTTGAACCTGCCACAGTAGCAGCAGTGCGGTTCCGGACTGAAGTGCCTAGAACCTCTCGGCCATAGAGGCCGGCTGTTACCTATCTGACAATGACACAAGTGAAGTTGGACACAGCAAGACGCGAACTTTTTCTCGATATGTGCGCCTTAAATCGATACAAATACGACCCTCGGCACTAACTTCATTCTTCTGCATGTCAGCCAGCTTCATGGAGACTACACTCGGTAATTAACTAAATTCCACTGCGCACACAGCACTATGGAAGTTGGTTCCCACCTGTTGATAACTAGCGGAACTAATTACTGATAAGTGTAAATGGTTAATACGTACTATGACAACTTCATTTTACCTATGATTCACTTAGAAAACTATTAAACTGTGGCTATTAATTACCAACAGGTAATAAGTAGAATGTATGGAAATAAAGATGAAGTCTCAAGGCAGAGTGTAAGGGAGCGACGGCGGACACCTGCACCGCCGTACTGTGCAAGGTCCAAATGGAGTTGGTTTGCCGTTGCCTTCCTTCGACCGTAATGGGGATGAATGATGATGATTAAAACGATATAACAACACCCACTCATCTAGGGGCAGGTGAAGATCCCTGACCTCGCCGGGAATCGAATTCGGTACCTCACTCTCGGAAAGCGAGAACGCTACCGCGAGACCACGAACTGCGGCTAGTAAAATGTATAGATATAATAAAAGATAAATACTGTATTTGTAAAACCTTGAAGTTATGTGTGTAAGAACGTCTTGCTATAAAATTGCTAGGATACACTGTAAGACTAACTTCTCACGCCACATACAAGCGAGAAATTTCGGAAATCCACAAACGAGGAGCATATTGTGAGCATACCGTTACGTAGATCATTTGTATTTGGTCGAGCTGAGTGAGAACTGCGATGCAGCCGCAAACAGTGGCCGACGGACACAGTGATGTCTTCAAATGCTCATTCTATATTGTTCTCAAATTGTGGAGAGATTTTAACACAACACGATGATAACACATTGATAACCAATATTGTAGGATTGATCCATTAGCTAAAAATACACAGCCGGTTCCAATTAATTTACGATTCAATACAGAAGAATTGTCGGAACAGGGAAGAAATTGGTTGCGTAATAATTATTTTGTACAATGGAATCAGAAAGAAAAGATCTCGTAAGTTATCAGTTATCTGGAGTTCTGTGACACGGTTACTGACGGCTTCAGTTCTGGCGAACTACATTTCCATGATTAGTAGTTTCAGTATATGATTTGTGTCAGCTGTTTTCCTTTGTAACAATAATCTATTAAAACTTTATTTTCTCGTATTGATTTTTATTCCTAATGATTACTTAAAAAGTATCACGTTTTCGTTACTCCACAGTTTATTATACTAGTTTTTATGAATGTTAAATTAACAAAGTATATTATCCAGTGAATTCAGGTAATAAACGATTACCGAGCTGAAATAAGGTTTATTTTAAGCAGACATAAGTGTCTAATGAAGCCACAGCAACTATGGTACAACAAAAAGGTAACTGTTTGAATTATAAACTGATGTGAATTCTAGCTGTGGTGAAATCATTGAAAGTTAATACTAATTGTGCGCTACATAAATTTTACAGACAGACAGTACATTTGTTTGGAATATTTTCTAATGGATCTAACGTAAGTTATTATTACTAGCACGAAGTTATACAGAGGTTGCATTTGTTTCTGTGTATTTCATGTAAGATTTTTCTCGCAAACAGCAGCCATCACATCAAACATTGTGCCTTCTGTACAAAGTGTCATCCTTTCAAACAGAATGTTGCTTCTAGTGTTACTGTGACGGTTGTTACTGAGTGTTTTCTTAAGTATTGTTTTGCAATATGTATGATCATACCATGTCAATCCCGTGAATGTGTCTCCAAATTCCTCTCAGAGTACCAACTCGTACAAACTTTGAAATCATTAAAGTGACGAGCTCCTTTCCCTTCCCTTCTCATTGTAGACTGTTTAGAATTTTTACTATCTGATTTGCAGGTAACTGTTACAGTGTAGTGGTATGTACGTACAGTATTCACATTACAGCAAATGTTAAGATTAACTCAATGATTCACCATTACTCGTAATGTGCGCATTACGGTCCTATACGCCATGGTCTGTGCAATATTGTTCGTAACGGGAAAGATGAGCTAGGGGAAGCTTCACACTTTGGTGTTTCTAGGACAATATCAATATCTTATTTCCGCCTTGAAATCGGAAACCAGAAAGATTAGCTACGTCATTAGATACGTGAAAGAAGGCGCTCTCGCTTGGGGATACATGGAAACAGAATTCTGTACCTCTCATGCATTAGAAGGAAAATTTCTCGGAACTTACAGGATTTCGCCTATGTAGAATGTACTTCGCTTGAAAATTCCCCATGGCTTTCATTTTAACAAGAGGAGGGAAACAGCTTCAAGAAATTTTTCCAAAGGTTGTATAATTAAAGTCAGAATCTCTACGTCGAGTTTAAACAGGAAAATGTGGTGTTGATGTCCACGTCAAAGTTTTCTGACGTTATTTTACTACCAGATACTACTTTTTTATGAATAATCCCTATGGCGTCATAAATTTTGGACTTATTAACCTTCCTGAGTCACAGTGGTTGAAAATTAAAACCAGTATTCAGGTACACACAAAATGGAAATGGCCATTGGCGAAAACGCGAGGCAGCGAATGCTAGTAGACAAGAAAGGTGTACATGTAGTCGGTACGGAATGTAGCCTAGTGCGCCGGACCATGTGATACGACGTGCATACGTGGACATGAGAGAAAGGACTGTAAATAACGAAGATCAAAACTGTCGTCCACGAGAAATGCTGAAGACAGGCAAATGGACGATGTAGATGGCCTTAGCTTTTAAAGACTGATCACTAGAGGGAAACATGCAGTAATTTCTAATGAGGTCCGGAATTTCCCTATTTACTAATTTCTCATTCGTTGTTTACTGAGTTTGGTCAACTTATTAGAACAATGGGAGGAAATGATAAAACTACCATGGACATACACAATTAGAAAGAGCCAGTTATCCCAGTCTCTACAGACTCGTCCTACCTTACAAAAATAAGAAACTCAGGTAATACCGGTAGGTAATTAGTATTATTTTCAAAAAAGAGCCTAATGTGAGGCATTAGTGTTACGTTAAATGTTAGTAAGACAAGTAACCCGTAGATAGTATCGGTAGTTTTACTATCATAGTACGTGTTTCCAGAAGGTCTCTCTTTGCCAGGAGAGCGCCATGAAACGAAAATAAATCCAAACAGAAACAAAATAAAAGACATAACAGAACAATCTAGATTGGAACAAAACAAAGCAAATCAAATCAATATGAAAAGTAAGGTAATTTTGGAAAAAAGAACAATATAGGTAATAATATACAATAATATGAAAGAATGCAATTAAATATCGAGGAGAATATTACTAAGGGAAGAAAGGGATGGTTTGTAACAATAACTGTAACAGTGACCCCAGTTTTCGCATAGGACAGTCTTTGGAGTCGTCTCCTTTCCAAGAAGGAGTTGGTGGAATACATTACACTCCTTCGATTTGAAACACCATTCGATAGGGAGTAATGAAAGGGGACAAGCAAAAACAGTGATTACTGTCTGACTAAACTGAAAAGGGCAAAATGGGTTTGAGACAGGGGTCTAGAATTAAATAGTACTACTTCGAGGCGCCATCTGCCTGCTTAGCTGAGCAGTCAGTGAGCCTGATTTCATACGACGTACCTACGTTAAATTCCTAGTACTACCATGGTTTTTCCTTGATTGGAGGGCAGCAGGGGGGTGCACTCAAAACCGCGAGGGCAACTGAGGAGCAACTCTAATGAGAAATGGCGGTTCCAAGGTTTGGTAAGTTGAAAATGGCCCGGACAGCGTTGTGCTGACCTGACGTCCTTCTTATTTTGGATTCAACGAATATTTACGGAGGATGATACGTCAGTCGGTCACCATTGCTTTGCCTTCTGGAGCTGGTTCAAGACCATGTGTGCACCAGTGTGTGTGTTTGTGTGTGACAAAGAGAGAGAGAGAGAGAGAGAGAGAGAGAGAGAGAGAGAGAGAGAGAGAGAGAGTCCTCGTTAGAGCATATGAACTTAAAACAGTATTACATACCATACATGCTGAAATGACTCGTTGACAAGGGAAAGCCATTTTCTTTTGCCCACTGGCAAGTTTCTGTTTTTCAGCAAAATGTTGACACAGTCGTTCTAGGAACAGTTTCTCCTCTTTTACACTCTCCTCAAGCTGTGCAACTGAAACAAAATAAAATAAAACATTAAAATTCTTATATTTCATTGTTTCAGTGATTTATATCCTCACAATGTAACTTAGAAAGAACGAGAATACGCCCCGGAAAACAGGGATGACGATTTATGTATGTGCATTACCGTTAGAGATACATGAGGTTAAATATCAATTTTGAAGTATGTAATTGAAAGGCGACTTTCTTTATACGACAGTTAACATCATCAACATAGGTTTTATCATATAATAGCGGATAAATTATGTACACAAATACTGATTGCATAGCGGATTTATTAGTAGAGATTATTGAAATAGTGGAACTTACAGAAAGTATTCATAGAGTAGTGGCTACATGTCATAAATAAATAAACTTATTCTGTTGGGAGAAGCCTGTGCCGCGAAATTACCACCTACGAAAGGAAAAAAGAGCTAGGAAAACAATATTTTAAAGAAACTTTAGTTTAAAGGATCCCTAATTTCATCTTATCTTCATGTGTTAGGTTGAAGCTGATATTCGCAAAAAAAAGCAACATTGTAAAAAAATACTTGCACCCATTTTTATTCTGATTTAAACAATTTCCTATTAGACTAAGAAAATAATAGTCTTTGGCATAAATTTTGTTTCTCCAGCGCAGCACTTTCTATAGAGGGAAGCCGCTTCAGGCGAATATTTTTGATGACATTTGATGATTGTTTCCAATGTTTTCTTGTTTACGTGTCCGCCTCCTTAGCTGGGTGGTAATTGGTTTGCCTCCCATGCAGTGCACGCGGGCTCAATTCCCGGCCTTGTTGGAAATTTTCTCCGCTTGTGGACTGGATATGGGTTCCATCATCATCATCATCAGCGACACCACAGTAGCCCATACCTCTCAGCCAAAAATGGCACGAAAAGACTTGCAGTACTTTTACCACCAGTGAAGGAGATTCTCGCAATATTCAGTCACTACTGCTTCACCAGGACGCGATGGGAAACCTCAAATCAATCTTGCAAATCCTGCCGATAGAGTTTTCGCTCTGAAATACGTATCACTAATAAAAGCTAAGTTACGAGTACAGACAGGCACGACGAATTTTACTAGTAAAATGTATATCTTTGCCTCACTGTGTGCCACGTATAACCATCTTGAATTAATTAAAGTATTTTATAAACATACCAGTTCAAATAGTTCAAATTCCTCTGAGTACTATAGGACTGAACATCTGAGGTCATCAGTCCCCTGGAACTTAGAACTACTTGAACCTAACTAACCTAAAGATTTCACACACAGCCATGCTCGAGGTAGGATTCGAGCCTCCGACCGTAGCAGCAGGGCTGTTCCGGAGTGAAGCGCCTAGAACAGCTCGGTTACAGCGGCTGGCAACCGCATTCTTAGTCCCACACATAAAAATTATAAAACACCACGGACACCTACACTCACGTAAAGCACAGTGCATATGCATCCACAGATTGGACAAAGCACCTACATGCAAAAACCTAGCACACTAGGGAACAATTTAGAAGAGACATATCGTGAATAATCATTTTAAACTATTTCATCGTTAGGAGAGACCACATAAATGTCGACTGTGTGAAGTAATCCAGTTGGGTACTCTGTTAGTGAACCAGACTGAATCCTGGTGCTGCCAAGTTGTGTTAGTCGAACTCATTCGAACGACTGTACAAGTTCTTAAGTCCCACCTGTCCAAAACCTCGGTGTTGTGGTGCACTGACAGTCGTGGGAGGGGTGCGCGCAACGGAAAGCGTATATAAATAGAACAATATTCACCAATAACCAATCAGCCATTGTGCTGATATAAGAGCGTTGACCCCAACGGTTGCGTACATAGTGGCAATGCCGCGAGTCCTTGGTTATGCCTGTGTACTTACTCTCCTGTCGAAACTGATGTGATCCACTTGTACCCAACAATGGACCTGAGACACGAGTTTTGGATAAAACGGAAGCAGCTAAGATTCACGAGAAGAGTCTCCGATCATAAGGAGACGGTGAGTATGCAGATGACGTCGTGGGACTAGATGATGAATTTAACACAGGTACTCAGAGCTCATTCCTGATCTCTATTATCCAGTATTTCCACACCGATCACTCCCTCCCGTCGTAATAATCTGTCTCTCAACACAGCAGCAGATCCCCGTACATTCTGAATTGCATCCCACCTACCACGTAACTGTGAACTAATCACAGTATCTAACTTCTAACACACATCACAGTCACGCTTCTCGACTTCGTGTCAAATATCAGGTGTCGTCGTTAACAGACAGCTTCATGAGATCAATGAACCGCCGCAAAGATAATGCACGCCAACGCAGGGGCACCAGTGCAAATTAGGTTTGAGCCACACCTTTCGGAGTTGCGAGGCTCCACCTCTGGCCAGCGGTTATGAACATGGGCAAGCAAGGAGTTCAGCTGGGTGGAGTTCTGCTTCCAGTGGATGAAGACGTTGAGTCCCCGCTCTGGAGAACTTACATCAAAGTAGAGTAAACTCAGCGTCGAATTGTGTTCTGTGGACAAGGGTTAGTGGTAGGTGCACTAACAAGGGAACCTCCCCATCGCACCCCCGTCAGATTTAGTTATAAGTTGGCACAGTGGATAGGCCTTGAAAAACTGAACACAGATCAATCGAGAAAACAGGAAGAAGTTGTGTGGAACTATGAAAAAAATAAGCAAAATATACAAACTGAGTAGTCATGGGGAAGACAAATGGCTCTGAGCACTATGTGACTCAACTGCTGCGGTCATTAGTCCCCTAGAACTTAGAACTACTTAAACCTAACTAACCTAAGGACACCACACACATCCATGCCCGAGGCAGGATTCGAACCTGCGACCGTAGCAGTCGCACGGTTCTGGACTGCGCGCCTAGAAGCGCGAAACCACCGCGGCCGGCGCATGGGGAAGATAAACAACATCAAGGAGATTCCGAGCTCAGCAGCGCCGTGGTCCCGTGGTTAGCGTGAGCAGCTGCGAAACGGGATGTCATCGATTCAAACCTTCTCTCGAGTGAAGAGTTTACTTTCTTTATTTTTGCAAAGTATGATCTGTCCGTTTGTTCATTGACGTCTCTGTTCACTGTAATAAGTTTAGTGCCTGTGTTTTGCGACCGCACCGCAAAACCGTACGATCAGTAGACGAAAGGACGCGCCTCTCCAATGGGAACCTAACAGTTCGGAAAGTATTCATTGACCTTCTTATTGAAGTCGCGAGCTGTATTTGCTGGATTCATATTGGCCACGGAATACATCTCACGTATTTAATGCACTCTAGCCCAAAGTAGCGAACAGTCAACTGCCAGCCAGAGAGCCTCGTTAGCAGGAATACTCTCTCTTCCGTGCGCTGTAGTCGACTGACGTCGTGTGTTTCGATGTTTGTTTAGGTGAGGCGTCCCCATACTACCGCGCAGTTACCTCGCATCGGACTGACTGAGGGACAGATAATGATTGTCTGAAAATGAAGAATTAAACTTTTCACTCGAGGGAAGACTTGAACCAAGGACCTGTCGATCCGGAGTTGCTCACGATAACCACGGGACCACGGCGCTCCTGAGCTCACATTTTCCTTGATGTTGCGTATCAGGCGCATGGACTATTGAGTTTGTATATTTTGCTTTTTTATATAGTTCCACCCAACTTCTTCCTGTTTTCTCGATTGATCTGTGTTCAGTTTTTCAAGGCCTATCCACGGTGCCAACTTATAATTAAATCTGAGGGGGGTGCGATGGGGAGGTTCCCTTGTAAGACATTCAGAGTTCGAGAACTATAGATTTTCTGTCTCTCGCAGCCCAATGTTTCCGGCTGATTCTTTGTGTATTAGTGACAATCTGGAGTTGTATATATAGTGGAGATACAGGCAAAGTGTTCATGACGGGCAAAGTGGCTATAGGGGTCCTGTGGGGGTATATGCTGCTGCCATCGTACGGGAAATGCTTTAAGTATTCTCCATTGGTGCCCACTCATCCCATGAAGTCTAACTGCTTGCCGAGCCACTAATTGGAGTGATTACAATTTTTGTAGATTTCAGTTATAGTTATGTAATTAAGTGGTCAGTTTCGGTATTAATTATGCAGACGAAACGTGACTTACCTCTGTTTAATGAAATTGTGTTGAAAGTGTTGTATCTTGAATCCATAATCCAAATTTAGTTCTTGAATTTTTGGCCTTGTTGTTAGAAGGTATAGAGCTTTTGTGTAAAGGTGTCAATGTGGGTAAAGTGACCATCTCGGCGACAGCTTCTTGATACTTTGTATAGGGGGAAACGTGAAAACAGCGACCGAAAGACGGACTTCGCGGCAATACTTACAGAATTTCCTTATAACAGTGACTTACAAGCGCCAAGAAAGGAAAGGGAAGGGAAATGAAATAAAAGGAAGGAAAGCTATTCTCTATACAACTGAGAATTCCAGATGGCTTTAGTTTCCTAAAGGTTCATGGAGTAGTATACCATCAGTTTGAAATGTTGTTTCTCACGTTACTTAGCAAATCGGAAACTAATAATATGTGAATATAGAAAAAATTCACATGTATTTGAACTTTGCTTTTCCGAGAGCAAAATAATATGTTAAAATGTCGCTCCAATTACACAGTCTCTGTCACGTGCGTTGTAAGTAGTAGATAGGCTAAAATTTAGTCTTTCTCACGAGACATCACCTCAATATCACGCACGACCAACTCTAACCTTCCGTTCATTGAGGCTGAAAGTTCACAAGCTTCTTGAGGTACGCCATGACCAGGTGAAGCCAGTGGTCGTCGATTAGATCTTGTAGGGTTGCTAAGTGGATTGCTACGTTTCACCCGCTGTTACACGTACTCACAAATATTTTATATGCGACTAAATCAGGTGATTTAGAGGCCAGCTGTGGTGTGCAATGGTACCCTACTGTTAGTCGAATCAGGAACGTATACAAGTTTTCACAGCATACTCATCACAAGTATGTAGGAAAGAGGACAAGAAAGAGGGCAGCACTTGGCCACCTACGCCGCAGAAATAAACATCTTGGTTCACGTTCATGGGAACATGAATAAGTGGGCGCAAGGCATGTTACGGAAAACAGCTCCAAAGTATCACAGACCCACCTGCTGCCTGAAGTACTCCACATACACACTGCAGGGAACTCAGCATATTTTATGGAGTTAGTGCATAACTTGTTAGCGTTTATCGTAAGTTTAACAAACACAAAAAACACGCAGAGACTTTTAGTCGTAAATAATACATTCTCCTTCACTATTTACAACAGAGAGGCAACGTCTGGGTAACTTTTAGATTCCTTGACTGTAGAAACCACGTGGTTTTGAGCCGAAGATCTCGTCGACCCACTTTAGGAGCACATTTTCACCCGGAAAGGAAGTTTCTTGAAATTTGTTCCACAGTGAACGGAAAAGATGAAAATCTGAGAAATCAAGATCAGGTGAATAATGTCGGTGGGGAATAATTTCCGAAACCAGCTTCTGCGTAGTGTTTTTTGTCAGTCTAGTTTAATACGGTCGAGTGTTATCGCGGAGTAGTATCACTTCATGCAATCTACCTGGTCATTGTTCTTGGATTGCGTCTGCAAGACGTCTCAGTCGTTGACAATAAATGTCAGCAGTGATTGTTGTACCTCGTGGAAGCAATTCGTAATACATCACACCAGATGCATAATATTACCTTTTGTGGATGCGAGCAGGTGTTTGAATGGGGAGTTGCTGCTGTGTTTGGGCACAACCATTCCTTTCTTTTACTTACGTTAGCATACAGACACAATTTCTCTTCACCAGTAACGATGCAGGATAGGAGTCGTCAGAGCTGTTCACGAACCAATCGATGACGAGCAAGCACATTTGGCCACCCGCTGCTTTTAGTGATTTTGCTTAGAGTATTCGGTAATCACACACTCGATTTTTGAACCTTCCCACTGCATGCATAAGTTGCATGATAGTGGAATGATTACAGCTCATCAGATCTACAACATCTCGAGTACTGTGACGTGGATCATTGAGGATTAATGTGTTTAAACGATCTTCGTCAATCCTGAATGTCTTCTTGCACGTGGAGAATCACTAATGTCAGAAAGATCCTCCTTAAAACGAGAAAACCGTGTTCTTGCCGTGCTCTATCCACTGGTATTATCCCCACACACAGCGTAAATATTTCTGGTTTCCTCAGCTGCTGTCACCTTTCTACTGCATTCAGACAGAAAAATATCCCTCTACTGATCTCAGACAGAAAAATATACCGGAGGTATACCACTTAGTACTCAATTTTCTAGTGTCCATAGCTCCACTCACTATCTCCTAACGATAAAATAACACTATGCGAACTCAAATAACAACAGTGAACTTCAAAAATAATGACAACCGGTAAATAAACTAATAGCGACCGGGATACCATCATGCAAAACGGAAGTGTTACAAACTCACGCACCGACATAATAAAGGAAGCAAAATCGCGACTCTCTGCTCCACTCTTTGCGCCTCAAATAACATATTACGCAGTTTCTATGTTGTTTTGCTGTGTAGATTTATATGTCCACTGTGAGCAACAATCTTTGGTGAGGTACCTGACTCCAAATGTCCATTGCATGTGGTACTGTCGACGACGGTCGCTTGGAGATAGATCTGTGGTTTTGTGACAACGACAATTCTTGTCGGGTTTGAAGGCGATTGTCATTTGACAGGACGTGACACAAGTCTCCCTTCAATGTCGATTAGCATATTTTTGCGACTGCTTTTACACCGTGTAACATGGCAGCGAGGCATACGCCATTCTTTGTGGGCACGTCGGACGTTTACGTTGACTTTGTTCACAGCGTGGTTGAGGGCACGAACAAACGTGACAGCTCTTTTCGAGGGTTTCTGTCATGCCTCCACGTCAGCTGATGAACTGCAATTCCATTCAACCGACTTACATGTATCGAGTGTTCCATTTCACTTCGGACAGCAAAAAATCTTGAATTTTTGTGGGATTATTTATTTACGGACTGTCATATCAAGCAGACGTTAAGTTAATATGTTTTTTCAGAATCACAGCCATGATAAACAATTGCTCCCGGGATTTTTTTAAGGCTCAATGGTATTTTAATTTAATGAAACCACGCGATTCTGAAAATAGTAGCTCAGAAACAATTCAAACTAAAAGAGTCAAATGAAATTCAAAATGAAGGTAATATTGTATACTTCGAGGTGATATTTAGGGGGTATTTTTAGGACTTATATTTTATGTAATTTTCATTATGCTTCACATTTTTTTCTGAAAATCACTATTTTAAATGGAATAAAAATTATGCCACAATGGTTGGTTGGTTGGTTTGGGGAAGGAGACCAGACAGCGTGGTCATCGGTCTCATCGGATTAGGGAAGGACGGGGAAGGAAGTCGGCCGTGCCCTTTGAAAGGAACCATCCCGGCATTTGCCTGGAGAGATTTAGGGAAATCACGGAAAACCTAAATCTGGATGGCCGGACGCGGGACTGAACCGTCGTCCTCCCGAACGCGAGTCCAGTGTCTAACCATTGCGATGCCACAATGTTCAGCATTTCCTTTAAAAACATTATTAGTGAAAATGTTAATGGTATCTTCAGTGGATAGCAGTGGCAAAACCTGCTGGCTGCGTTCTGCGACATTACAAGACACAACGCTCCCCGTGACGAGTGACAGACAGCAGCCCATTACATCCGAAGTACGGCGGTGGCTTCAGAATTTTTATTTACTTATTTGCTTCCACTTTTCAGACAAGGGCCTCCATAAAACTTAAAACTGAAGTCAATGAGTAACAAAAAGGGATTCAAGCCCGTGTTAGTTTAATATACAGGCTGTTACAAAAAGGTACCGCCAAACTTTCAGGAAACTTTCCTCACACACAAATAAAGAAAAGATGTTATGTGGACATGTGTCCGGAAACGCTTAATTTGCATGTTAAAGCTCATTTTAGATTCGTCAGTATGTACTGCACTTCCTCGATTCACCGCCAGTTGGCCCAATTGAAGGAAGGTAATGTTGACTTCGGTGTTTGTGTTGACATGCGACTCATTGCTCTACAGTACTAGCATCAAGCACATCAGTACGTAGCATCAACAGGTTAGTGTTCATCACGAACGTGGTTTTGCAGTCAGTGCAATGTTTACAAATGCGGAGTTGGCAGATGCCCATTTGATGTATGGATTAGCAGGGGGCAATAGCCGTGGCGCGGTACGTTTGTACCGAGACAGATTTCCAGAACGAAGGTGTCCCGACAGGAAGACGTTCGAAGCAATTGATCGGCGTCTTAGGGAGCACGGAACATTCCAGCCTATGACTCGCGATTGGGGACGACGTAGAACGACGAGGACACCTGCAATGGGCGAGGCAATTCCTCGTGCAGTTGACGATAACCCAATGTCAGCGTCAGAGAAGTTGCTGCTGTACAACCTAACGTTGACCACGTCACTGTATGGAGAGTGCTACGGGAGAACCAGTTGTTTCCGTACCATGTACAGTGTGTGCAGGCACTATCAGCAACTGATTGGCCTCCACGGGTACACTTCTGGGAATGGTTCATCCAATAATGTGTCAATCCTCATTTCACTGCAAATGTTCTCTTTACGGATGAAGCTTCATTCCAACGTGATCAAATTGTAAATTTTCACAATCAACATGTGTGGGCTGACGAGAATCCGCACGCAATTGTGCAATCACGTCATCAACACAGATTTTCTGTGAACGTTTGGGCAAGCATTGTTGGTGATGTCTTGATTGGGCCCCATGTTCTTCCACCTACGCTCTATGGAGCACGTTATCATGATTTCTTACGGCATACTCTACCTGTGCTGCTAGAACATGTGCCTTTACAAGTACCACACAACATGTGGTTCATCCACGATGGAGCTCCTGCACATTTCAGTCGAAGTGTTCGTACGCTTCTCAACAATAGATTCGGTGACCGATGGATTGATAGAGGCGGACCAATTCCATGGCCTCCACGCTCTCCTGAGCTCAACCCTCTTGACTTTCATTTATGGGGGCATTTGAAAGCTCTTGTGTACGCAACCCCGGTACCAACTGTGGTGCCACCGCCATACACCACACTTGTTAGGTGGTAGCCTTTAAATCGGCTGCGGTCCGTTAGTATACGTCGGACCCGCGTGTCGCCACTCTCAGTGATTGCAGACCGAGCGCCGCCACACGGCAGGTCTAGAGAGACTTCCTAGCACTCGCCGCAGTTGTACAGCCGACTTTGCTAGCGATGGTTCACTGGCTTCTATGCTCTCATTTGCCGAGACGATAGTTAGCATAGCCTTCAGCTACGTTATTTGCTACGACCTAGCAAGGCGCCATGATCAGTTTCTATTGATGTTGTAAATCATGTACCGTCAAGAGCGACGTTCGTCATTAATGGATTAACGTTAAGTATTCCACAAGCTACGTTCGTTTTTCTCAATTCTAATTCCCTTGTCATGTTCCAGACCTCACGCCAGCCTGCGTGAGCTAAAACGCGTGCATTTCGGCCTCCTTTAGTTATAGGGGTTGGCTCTCCTGCCAACCACAACATTGGCGACGAGAGTAAACGTGTTTTTATCTAAATTGTTCTGATTTACTTGCGTAATGGCTTCGCCACAATCTCCAGATGTACTGTCCGAATTTTATCGCTTACAGAATCAGCAGACGCAGTCCTTACTGGATGCCCTTGGACAGCTCGACCAGGGTCAACGTGCAATGCAAAACGATGCGGCAGCCGCCGCTCCACCGCTAACGCAGCCACAACACGCTGTTGCACCAACTTGTCGCCCTTTTGATGCTGCACTGGAAAGCTGGACGGAGTGGTCACGCCAATTTGGATTCCATCTCGCCGCCTACAGAATTCAAGGTATCGCGGCAGCCTTTATTCTTGTCCTCAGTAGGCATGAATACGTACCGTGTGATAGTCAAATTATTTCCTCGACGCGACGTAGCAACTCTGTCCTACGAAGAAATTTTGTCTGCATTAGATGCATATTTCAAAGAATCAGTCAATGTAGTTGTGAAAAGGTATACCTTCTTTCGTACAAAACGTACGGCAGGTCAGACTAATCGGGAGTGGGTTGCAGCCTTGCAAGGCCTTACTAGGGATTGTGCTTTTGAGTGTCAATGTGGACTCCCTTATTCAGATACTATGGTACGTGATGCAATTGCACAGAACGTTTCTGATGTTCGTATAAGGGAACAGATTTTTAAACTAGTAAATCCCTCCCTTCCACAAGTGATAGACATATTGGATCGGCAGGACACGCTTGACTTTGCTCAGGAATCATTTGAAACTTCGCCAGCAGTGTGTCAGGTTAACAGGCCCGCCGGGCGAGCTGCACGGAACAGTAAACAGTCCTCGCGCCCGGCCGCGCCGCTGCCGCCAGGCTTTCAGCCACGTGTGCCGCGCAGGCAAGCAAATGCAGTGATCAAATCATGCCCGCGGTGTGCTACTAAACATTCGTGTGAGAATTGCCCGTCACGCCAAGCTATTTGCTTTTATTGTAATAAAAAAGGACATGTTCAGAGGGTTTGCCAGAAGAAGCTCAGATCGGAAGTTCAAAACCGTTCCAGGCCATTTGCTTCGCGCCGGAATCGGAATCGAACCAAGGATACTCAGGCTCGCGAAACTTAGCCCATCGAAATTCATGGAGTTCATTCCACTCCGCCCAGTGCCACTCTAACAGTGACTGTGTTCGTCCCACAAATAGTGTGCGTCGACATCGCCGGAACTCCCGTCAAGTCGCAAGTGATTGTGTACCAGTGTCAGTTCACGTTGCACGAGACAGTCGCTCTTGTCGTCAGCAGGACAACAAACTTTTTTTAGACTTGGACATTAACGGCAAAGTGATACCATTCCAGCTCGATACCGGAGCTCTAGTTTCACTGCCCAATCAAGACACTTACAAACTGCTGGGCACACCTCCGTTGCGTGCCGCAAATGTTAAATTATCTAGCTATTCCGGTCAAGATATCCCTGTGTTAGGACAGTGCAGCCTTCTAGCAACATACAACACTTAGGTCATTTTACGTCCTTCGTTCTTCTTCTGCGGTGAACTTGTTTGGTTTCGATTTATTTCAGTTGTTTAACTTGTCTATAGTCAATCAGTGAACCAGACGGTGCCTTCAGACAGTGTTTCTCGTCTATGTGAAGAATTTGCAGACATTTTTGCACCGGGCCTCGTTTGCGCTAAGAACTATAAAGCAAACGCGCAACCAAAATTTTTCAGAGCGCGCAATGTTCCCCACGCATTGCGTGATGAGGTCGCAAAAACATTACACGATTTGGAATCACAAGGTGTAACTGAACGTGTGCAGGCTTCTCTCTGGGCATCACCCTTAGTAATTTTGCCAAAACCTTCCGGAAAGTTGAGACTTTGTGTGGACTTCAAGGTAACAGTGAATCCACAACTAGTGATTGCAACTTTTCCTTTACCCCGTCCGGAAGATCTTTTTGACAAACTGTGCCCGGGTAAATATTTTTCGAAGTCGGACCTAAGAGATGCGCACTTGCAAATACCGGTGGACGAAGAATCCCAGCGCGTTTTGGTGGTTAACACGCATCTTGGGTTGTATCAATTCAAACGACTGCCATTCGGGTGTGCATCCGCCCCTGCATTGTTTCAGCAATATCTACAAACTGTCTGTGCGTCGGTCCCTACTGCAGCAAATTATCTGGACGATACTGTGATCTCCGGAAAGACGGAAGAAGAGCATTTGGCCAATCTCAGAACATTATTTCAGGTCTTGCGACAAAATGGTCTTCGCTTGCGGAAGGACAAATGTGTGTTTTTTGCTCGTGACTTGCCATACATGGGACATGTAATCAATGCTCAAGGCATACATCCCAGTCCCATGCACCTCCGTGCGATACAAGACATGCCTTCGCCGCAGAATTTGCAGCAGCTACAGAGTGTGCTGGAAAAAATTACGTATTATAGCCGCTATGTGCCACATGCCACCTCCATTTCAGCTCCGCTTCATCGCTTGCGCCGTAAGGGTGTTCCGTTCGTCTGGACGACGGAATGCGAACGAGCCTTTCGCCAGTTGAAATCGGCGTTGCTTTCCAATACTTGCCTTACGTCATTCGATCCCCAGAAGCCCATTTTGTTGATGGTGGATGCATCGGATTTTGGGATCGGTGATGTGCTTGCGCACAAAGATGGATCGCACGATCGCCCTATTGCCTTTGCGTCCAAATTGCTCTCGTCTGCTCAAAGACATTATTCACAGATCGAGAAAGAAGCACTGGCTCTCGTATTTGGTGTTACAAAGTTTCATGATTTCTTGTATGGTCGTCACTTTACCATAATCACAGACCACAAACCTTTGACATCGCTTTTTCATCCAACCAAGCCTGTATGTCCACGTACAGCGCAGAAATTCATTCGCTGGTCTATGTTTCTCTCGCAGTATAGCTACGATATCTTGTTTCGGTCCACTGCCAAGCACGGAAACGCCGATGCGTTGTCCCGCTTGCCTGTTGCTGAGGATAGGGCATTCGATTCCTCCGAACTTGCTTGCATGTTCATTGACGCGGAAACCGATGATGTGGTCGAATCGTTTCCGATTGATTTTCGACGTGTAGCTACAGCCACAGCTGCCGACCCTGTCCTTGCTCCCGTTATGCGTTTTGTTGCTACGCAATGGCCCTTGTCAAAGTCACGGATCGGGGACCCGTTGGTTCGCCGATTGTTTGCTCACAAGGAGAGACTTTTTGTACGACGTGGTGTTTTGCTGTTGCGTTCTGATAATGATCAGTCCAGGGTCATGGTACCACGTTCGTTACAGTCCTGTCTTACAGCTCCTCCACCAAGGACATTGGGGTATAGTGAGAACGAAACAACTTGCTCGTCAGCACTGTACTTGGTTCGGAATAGATGCCGCGATTACTAATATGTGCTCTTCTTGCATGGTGTGTGCCGAACAACAATCAGCACCACCGCGGAAATTCTTCGCATGGCCAAAAGCCACTTCCCCTTGGCAACGCTTACACATCGATTTTGCTGGTCCATTCTGGAATGCTCGATGGTTGGTTGTGGTAGATTCATTCAGTAATTTTCCTTTTGTTGTCTGGATGTCTTCCACGAAGTCATCTGCCACCATCCAAGCGTTATCTGCTATCTTTTGCATTGAAGGTCTTCCACAGACAATTGTTTCCGACAATGGCTCACAGTTCATGTCCGTAGAATTTCAGCCATTCGGCAAGGCCCATGGTATTCAACATCTGACGTCTGCGCCGTTTTCGCCACAGTCAAACGGTGCCGCTGAACGATTGGTCAGGACTTTCAAGTCACAGATGTTGAAGTTGAAAGACTCGCATTCTCGGGAGGACGCGTTATTGCTCTTTTTGTCCTCGTATCGCTCTCAGCCCCAACATGGTCGCTCGCCGGCTGAGTTGCTCCACGGTCGCCCTCATCGAACCTTGATGTCTTTGCTGCATCCGCCGCATCAGGTTCCTGTGCATCGGCAGACACCTCCTTTTGCTCCAGGCGACGTTGTCTACTATCGCCACTATCGAGGTTCACGGCGTTGGCTCGAAGGGCGCATTCTTCGCTGCCTCGGCAGCGCTATGTATCTTGTTTTGGGGGCCTCTGGTGAGGTGCGTCGGCATCTCAATCAGCTGCGCCTCTGTCATCGCACGGGATCTGCCGCTCGCCGTCTGCTTTCAGCGACGGTGCCATCCGGTCAACGCCGCGTGTCGCCACTATCAGTGATTGCAGACCGAGCGCCGCCACACGGCAGGTCTAGTCTAGAGAGACTTCCTAGCACTCGCCCCAGTTGTACAGCCGACTTTGCTAGCGATGGTTCACTGACTTCTATGCTCTCATTTGACGAGACGATAGTTAGCATAGCCTTCGGCTACGTTATTTGCTACGACGTAGCAAGGCGCCATGATCAGTTTATATTGATGTTGTAAATCATGTACCGTCAAGAGCGACGTTCGTCATTAATGGATTAAAGTTAAGTATTCCACCAGCTACGTCCGTTTTTCTCAATTCTAATTCCCTTGTCATGTTCCAGACCTCACGCCAGCCTGCGTGAGCTAAAACGCGTGCATTTCGGCCTCCTTTAGTTATACGGGTTGGCTCTCCTGCCAGCCACAACACCAAATGTAGAGACTCTTCGTGCTAGTATTGTGGACGGCTGTGACACAATCCGCCATTCTCCAGGGCTGCATCATCTCATCAGGGATTCCATGCGACGGAGGGTGGATGCATGTATCCTCGCTAACGGAGGACATTTTGAACATTTCCTGTAACAAAGTGTTTGAAGTCACGCTGGTACGTTCTGTTGCTGTGTGTTTCCATTCCATGATTGTCATTTGAAGATAAGTAATAAAATGAGCTCTAATATGGAAAGTAAGCGTTTCCGGACACATGTCCACAAAATATATTTTCTTTCTTTGTGTGTGAGGAATGTTTCCTGAAAGTTTGTCCGTACCTTTTTGCAACACCCTGTATATGAAAACTGTGTTTATGCTGAATACATAAAGTCAATCTTTGTAAAAGTTGTATTAATTATTGTAATGTCACTTTGATATGCCTCCATCAACAAGACATTCGGATTCAAAATGAATCGCTAGACATTGAAATCCGATACAACATTCTTCAGTGAGATGGCAGACGAACTGTCTCATTCAGAAAATAACGCAAACTTTACAGAATTACAAATGGGAAAGTAGTGAATATTTAAGGGATAACTTCGTGAAAGTAGTTTTCTATCACAGTAATTGACGCACGTAGAAGTTATTAAAAGTCTGAGATCAATTTCTCACTTTTCGTCCGACATGAAATGGAATAGACATTACTGCGCTATCTACAGCGCTCCACAGCTACCAGCGCGCTTTTTTAAGAGTGGTGACGTATTTTGTACAGCTGGCTTACGTTTAGTGATTAACAAATACGTATTTGCGTTAGTTTTGAGCTTTGTTTCGTAAAAAATTGCGCTTCATTTTCTTCTCTCCTTGTTCTTTCACGAAATAATGCACTTTAAGAATTGCTCCCCTCGTCCACATCCACCCTCCCCTCCCCCTGCAGATCCACAGTTCAGATAATGGTATTGTCTTGTGTTGATAGGCATAAGTACAGTGTATTTTGAAGAAAAGTGCTAAAATAATGGGAAATATGAAAAACAGATAAAGCCAAATAATATGTACATATTACCCTACTGGCTGTCGACCATGATGAGAGGGGTTTGCTCTCCACTCAACATCGAGGTTTTGCTAAGGATAAGTCGATTATTACTCCACCTCAGAAATTTCCACTGTAAATGTTTGAATTACTAGTCATATTTACATAGAGTAAATGGCTTTGTTATGTCATATTGAATATTCGCATAACAAAAGTGAGCCATTTGCATAGCATGTTGTTTTCCTCCCGCCACTAAATGAATTGAAGAATGGGTAAGTGAGTGGGGGGAGGGCAGGATGGAAAATAAAGTAAAAAAGCAGCCAAGTTCCATAAGTCGCCTTCATTATGATTTTACAGCAATTTTTATCACGTGCACAGGAATAAATATTATCTGTCTCTTACTATTGAATTTTTATCAAGACATTAAGAAATTAAATTCATTAGCTGCCAGTGGACATTGATTGGTATTAACGGTACAATTTGAAAATTTGGGCCTGATCGGGATTAAAATCTAGATATCCTACTTAGCAGCCTGTATGCTGACAACTACGCCATACCACTACAGTGGTCACAACAACTACACACCACAAGTCTACTTCTCGTCAGCTCCGAATCTCCTCTAGTGCTGACAAGAAGTCACCAGTATATTGGCTAATGAGCAGGGACACTGCATCAATAGTGTGTGGTATAATTTGAGGATTTGGGTCTGATTGGAGACGTGTTATCGTAGTCAGTGCGGTTGTGCTGTCCAGTGCGTCCAGATGTCGTACTTGGAAATTTTTTGGAAATTTTTGGTAGGGTCTTATAGGACCACACTAATTCGGTCATAGGTCCCTAAGCCTACACACTGCTTAATCTAACTTAAACTAACTTACGCTATGGACAACACACACACACACACACAACCCATGCCCGAGGGAGGACTCGAACCTCCGACGGGGGGACCCGCACGGACCGTGACAAGGCGCCATAGACCGCGCGGCTATCCCGCGCGGCTATGTCGTACCGGTCAGCGTCCTTGTCTGGTAAGTTTACTCAAACTAAGCAGGAGACGAAGTTTCGGAAAGTGGTCCTGCAGAAATTTTCAACATGCCCCATTGGTATAAATCAGTGCCCGCTTCCAGGTAATGTCTTTAATTCCTTTGTGTGTTTAATTCCATGTCCGAAAGAACAGAAGCCACATTCGTGATTATTTTATTGTTTGCTACGCATCTTCAATTGATTTTGTGTCTTTACGTATATTGTAAGCCCACTGGGCTTTATGTATGCATTAGATAAACACACTAGAGGTTTTTACTCAACTGCAGTGTCAAATGCTCTGCACAGATACAGTATGTGCAGTGAGAGGTATAGTTGTGACACGCAGCTGACTTGAAAAATTACGCTCACGTTACATAGTGAGTAAATGTTGTCATAGTAACAGCGACACAGTAAACTCAATTACCCTGTTGACGTTCGTATTAGTGTCTTACAAGGGAACCTCCCCATATCACCTCCCTCAGATTTAGTTATAAGTTGGCTCAGTGGATAGGCCATGAAAAACTGAACACAGATCAATCGAGAAAACAGGAAGAAGTTGTGTGGAACTATGAAAAAAATAAGCAAAATATACAAACTGAGTAGTCCATGCGCAAGATAGGCAAAAACAAGGATAGTGTGAGCTCAGAAGCGCCGTGGTCCCGTGGTTAGCATGGGCAGCTGCGAAACGAGAGGTCATTGGTTCAAGTCTTCCCTCGAGAGAAAAGTTTACTTTTTTTAAAGTTATGATCTGTCCGTTCGTTCACTGACGTCTCTGTTCACTGTAATAAGTTTAGTGTTTGTGTTTTTGCGACTGCACCGCAAAATCGTGCGATTAGTAGACGAAAGGCCGTGCCTCTTCAATGGGAACCGAAAACGTTTGATCACAAGGTAATAGTTCAGCCGATTCCTCCACTGGAAAACACGTCTGGTATATTCTATGCGACACTGGTGACGGCATGTGCGTCACATGACAGGAAAATGCTGTCGACCCACCTAACTTGTACACATGGTGAATGGGTAAAAAGATTCTTCTACCTTGCCCGTTACTAAGGCGCAGTTACCTCGCATCGGACGGACGGACAGATAATAATTGTCTGAAAACAAAAAATTAAACTTTTCACTCAAGGGAAGACTTGAACCAAGGACCTCTCGTTCCGCAGCTGCTCACGCTAATCACGGGATCACGGTGATCCTCAGCTCATATTGTCCTTGATGTTACCTATCTTGCGCATGGGCTACTCAGTTTGTATATTTTGCTTATTTTTTGCATAGTTCCACACAACTTCTTCCTGTTTTCTCGATTGATCTGTGTTCAGTTTTTCAAGGCTTATGCACTGTGCCAACTAAATCTGAAGGCAGTGCGATGGGGAGGTTTCCTTGCATCTACATCTACATGACTACTCTGCAATTCACATTTAAGTGCTTGGCAGAGGGTTCATCGAACCACTATCATACTATCTCTCTACTATTCCACTCCCGAACAGCGAGCGGGAAAAACGAACACCTAAACCTTTCTGTTCGAGCTCTGATTTCTCTTATTTTATTTTGATGATCATTCCTACCTATGTAGGTTGGGCTCAACAAAATATTTTCGCATTCGGAAGAAAAAGTTGGTGACTGAAATTTCGTAAAAAGGTCTCGCCGCGACGAAAAACGTCTATGCTGTAATGACTTCCATCCCAACTCGTGTATCATATCTGCCACACTCTCTCCCCTATAACGTGATAATACAAAACGAGCTGCCCTTTTTTGCACCCTTTCGATGTCCTCCGTCAATCCCACCTGGTAAGGATCCCACACCGCGCAGCAATATTCTAACAGAGGACGAACGAGTGTAGTGTAAGCTGTCTCTTTAGTGGACTTGTTGCATCTTCTAAGTGTCCTGCCAATGAAACGCAACCTTTGGCTCGCCTTCCCGACAATATTATCTATGTGGTCCTTCCAACTGAAGTTGTTCGTAATTTTAACACCCAGGTACTTAGTTGAATTGACAGCCTTGAGAATTGTACTATTTATCGAGTAATCGAATTCCAACGGATTTCTTTTGGAACTCATGTGGATCATCTCACACTTTTCGTTATTTAGCGTCAACTGCCACCTGACGCACCATACAGCAATCTTTTCTAAATCGCTTTGCAGCTGATACTGGTCTTCGGATGACCTTACTAGACGGTAAATTACAGCATCATCTGCGAACAGTCTAAGAGAACTGCTCAGATTGTCACCCAGGTCATTTATATAGATCAGGAACAGTAGAGGTCCCAGGACGCTTCCCTGGGGAACACCTGATATCACTTCAGTTTTACTCGATGATTTGCCGTGTATTACTACGAACTGCGACCTTCCTGACAGGAAATCACGAATCCAGTCGCACAACTGAGACGATACCCCATAGCTCCGCAGCTTGATTAGAAGTCGCTTGTGAGGAACGGTGTCAAAAGCTTTCCGGAAATCTAGAAATACGGAATCAACTTGGGATCCCCTGTCGATAGCGGCCATTACTTCGTGCGAATATAGAGCTAGCTGCGTTGCACAAGAGCGATGTTTTCTGAAGCCATGCTGATTGCGTGTCAATAGATCGTTCCCTTCGAGGTGATTCATAATGTTTGAATACAGTATATGCTCCAAAACCCTACTGCAAACCGACGTCAATGATATAGGTCTGTAGTTAAATGGATTACTCCTACTACCCTTCTTGAACACTGGTGCGACCTGCGCAATTTTCCAATCTGTAGGTACAGATCTATCGGTGAGCGAGCGGTTGTATATGAGTGCTAAGTAGGGAGCTATAGTATCAGCGTAATCTGAAAGGAACCTAATCGGTATACAATCTGGACCTGAAGACTTGCCCGTATCAAGCGATTTGAGTTGCTTCGCAACCCCTAAGGTATCTACTTCTAAGAAACTCATGCTAGCAGATGTTCGTGTTTCAAATTCTGGAATATTCTATTCGTCTTCCCTGGTGAAGGAATTTCGGAAAACTGCGTTCAATAACTCCGCTTTAGCGGCACAGTCGTCGATAACAGTACCATCGGCACTGCGCAGCGAAGGTATTGACTGCATCTTGCCGCTTGTGTACTTTACATACGACCAGAATTTCTTCGGATTTTCTACCAAATTTCGAGACAATGTTTCGTTGTGGAACCTATTAAAGGCATCTCGCATCGAAGTACGTGCCAAATTTCGCGCGTCTGTAAATTTTAGCCCATCTTCAAGATTTCTCGTTCTTCTGAACTTCGCATGCTTTTTCCGTTGCCTCTGCAACAGCGTTCGGACCTTTTTTGTGTACCACGGGGGATCCGTTCCATCTCTTACCAATTTATGAGGTATGAATATCTCAATTGCTGTTGCTACTATATCTTTGAATTTGAGCCACATCTCGTCTACACTCGCATAGTCAGTTCGGAAGGAATGGAAAGTGTCTTTTAGGAAGGCTTCTAGTGACACTTTATCCGCTTTTTTAAATAAAATTATTTTGCGTTTGTTTCTGATGGATTTGGAAGAAATGGTATTGAGCCTAGCTACAATGACCTTGTGATCACTAATCCCTGTATCAGTCATGATGCTCTCTATCAGCTCTGGATTGTTTGTGGCCAAGAGGTCAAGTGTGTTTTTGCAACCATTTACAATTCGCGTGGGTTCGTGGACTAACTGCTCGAAATAATTTTCGGAGAATGCATTTAGGACAATCACGGAAGACGTTTTCTGCCTACCACCGGTTTTGAACAAGTATTTTTGCCAACATACCGAGGGTAGGTTGAAGTCCCCACCAACTATAACCGTATGAGTGGGGTATTTATTTGTTACGAGACTCAAACTTTCTCTGAACTGTTCCGCAACTGTATCATCGGAGTCTGGGGGTCGGTAGAAGGAGCCAATTATTAACTTAATTCGGCTGTTAAGTATAACCTCCACCCACACCAATTCGCACGGAGTATCTACTTCGACTTCACTACAAGATAAACCACTACTGACAGACACCAACACTCCACCACCAATTCTGCCTAATCTATCTTTCCTGAAAACCGTCTGAGACTCCGTAAAAATTTCTGCAGAACTTATTTCAGGCTTTAGCCAGCTTTCTGTACCTATAACGATATCAGCTTCTGTGCTTTCTATTAGCGCTTGAAGCTCAGGGACTTTTCCAGCGCAACTACAACAATTTACAACTAAAATTCCGACTGTTCCTTGATCCAAGCAAGTCCTGTAATTGCCAAGCACCCTTTGACATTGCAGCCCATCCCGCACTTTCCCGAGGCCTTCTAACCTAAAAAACCGCCCAGTCCACGCCACACAGCCTTCGCTACCCGTGTAGCCGCTAGCTGAGTGTAGTGAACTCCTGACCTACTCAGCGGAACCCCAAATCCCACCACCCGCTGGCGCAAATCAAGGAATCTGCAGCCAATACGGTCGCAAAACCGTCTGAGCCTCTGATTCAGACCCTCCACCCGGTTCTGCACCAAAGGTCCGCAGTCGGTTCTGTCAACGATGCTGCAGATGGTGAGCTCTGCCTTCATCTCGTAAGCAAGACCGGCAGCCTTCACCAAATCAGATAGCCGCTGGAATCCAGAGAGAATTTCCTCAGATCCAAAGCGACACACGTCATTAGTGCCGACATGTGCCACCACCTGCAGCTGGCTGCACCCTGTGCTCTTCATGGCATCCGGAAGGACCCTTTCCACATCAGGAATGACTCCTCCCGGAATGCACACGGAGTGCACACTGGATTTCTTCCCCTCCTTAGCCGCCGTATCCCTAAGGGGCCCCATTACGCGCCTAACATTGGAGCTCCCAACTACCAGTAAGCCCACCCTCTGCGATTGCCCAGACCTTGAAGGCTGACAATGATCCTCTGAAACAGGGCAGGCGGCTGCATCTGGCTCAGCCAGAGACAGTGCCTGAAACCGGTTTGTCAGACGCACCGGGGAGGCTTTCTGATCAGCCTCCGGGGACGCCTTTCACTGCCTGCCACGCCTTGGAACGACCTCCCAATCAACCAAAGGCGAGGGCTCAGCCCCACTGCGGGCAGCAACCGGGGCAACCACAGCGGTGGACCGATCTGGGAACAGACGGGACGAGGTTGACATCCCCGTGATACCCGAGTCCGGCTCCCCACAGTGGTGCCCATTGGCAACAGCTTCAAGCTGCGCGACCGAAGTCAGCGCCGATTGCAGCTGTGAGCGAAGGGATGCCAAGTCAGCCCTCATCCGAACACAGCAATCGCAGTCCCTGTCCATTCTAATCGATGTTTAACAACAGTTACCGAAACACGAGTCCGCGCCTAGATAACGCAAGCGGAACACGCAAAGAATGTATCAACTAACCTGTACAAATGCCTAACGACTGCGCTACAATCTGTTAGTTTTTCAACGACTGACCCGTTTACTACTATGTGTAGTGTTACATATCAGTTTGTTAAAGTGATGTGTTGAAAAGGGTGTTCAGGACTGATGAAGCACATTTATTTAATGCAGTTCGGAAAGTGGGACACGAATGTTCAGCATGGGGTTTTCTGTACGCGCGCGTTGATTGTGTGATAAGGAGGATGGCGTTGCTACTGGACAGGGCTACGCTGGCGGGCGGTTAGCTTATCGTCGCACTTGATGCTCCTATTGTTTGCTCCATGCAGCGCCTCGGCGTTGCAGCGGCTACCGTGGCAGTAACGCCGGGAAAGCGTGTAAGAAAGCCACGGAACAAAAGAGCTTCAAGAGTAGGGTTGCTGTGAACTGTAGCTCGACCCGTTGCGAATGTTGTTGAAATATACTTGTCAAGCAGACAGAGAGCTCTTTGAAGTGTGTAAAAAGCTGTTACATCGATTTGGAGAGAGAGAGAGAGAGAGAGAGAGAGAGAGAGAGAGAGAGAGAGAGAGAGAATTTTGTAAAGTCAGGACACATGCAACGAGAAAAAGACGTTTTGATAATAGCAGCCTAGACCACTAATGTATAGTACCACTTAGTGAAAATTGCCTCGGAGATGTCCAGAAAACATTTCGCATCTATATACGCCTGGTTCCACTATCTGCGTTAAAGACTGTTCATGTGATATAAGGAAACTTACTGCGTTCTGCTTAGTATAAGTATGAGGCCACGTGAATTTTAAAAACGAATTTCTGTTGTCCCTATGTGGAACTTTACTCAAGCTAAAGTTCGTCAGATCCGTGTAAGCTGTCCATCAGCATTCATTCTGGCTGTTGAGACTGAAGTCACACGGATTTAATGTATGTGCAAGTGTATCGCGCCCCTGTGTTTTAGTTAGGGAGGAATTGCATGAGTAGTAACAAAATCCAGTCTTCTCTCGACTTAGCTTTCTCCATCCCAAGTTGAAATCCGATGGCGGGCTTCGCGTTTTAATACTTCTTCCTAATTATGCGTGCCTGCTATATTCAAAGAGTTGGGCGTCCGGGATGGGAAAAGCTGTGCTAGAGCATTATGCAGCAGATCTTGGACTGTTGGATTCCAAAGGTGCCGGAATAGCACTGCTTCGTAACGGCATTATATTCCCAATATTGCTACATTCAGACCTCAGTCTTTCAGAAGCATTAGTGTAGCTGTCCATCATCTTTCAAGACTTGAGTTACAACGTCAATCTGCTAATGGTTTTTTCTTACACCAGTGTCTCTTACGAGTTCGCGCGGAAGACGATGAGCAATACTGGAAGCCTCTTACAGCAAGAGCATTAGCTGTGAAAGTAAATGGTCCGAGACTACGCTCTGGTCTACCACGCTGCTTTAATCTGGTGGGAAATTTCTTAACAGACTGCACTCTGCTGCAGAGTGAAAGTCTAAGTCAGGAATCACCAATACGTTTTGGGAAAGAACAGTATGGATGACAAATACTGTAACAATTACTTTGTATACTGACACAAAAGAACAAATGCAAGTGGTTCGTTAGAAATTTGCAACTCAACATTAGTAACCTGAACCATTTATTACTAAACGTAACTGAATTGTGCCATTGAACCTTTTCTGTTTCCCAACTTCTTTACGGTCCCACTTACCTCCTTTATACACCTTTTCTTGCCGTTCAGTTATTTCCTTTTGAAGCTTCCTTCTGTGAGCCCTTATTTGCTCTTCATCTCTTGGCGGACCCAAAGCCGTACGACACTCAGCGCACAGTTTTTTGTGTAAATAGATGATTTCGTCTGAATGCAGGACCTTAACAGAAAGAAAAATATTCATAATATTTTCCCCGTGTTACATTTGTTCTGCATAAAAGACAACAGGAAAATAAATATGAATATTAAAGAAATTGGTTACAGATGTGGTAAAATAAATAGATGCTAAATACAGTGGACGTGGCGTGGTGCATGCACTGCAGACAACATAGAAAGTGTTGGCATCTATCTGCATCCTTTGACCACCTTATCACCCTCAAGTACTGTTAGAGTAGTCTGAGTTGGTTCCGAGGTGTCCGTATTTCATTCTATGGAGGACCATATTTGCTTACCTGGACTGATTCACACTTATCATTCTCGAGCATATAGATAGTTTCATATTCGGTTTTTCAGCTCTAAGAATTTTGAAAAAAGAAACAGTAGTCAAGTTTGCGGTAGAACTGACATTAGTGGGCTACTTGTAAAATAAATCATCTCTAATCTTACATACTGTACCAACACAACCTCTAAAGTAAAATTAATCGGTGTATTCTTAAAATCTTTTCATAAAAATCAGGCGCAAGCATCTCCACCCCTTTTCAGTCTGTTACTAGATAAGACCAAATTATGGCCGGAAGGGGTACCTGTAATAAATATCGGAACAAAAGTAAAAAATAATCAGTATAATATGTTTTGTCTTTGCCGATGCCCTATCAGTAATTGCCAAGAATACATCTGAAGAGCTAGAGAAGCTTCATTAGATCACTGTGAAAACTGGCCACAAAATCTCATATCAGAAGTTACAGGACAGGCAGACCTGGGATCCTACGTGGCGAGGTACGGCAGTATCATTCAGGTTCAACATTTCAGGTACTTGGTGGCGTTATCGGAAAAACTCTTAATGACACAATGAACAATAAAACTCTTGCAAAAAACTGCGTGATAGGCGTAGAATCTTCTCTCACATTTATAGCAAGAAATACCTTCCCGATAAAGACAAATTACGCCGCTATGAAAGAATAGTTCCCACAGAAGGACGTTACACAATTGCGAATTAATCATTTACCATGAATGTCAGTGTCGTCGAGAAAATGAAGAGACAGATACCGTTGAAAATATTCAATCCCAAGATCGAAGAAGGTATCTGGATGTGAAAAACAGGGGAAACCTAGGTCATTGTGACCTATGAGAGCTGTTTAAACATGATGATATCTCTCGGATAGACAATGCAGTTGGCGTAGTTGTACTTACTGTCTTTGATTTAGAGATGTTTCATGAAAGAATAAAGATATTAATTAGGAGAAAACTAATTAAAGACGAAACTGAAACGAAATTATTTGCTGTCAGAGCACTCAAACTTGACCAGTGGTTCTAGAGCTACACTTAATCAAGAGTCACAGTTCACTACCATATTTTAAAATTAAATAATTATTTCTGAAATTAATTAACTCTGTTAATAAAATCGATGTGAGTCTCAGTGAAGTATTAACAGACAGATCTCAGTGAGAGCTATTTACAAATATATTCACTTACATCATTCAGGTGTTTGCTTATCTGGTGGAAGTCTGTCACTAATTACCATATTTGGCAAATCGCTTTTCAGATGTTCCTTAATTAACACATTTTTATACACAGCAGCATGCACTACAATTAAGACCAAAGTACAAGGAGTAGTGTAAGAGTCTACGCATTTATATAAGTTAACATCAAAATTAGACTATTCAAAATGTGTATTATTGTATCGTCAGTTTTGCGAAAGCCGGAAGTACCACGTAATTTTTGAGTCATAAATGGTAAGAGGGAGATTTTTCCCATAGAGAAGAGCACCTGCTTGTTGTATAAGTGTAAAAGTAACATATATTTTAACTGGTCAAAGATTCTTGCTTTGTGCAAATGTTCTAAATCGCGGAAACTCATACAAAATTTGACATACAGTTTTTAGTGTAAGTTAGTTAAGACATTAAATTTGTATGTTATGGCACAATTACTTCATAAGTATCACATGTTGTTCAGAAGATATGAACTTTCCGTGTCTAGTGAATCAGGATAGTGAATGCTGGAGTTCCAGAAGGGGGCTGTAGTGCTTAAATTCTGAGACGCAACTGTGGAGAGAAAAGGGACCAGGAATAATTATAGAGGACATAATGACCGATGCAATTATTAAAAAGTAAGTGAAAAAATCTGGTATTTTTTGATTTGGTCTATTTGTGAAATGGTTAGCTGAGGGACAGCTTTAAGAAGAGGGATAAATGGAGTAAAGGAGATTTTACTAACAGTAATAGGAGACAATATGATAATTCTTTAAAGATGATAATGGCAAGGGTAAGACAACTAAATAAACACTGTTTTTAGCCTTGTTCCACAATTTATTATCATTGTTATTGCACAACCCAGGTCTCGGGTTATAAGCCCATTTTCAAATATATAACTTGCAAATTGGGTTTTAACCCGAAACCTAGGTAATGCAATAACGTTAATAATAAATTGTGAAACAAGACTAAAAACAGTGTTTGTTTAGTTAATTTACAATTCATGACCAGGAATCCAAAGCTGATTCAAATAAAATGGCAAGCGTAAGAATTTGAATGAGATTAAAATTGGTTTATTGGCACTTGGTGTTATCACTATATTGGAGACAGAGCCATTGGTTCGACTTTAATCAGAAGGCATTGTTGAAGCATTCAAAAGCCAGGAATACCACATAGTAAGCAACAGAGAGAACTGGCAGGTGATCACACTCAAGTTTCAGTAGATGGGAGTTCTTTGATTGTTAACTGTGTACTAATTGATAATAATGAAAATACATGTAATTTCACGGAACATGATGAAGTTTTGTCGTTCTTGATAAAGAGTAATGAAGTTATTTTTCATGTATGTGTTAATGATATTATTGATATGCGTTGTCCAGATGATGAAGTGAGAATGTTTCCAGGGATAGTGATGAATGTATGGCAGCGAATAATCATTAGCTGGAGAAAGATGGGAAGAAATGTGGTGCGAATGTCTGGATATCTGCTGCAAATATGAACAAAATGTTGGTTACCAAGGAATGGGATACTATTTAAAATGGCGAAAGAGTCAGTCCTTTGGTATTTGCATCGACGTGTATGTGACGTTTCAGGAATTTTTTAGACAATGTAATGAATTAGTGGTACATAGCAACCACACACTTTGATGCGACAAAAGTCATGGATACCTCCCAATATAGTGTTGGACCTCCTTTTGTACGTCATATTGCAGTAATTCAAAGTAGATGGACTCTACAAGGCTTTGCAAGTCCCTGAGGAAATATTGAGGAATGTTGCCTCTATAGCAGTCAATAACTGCGGAAGTGTTGCAGGTGCAAGATTTTGTGCACTATCTGACATTTCGATTACGTCCCGTAAATATTAGATGGGGCTCATGTCGGACGATCTGGCTTGGTAAATCATTCGCGCGAATAGTCAAGAATGTTCTTCAAACCAATAATGAACAGCTGTGCAGCGGTGACATGGCGCACTGACATCCATAAAAATTCCGTTATTGCTTGGGATCATGAAGTCAATTAATGGCTGCAAATGGTCTAGAAGTAGGTGAACATAACCATTTCCAGTCAATTATCGGTTCAATTGAACCAGAGGGTCCCCACCATTATGGAGTCTCCACCAGCTTGCACAGTGCCTTGTTGACAACTTCAGTCCACATCTTCATGGGGTCTGCGGCACTCTCGAACCCTACTATCAGGTTTTACTAAATTAAATCGGAACTCATCTGAGCAGGCCACAGTTTTTCAGTCATGCTATTAATTACGGCACTAGCGTCTGTCGTCTGCTGTCATAGCCCATTTACAGAAAAATTTGCCCGTAAAGTCCTAATGGACAAGTTTGTCGTATGTCCCACATTGATTTCCGCAGTTATTTCACACAGAGTTACTTGTCTGTTAGTACTGACAACACTACGGCAATGCCGCTGCTCTCAGTCGTTAAGTGAATTTCTTCGGCCACTGTTTTGTCCACGCTGAGAGGTAAGGTCTGAAATTTGATAGTCTCGGCACACTTGTGACACTATGGATCTTGGACTACTGAGCTCCCTATCGGTTCCCGAAATAGAATGTTCGGACCAGCCTTTGTGACCGAGCGGTTCTAGGCGCTACAGTCTGGAACTGCGCGACCACTACGGTCGCAGGTTTGAATCCTGCCTCGGGCATGGATGTGTGTGATGTCCTTAGGTTGGTTAGGTTTAAGTGGTTCTAAGATCTAGGGGACTGATGACCTCAGATGTTAAGTCCCTTAGTGCTCAGAGCCATTTGAAATAGAATGTCCCATTCGTCGAGGTCCAATTACCAATCCGCGCTGAAAATCTGTTAATTCATATTCTGCGATCATAATCACGTCGTAAATATTTTCACATAAATCACTTGAGAACAAATGGCAGCTCCGCCAATGCACTGCCCCTTTTATACTACGTGTGCACGATACTACAGTCATCTGTACATTGCGTATTGCTATCCCATGACTTTTACCACCTCAGTGTATTTTCAGTTAGTAAGGAAGTGTACAGTGAAATGGAGATCGCTGGAGGAGGCAGATTTACAGAGACCGAAGGTACAAAAAGATACTTCCATTGTTTCTGTTAAGTATGCTGATATTGCTAATGATGGATACCTTGATGGTGGGAGTGGCACATCCGGTTTGTCAACTTGATTTGTAGGAACAATAACATGTAAGGAGTTGGTAGAATTTTCAGTGAAAGGAGTTACAATAACAACAGCAGTGGCGCTCAGAGAAAACAAATTAAAAAAGAGATGAAGTTAAATTCTGAAGCGAACGACTGCAAATTCTGAGCTAATTGCTGTGTAATACCAGTGCTGACCATGAATGTAATATGAGTGATGCATTTTCTAAGTGTGATTGTTGTTGTTGTGGTCTGCAGTCCTGAGACTGGTTTGATGCAGCTCTCCATGCTACTCTATCCTGTGCAGGCTTCTTCATCTCCCAGTACCTACTACAACCTACATCCTTCTGAATCTGCTTAGTGTATTCATCTCTTGGTCTCCCACTACGATTTTTACCCTCCACGCTGCCCTCCAATACTAAATTGGTGATCCCTTGATGCCTCAGAACATGTCCTACCAACCGATCCCTTCTTCTGGTCAAGTTGTGCCACATACTTCTCTTCTCCCCAATCCTATTCAATACTTCCTAATTAGTTATGTGATCTACCCATCTAATCTTCAGCATTTTTCTGTAGCACATTTCGAAAGCTTCTATTCTCTTCTTGTCCGAACTGTTTATCGTCCATGTTTCACTTGCATACATGGCTACACTCCATACAAATACTTTCAGAAAAGACTTCCTGACACTTAAATCTATGCTCGATGTTAACAAATTTCTCTTCTTCAGAAACGCTTTCCTTGCCATTGCCAGTCTACATTTTATATCCTCTCTACTTCGACCATCATCAGTTATTTTACTTCCTAAATAGCAAAACTCCTTTACTACTTTAAGTGTCTCATTTCCTAATCTAATTCCCTCAGCATCACCCGACGTAATTCGACTACATTCCATTATCCTCGTTTTGCTTTTGTTGGTGTTCCTATTATATACTCCTCTCAAGAAACTGTTCATTCCATTCAACTGTTCTTCCAAGTCCTTTGCTATCTCTGACAGAATTACAATGTCATCGGCGAACCTCAAAGTTTTTATTTCTTCTCCATGGATTTTAATACCTCCTCCGAATTTTTCTTTTGTTTCTTTTACTGCTTGCTCAATATACAGATTGAATAACATCGGGGAGAGGCTACAACACTGTCTTACTCCCTTCCCAACCACTGCTTCCCTTCCATGTCCCTCGACTCTTATAACTGCCATCTGGTTTCTGTACAAATTGTAAATAGCCTTTCGCTCCCTGTATTTTACCCCTACCACCTTTAAAATTTGAAAGAGAGTACTCCAGTCAACATTGTCAACAGCTTTCTCTAAGTCTACAAATGCTAGAAACGTAGGTTTCCTTTCAGTAATCTTTCTTCTAAGATAAGTCGTAAGGTCAGTATTGCCTCACGTGTTCCAGTATTTCTACGAAATCCAAACTGGTCTTCCCCGAGGTCGGCTTCTACTAGTTCTTCCATTCGTCTGTAAACAATTCGTGTTAGTATTTTGCAGTTGTGGCTTATTGAACTGATTGTTCGGTAATTTTCACATCTGTCAACACGTGCTTCCTTTGGGATTGGAATTATTATATTCTTCTTGAAGTCTGAGGGTATTTCGCCTGTCTCATACATCTTGCTCACCAGATGGTAGAGTTTTGTCGGGAAGTCTGAGGGTATTTCGCCTGTCTCATACATCTTGCTCACCAGATGGTAGAGTTTTGTCGGGACTGGCACTCCCAAGGCCGTCAGTAGTTCCAATGGAATGTTGTCTACTCCTGGGGCCTTGTTTCGACTCAGGTCTTTCAGTGCTCTGTCAAACTCTTCACGCAGTATCGTATCTCCCATTTCATGTCCATCTACCTCCTCCTCCATTTCCATAATATTGTCCTCAAGTACATCGCCCTTGTATAAACCTTCTATATACTCTCTCCACCTTTCTGCCTTCCCTTCTTTGCTTAGAACTGGGTTGCCATCTGAGCTCTTGATATTCATACAAGTGGTTCTCTTATCTCCAAAGGTCTCTTTAATTTTATTGTAGGCAGTATCTATCTTACCCCTAGTGAGATAAGCTTCTACATCCTTACATTGGTCCTCTAGCCATCCCTGCTTAGCCATTTTGCACTTCCTGTTGATCTCATTTTTGAAACGTTTGTATTCCTTTTTGCCTGCTTCATTTATTGCATTTTTATATTTTCTCCTTTCATCAATTAAATTCAACATTTCTTCTGTCAGTCAAGGATTTCTACTAGCCCTCGTCTTTTTACCTACTTGATCCTCTGCTGTCTTCACTACTTCATCCCTCAAAGCTACCCGTTCTTCTTCTACTGTATTTCTTTGCCCCATTCCTGTTAATTGTTCCCTTATGCTCTCCCTGAAACTGGTTCTTTCAGTTTATCCAGGTACCATCTCCTTAAATTCTCACCTTTTTGCAGTTTCTTCAGTTTAATCGCTGAGGCACGCAAGCCTCCCCACCAACGGCAAGGTCCATGGTTCAAGGGGTGATTAATTTAAGGGAAATGTAACAGAATTTAATGTTTAAGAGAAGTGTAGGAGAGTCTCTTTTAAATGATTATTGATAGAAAATTCGGTTACTGTAAAGAATAGTGTTGTAGACATGGAGGGTACAGAGCAGTAACACTGAATAATCTGAAAGTACTGTGTTGTATTAGTTGATTAGTGTCTACAATGAGGTAGTTATTTCATGGGATGATTTGGTATTTGCTTTTAGTTAAGAAGTTAACAATCATTTATTTCAGTAGCCAAATGTAATTTGTGGTCAGTAATTTTATATTTTTGTACATTTTGGGAAAATTATATTTAAAATTACGGGTGTTATTTCAGTGATCTATATTGTGTAATATTATGAATGGGGTGTAGGTATTAGTTCCTGAGTGAGTAAGTTTGCGAAGGGGTGAGAACGCAGGGTATAAGTGAAGGAACGTTTGTGGATACATGCAGTGTGAAAGAATGGCCAAATGTACTCTCATACATTGCACTTCTTACAACATTTTTTTTGCCCTGGCAATTTTAATTATATGGAATCAGGGTAGTGCTGCTCAGATCTAAGACATGGTAAGATTCATGCTGTATTTGTTTCTATCAGCATTCAGATCACTGTAATAGCAAATTGGTTAAAAAGAGTATGTAGTTACGATTTTAAGAGTAACTTGTGTGCAAATCAAATGCTCACCATAGTCATATTGTTTAAATTAAAATGGTGTATTTCTAGAAGAATTTGGTATGGGTATTAATCAATTAAATGTTGGGCTAGGAAGCCATTGACAAGTAAAATATTTTGTCACTCGTTTTATGCCACATACACTGACTAGTTATTTTGTGTGAAACGTATAGTTTTATAAGATTTAACAGATCCAATAAAAATGCCGCAAATAACTCGGATATAGACTATTAACTCACTGACAAGTTACTATGCAAGGGTTGTCCTGGAGTCCGTTATTACAGGGTGTAACATAAAAGTATTGCCAGATTTTCAGAACTGATTCCTCCCACGTCAACAAATAAAATACGTCCTATTGACAGGTCAGAAACGCTTTATTTCCATGTTATCTTTACGACGCTGTAGTTGTTCCATCACATGAACAACCTCGAGCAGTGTACCCAGCACAGACACTGCCTCCAGCTGGGCTAACTGGGGTCTCCATGACACAGAATTGGATACCTGCTCCAAGGGGTCACATGGTGAGTGAAGCCCATCAGTCTGCAGTACCGACCATCCCTTAGGCCACTCCCAGCAACCACACTAGCAGGTGGGCCATGCAATGCCTTGTACATGTGTGACCAGCCACCAACAGACTCAGCTGACCCTTTGCCAAAGGCTGAGTCAGACACCAAACTGCAGAAAGTCATGGAGGAGAATCACATGGTTATCGTTCTTCCTCACCCCCACCCTGTCAACCACAGTAATGTCTCAACCATTTCCAACGCTATGTGCTTACTAAAAGATAGAGCGTTGGTATCGTACTGAGTGACAACGGAGTCAGTTCACTCAACACAGTTAAATGACGTCACCTCAGTTGCAGCAAATGTTAGGAATCGAAACACTTTTACACACAGCAACTTATCAGCACATTCACACTGCATTCAGACACAGACTCAAAACAAAATAATTTAAACAAGCTTCTCTGTGTAATATAACGTGAAATATTGTTGGAACAAAATGCCTTCTGCTTAATGCCAGCACAATGCGTAATAGCTCAAGCATAAAGATTGATTTTAACAATAATGTTTGTAGTTAAGATTGGCCTTATAGATAACTGAACGTCATCTATATTGAGCCACTTCACGTAGTTCACATTTACGAACATATCAAGCGATGTCTGAAGCTGCAGAAGACAGCAGCAACGTTTTACTCTTTCAGTGGTTGTGTAGTGGTAGCAACCGCAATCTGCAGTCTAGCAGGTCACTGGTTGCTAGACGCCGAAGCCGACCCGTTGTATCAGCCAGGAAGTCTTGACGTGCCATAGGAAGAGCTCCCAACTGCTTATCGGTCTCTTCCACTAACGTACTAATTAATGTTGTTACCCCAATAAAAAGAATAAAACAAAATAAAGGAAACAGAATGCACTACAGGCTAGGTGGAACAGATCAGAGAACTGTCACTTTCAGATAAGCCATAGTATCACAATGTGAAACTATTCTCCATCGAACAAATTCTTGGCTGTATGGTAACAGGAGGTATTTTAACAAACAGAAAGATAAGAAAGCTACATTGTACCTCTTAAAATAATGTGTACTACGTAAGTTATTTAAAAAGAATGTCACTTCATCAGAGGAAAAGCAACAAGGTAATGCTCCGCTTGAAAAGTTGAGGATGAAGTTGATATTAATGTCTATGGTAATGGCGGCGATGGTAAATAAGTTGTGTTATATAGGTACTTTTCTCACATAAAAAGACTAGTATCAATAAAAATATGATGCTTAATGATGACTTCCTCACCATTTACCGCACGCTTAATTCATCGTTTAAATTTTAAAATAATTTAAAAATGCTCTACTTTTTTAATTGAAATGTCATATTTTCGTTCATGAAACGAAAGCTGTTTCCTTCACTGTCTCATAATACTAATCACAGTTAATCAATAAATACAGTCGTTCTTCATCGTTACCAAATGCGAAACTTCAAATATCTCGTCTTTTACACTGACTGAGATAAGTCAGTTGGTTTCGTCCATTCAAACTTTTATTGTGCCCAGGTTATAAAATTCACGCAGCAGATTTAATGCAAATAGACTGACTATTGAGAAAAACTTCACAAACCTCAGGGCCGCCATGGAGAATCTTGTAGATAATCTTCACCAGCGGATGTTCCATACAACGGCAGACACCTCCATCACCTTCAAAAGGCAGTAGCAATTAGAACATTAGTTTAGTGCAACACGTTCTACCTCTACACTCTTTAACAAAGTAAATATTATGCTATCACCACCATCAGCATGCTATCAAAGAAAATCATTTGACTAATGATTAAATAGTTTTGATCATAGTACCAATTTAGCAAAATTCATATTATTTGAATACTTATGGCTAAGACGGCAGCTATTTACTAATTGGCTGTTTCGTTTTAAGAGCTGGCAAAACACTGGGCTGTGATTGGTTGTCTCGAGTTAATGGCTGGTAAAATACTGGGTGGAGAGGTGAGAAATGCAGGGGAGAGGAGAGAAGTGTGATGACATACGTACAAGGTCGCTGATGACATCATGCAGTCAAGGTTGGGGCCAACACGATACATGGGCCCTGTGGGGTGCATCACAGCAATCGACGCTACAGGTCTTACGAGTTTCAGCAACAATCTCCGGCATAGAACAAGCTGAAACTACAGACGATTTCAATAATTTTTAACTCTGTATTTAAATGCATGCAGGCTCTCGATAATACAGGACAAAGTTAATACCTGTGGTGGGTACCATTTCTTTGACACATTGATATCCTGTGGACCTCAATGGAGCCAAGCCTTCATGTTGTATGTAGGACAAGGCAACTAGTGTGACATCAAGTTCACTGGAGGGCCTGTATTTCTCGTTCACCGCAGTCGAGGTCAAAGATCACCGATGACATCACATATTTTCATTACCCTGAATGTAGGCGACCCAAAGGTCAAATTTGCCTCTGATACCCATTGCCTCCCTATTTACATTAAAATATATATTTGTAGAAAATTGATCTCATAAATTCGAAGTCTTTCACTAGGCACAACAGCAAGAAAAGTTCTATCATTCCGCTGGGTATCAGCGCACTTATGAATATGAAGATATGAAGTAGGGAAAAAATGCAAGTATGTTTCTAATTGCTGTATCATGTTTTTATATCGCAGATGATACAGTGATTTTAACGGTTTTTAGTGTTTGTGCGTGAGAGAGAGAGAGAGAGAGGGAGGGAGGGAGAGAGAGAGAGAGAGAGAGAGAGAGAGAGAGAGAGGGGGGGGGGGGGGAAGAGAGAGACATTATTTTCCGCATATGTCCAATTGTTTATTAAGTGTAAGGACCCTTTCTTCAATTATTATTCTTTGGATGAAAAAGATCCCTGTTGCTGGTGTTTCTATTAAGTAGAATTTTATTATATGCGTAATGTGTAAGGAAATGGTTACAGAAAAACAAAGCCTCCAGGGAATTACCAGAAAAAAATCACAGAAGGATAAGCAAACAGAAATATACAGCAAAGTGATTAGAGAAGCCATATTGTTGCTACTTCACTACGATAAGTGAAACTTTGCACTGTTCTGCAAAAGGTTATCTGTTACATTTATAAAGCAGAGTGTATATGTATCTGTCTGGTATCTCCTCCCAAATCCCTGGATCGACATGTACCATATTTGGCACAGAAACAGTAGGACTCAGTACTAGCACTGTGGGATTTATAAACTCCCACCTTTACAAGGAGCGGAGACAAGAGAAAAAACTTGTTGTTTTTCAGCTTCTGTCATATACACTGCCCTGCATGAAAGGCATTTTGTGTGGAAATACACTCCTGGAAATTGATATAAGAACACCGTGAATTCATTGTCCCAGGAAGGGTAAACTTTATTGACACATTCCTGGGGTCAGATACATCACATGATCACACTGACAGAACCACAGGCACATACACACAGGCAACAGAGCATGCACAATGACGGCACTAGTACAGTGTATATCCACCTTTCGCAGCAATGCAGGCTGCTATTCTCCCATGGAGACGATCGTAGAGATGCTGGATGTAGTCCTGTGGAACGGCTGGCCATGCCATTTCCACCTGGCGCCTCAGTTGGACCAGCTTTCGTGCTGGACGTGTAGACCGCGTGAGACGACGTTTCATCCAGTCCGAAACATGCTCAATGGGGGACAGATCCGGAGATCTTGCTGGCCAGGGTAGTTGACTTACACCTTCTAGAGCACGTTGGGTGGCAAGGGATACATACGGACGTGCATTGTCCTGTTGGAACAGCAAGTTCCCTTGCCGGTCTAGGAATGGTAGAACGATGGGTTCGATGACGGTTTGGATGTACCGTGCACTATTCAGTGTCCCCTCGACGATCACCAGAGGTGTACGGCCAGTGTAGGAGATCGCTCCCCACACCATGATGCCGGGTGTTGGCCCTGTGTGCCTCGGTCGTATGCAGTCCTGACTGTGGCGCTCACCTGCACGGCGCCAAACACGCATACGACCATCATTGGCACCAAGGCAGCAGCGACTCTCATTGCTGAAAACGACACGTCTCAGTTCGTCCCTCCATTCACGCCTGTCGCGACACCACCGGCGGCGGGCTGCACGATGTTGGGGCGTGAGCGGAAGACGGCCTAACGGTGTGCGGGACCGTAGCCCAGCTTCATGGAGACGGTTGCGAATGGTCCTCGCCGATACCCCAGGAGCAACAGTGTCCCTAATTTGCTGGGAAGTGGCGGTTCGGTCCCCTACGGCATTGCGTAGGATCCTATGGTCTTGGCGTGCATCCGTGCGTCGCTACGGTCCGGTCCCAGGTCGACGGGCACGTGCACCTTCCGCCGACCACTGGCGACAACATCGATGTACTGTGGAGACCTCACGCCCCACGTGTTGAACAATTCAGCGGTACGTCCACCCAGCCTCCCGCATGCCCACTATATGCCCTCGCTCAAAGTCCGTCAACTGCACATACGGTTCACGTCCACGCTGTCGCGGCATGCTACCAGTGTTAAAGACTGCGATGGAGCTCCGTATGCCACGGCAAACTGGCTGACACTGACGGCGGCTGTGCACAAATGCTGCGCAGCTAGCGCCATTCAACGGCCAACACCGCGGTTCCTGGTGTGTCCGCTGTGCCGTGCGTGTGATCATTGCTTGTACAGCCCTCTCGCAGTGTCCGGAGCAAGTATGGTGGGTCTGACACACCGGTGTCAATGTGTTCTTTTTTCCATTTCCAGGAGTGTAGTATCAGCCTCCCAAATCTACCTGCTTTGCAGAGGAGCCTGTATGGCAGGGGCAACAAACGGTTTTTCGGGATGTGACATGTAAGCTACCCTGCAAGGCAGGTGTGTTGTGTTCGAATAGTATGGGCATGTTTTATCAACCTGCTTTGCCTGACAGCCTATAGACCAGGAGCAAATAAATGATTTTTCAAGCCCCTGGTGTGCAGCCTGCCCTGTATAAAAGGGATGTTTTGGGAGTAGTGTCACCATGTATTGCAGGAGCATGCCTGGGGAGAGGTTGCAATGGGTAGAGGAGGGGATGGACAGAGTAACTAGGAGGAGGCACAGGCAGAGAGAAGGGAGGAGGGAGGGGTGCATGAGATAGAAGGAAGGAGTAGTGAGCAGGTGTAAAAGAAAGAGGGGGAGGTGCGTATAGAAGGAGAGAGGGGAGCAAAATATGGTCAGAATGAGGTGGAAGAAGATATGGTTAGAGCAAGGGGATGGAGGAAATAGACAAATGGAGGGGGAGAGGAGGTGAAGAGACAGACAGAGGGAGAAGGAGCAGACAGATAGATGTCAGCGTATGAGGTGGACGCACAGTGGAAGAAAGAGGTGCACACAGAGAGATGGAGGAGCAGGTGTGTTCAATATATGTGTTGAATGCATACATGGCTGAAGCCATAAGGGAAATTCTAGCATTTATGTAGTTGCAGATGTACAACCTCCTATGACAAAGTACCTCAAAAGTAATAAAAAGTTGGTTATTTTGAAAGTCTAGTAGAATGTTTATTTGTTTCTCAAGATATAGATTAAAGTGTGAAAACCAAACTTAAGAGAAAACTTTAAAGGTGCAGGTTATATATTTTCAAAATGTTTAAACCAAGAAGTAAATTGATTGAAAGCTCTAAATGTGATATACATGTAAAAGGTAATAACTAGTTAACATTTGAACAAAGCAGTAACTGAATTTCTGTCAGTGTTTGCCAAAATATGATGAAACAAGTGGAATTAGAAAAAATCTTGGCCAAAATCATGCTTATCTACCCTATACCTCTAATAAAAGTACAAGGGATGCATTTCCTCCAATAGAAATGTATTTGCTACCCTATTGACGAAATTTATTTGTTAGTAAGGGAACAAAATTAACTTTATAGTGGTAAATTGATTTTTGCAAAATATTTATTAATGTATGATATACATACCCTTCTTTTCACCTTCTGGTATTTTTGCTTCCAGTTTCGATTTAGACGTCATTTCAGGTTTTGCTTCCTTTTTAGCAGGAGCTACAGTTTTCTTTTTGGGAGCCACTTCTGGCTTTTTCTCGGTTTCAATCTCGGTTTTACTGACTGGAGCTTCATCAACGTTTAGTTTTGATTTCTTCTCCTTTTTCTCTTTCTCCTTTTTCTCTTTCTCTTTCTTTTGTTTCTTTTCAGGTTTTTCCTCTTTCACAGTAGGAAGCGGCTCAGACTTAGTCACTTCTACGACGACTTCTGATTTGGAAGACTTGAAACCTTTTAGTTTCTCTTTAAGTAAGTTTAATTCTTTTTTGTATCCATCACAATCACCTATACACTTCTCGAGTTGTTTTTTTAGCTCAGTAATTTCCTTGTTCATTTCAAATTTTGCCGTATCTAGCTCAGCATTTTTTGCTTCTAAGTCTGCTTTCAGATTTTTAGTAAGCATATCATTTTGCTTTTGTAGTCTTGCAATTTCATCCTCGTACTCTTTTGCGTATTCGTCCTTATTCTTATCCTTATCCAAGTTTAACTGAAGTGTTTTGTCACTCTCTTGTAACTTTCCCTTCAGTTCATTTAGTTCAATCTGACATGTCTCCAAGTTTTCACGGTGTACCTGTAAATAATGTTGCTATATGTGAATAATTACATCAAAAGCAAACTATCGTCTCATGCTTTCCGTTAAATAGCTAAACATAACTATATCCATACCATAGTGAAACATAAGATTTAATGTCGTTGTTGTTTGCATTTCGGGCACTGAACGTCGGGATTATCGGAGCCCGTGTAATACTCTGTTAACACGAGTGAGCTACGAATTAGCAAAACTGTCTCAAATAGACTGTATTAGTCATAAGATTAAATATTTGTAACTCACACACACACACATAGTTACACATGTGTGTACCAGTAGTTTAAAACACAGAACATACGCATTTAGGCTTAAAGTCCAATATCCACGTTCATGTGACTGATTTATCACGAAACATGATAAACCAACCGTTCTGTAACATATTACATTCTATACCTAAAATGTTTGCAGTTCTGATGATTCAGAAAATGGAGAAGAAGAAGCTAAAAAACTTCTACGTGACATTTATCAGTGAAACAAAAATATCTGATGAGAAGGCACACAAACAAACACTTTCAAAAAATTAAAAAGGGCTGACAATTGATCCGTTATTACCTACGCCTGGGGTACAATGGTACCACATTTACAACTCTAATACAGCGTCAGGGCAATTAGTAATTTACACTTCCTTGCAAGTTTAATTTCAAAATCTAATAAAATTTGTTAAAATCGATAAAAACGCAAGTGGCAGAATGTTAGTAACTTAAGGCACAAAATTCATAGATGAGTTCAGTTTCACTTTCTTCGCTGTCAATTCCTGCACGATAGTTGCGTGCCCATAAATTGACACAAAACAGAAGCAACCCTTGTCTTCAGTAGACCTCGAATATAAATATGAAGATGGTACCTGTTCTTTCGGACATCTTCTTCAGTGCAGATGCACTCACATTGCCCGAAGTCTTACGTGAATCGTTAGATTTACAGCGTCCGTCTCGCCTGCTCCACTTTCGACATTTTTTTCTTCTTACTTTAAATTTTCAATTCTTTTGTTTTTCTCACATATAAATTTCTGTTTCCTTTTGGCCTTCTCATCCTGCCACAGCTACATGCAGTTCATTCTCATAGGGAGAAAAAGTCAGAATCGAAGTACGATCCTTTTTTGATTTTGTCCGTATCCCTACTACCACCCCAGCTTTTGGAATGGCAACGATGTATTATGGAAAAACATGAGGAAATTGTATGGAAATTAAAGTGGAAGCTGTTGCTTCAACAGGCATACTTCTGTCTTGTTGCGCAACCTGTTTCGACAAATTATCAGAGACAGGAAATATTGCTGATTTTACGACAGTATCAGATGTGGTTGATGGGCTCAGCGACCTGTCTTCCATAAGCTGGTGCTGATGGTAATAAGTCCGCATCAGTGAAGACACTCACGTTGACACGCCGAATTCCTGTAGCCTGAAACTCTTTGAGTGCAGAATCACAGCAGCATTTAGGAATTCCGAGCCAAAAAGAGATGCTACTTGACATAGAGTAACAACTTTTTCAGAATGTGTTCTGAATCACTTTCAAGTTTCTTGCCCGTAGTTCGAACTGAGGGGCTTTACCACGGACACCTCAAGGGGCTGTGTCCTATGAAAAGAATTGGCTGGAAAACATACCATGACCACACAATATTGTTTCGCCAAAGTCAGTGGCATGGAGTCCCTTATCTACATTCAGTGACCTTCTAGAATCAATAGCACCACATTTGGTCGACTTAGAAGACACTATGAATTTCTTGGTGGAAATCTCTGTGTACACTGCATTCTGCTCAACCACCACTGGAAGACACAATGTGTACGATTTCTGTATTATTTACCTGGGAAGATCGATATAGGCTGCACCGGCAGATGAAACGCATGTTGCTATGGTTACGGTTTCTCCCCTCTCTAATGAGATAAGAACGCCTACTGGACGTTCTACTCAGGGAACAATTAGCTTCGAATGCCCCTTTGGGATTACACATATTCCAGTCTCGTGCAGTTATAAATGCGATCAATAGGCAGCTGATCTTGTCGTAAGTTCCTACCAAAAGTTCCTGGAAAAATTTGCACGATTGAAGCCTATTGCTCGAGCACCAGCCTACGGCTTTTTAATCCTCAGGTCCGGATTTCTCGAAAGAAACTGTGTCATCCAGTCTTCATACTCCATTTTCAGTTCTTTATTAAAAGGGTGTTACGGTTTGTTTTCCTTTGCCAAGTGGAGTTCTAAAGCTCTGAACTCGTTCATTGTCCATCGAAACAATCTGGTCTTTTAAATAACTGATAAGCTGTAATTCTTGCTCAGTAGTTAAAACACGAAAAATGTTTCCCGTTGTCTCGTCAATTTGAAAAATCTGATTTTGAAGTCTATTCTGAACTGCACTCTAAAGAGTTTCTTTTGGATCGTTGAGCTGAATAGTGACTTTTCTAAGACCCACTTCCTTTTTCACAAAAGCTCTCACGGCCTCTTTCATAATTTCTGTATACTAACTTTGACGATTAGGTTTGTGTCCGTATTTTCTATCCAACAATGAAAACAGGAGTACCGCTACTAGCAACAGTATGGAAAACCTGAAAATATGGTATTCTATCATGCGAGTGTTAGACCAAACATGCATACTAAAAAGTAAACTTTAGCAAAGTATGGTTACGCTAGTTGGGGCAGGACGGAACTCCTTCCGTTATGCCCAGTTACGGTCCGTCCTGTCCTTTGAGTTTACGTACAGTTAAAAAACCACAAAGCGCTTTGAAAAGTAAACGTCGCCTAATTGTACTAAAATAATTTTTAAAACACGTTGTGGATTTTAAGAAAGAAAGAAAACTAACAGACAAAGCGTTTTCGGCTACGTTCAGATGCGATGTGCAGATGTCATATTTGACCGAGTGCCTGCTTGTGGGCAGTTCGGCTGCCTGGTGCAGGTCTCTTTATTGGCACCCTTCGCTGAACTGCCCGTCGATGACGATGAAATGAAGACGAGGACAACACATACACACCCAGTCCCGAGCGGAGCAAATCATCGACTTGGCCGGGAACGGATCCCGCAGCTCCGTGATCTACAATCAGCAACCCTAAACACTGGACTACGGGCTACCTTAAAGTTAAAAAGCTTACTAATACTGCAATATGCACACAAAAAACAAGCGCCATAACGTTACTTTTGTAACAATGAAAGATAAATTCTTCTACCGTGTCTTCTTAACGCGCTTGTCGCTTGGGAAATAGTTCCTGAAAGTTATTTAACCCCTAGTTCTGCTGTGCCCCGTGGTTCCATCCTAACCCGTCTTCCCCCACGCAAAGGTGAGTCCTAAGGGTGACTGTGGAAGTCACGTGTCAAAAGAGTACTTAAGCGTGTTAAGACGATTTTCATCTCTTCTTCGCGGTTGCATTGAGGTAGCTGATAGTCATGCTGTGGGCTTCTATGTTACACCTTATTTTCAAGCACACCCCGTTACTTATTTTCCGATCTGTGCATCATTCTACGGCTCTGCAGCGCGGTAACAGCGTGCCTGAGGACGGCGCACGGCATCTGTGGTTAGCCCTGTGGAGACTTCCTCCGCCACTACATCAAAAATTTCGTTTCGCTAGATTCCTGTGTGGCTGGGTACCTGGCCGAACGCCTCTACTTTTCCTGTAACGAGTAAATGGTGGCCTTGTGTCATTCGACAGCTTTGTCTGTTGAGTACCAGGGCTGAGTGGGAAGTGTAGCATGAGAAAAGGAGTTTTGTGCCACATCCACGTCTCAACAACTTTACTGACTCCAGGATCACATAAAGTTCAATGTCAGAGGTAGAGTACTCATATGAAAGACTGATCCTAAGACACACTCAAGGAAAACGATAATAATAATAATGAGCGTATGGCATTGGTGGCCAGGAGGCCCCTCGCGGGGCGGTTCGGCTGCCGCTCCACAAGTTCTTTAACGCCACTACGGCGAATTGCAAGTGAATGAGAATGAAATGATGATGAAAGACGCACAACACCCAGTCATCTCGAGGCAGAGAAAATCCCTCACCCCGCTGGGAATCAAACCCGGGACCCCGTGCGAAAGACCGCGAGCTGCGGACAAGGGAAACGGTGATGCAGTCTGTAGTATCCAGTGCTCAGACTCCTCTGTGTTTATAAACCTAAATTCGCCACTCTCGTCAAGGCGGGTCAAGGCCGCCCCTAGCTCACACTGAAAGGAAAATATTATAGTGTAGTCGGGTGTTTCTCTTTCAAGAAAATGATTTAAAAGTCGGTATTACGCAGGTTTTTAACAGGGTCGGAACTGGAACTTTCGTGTGACGTCTTACAAGTCGTCAGTCGACATCAAAAATATTTAAAAAATACTCCATAACGCCAGGTCTAGCCCCCGCCCCCCCTACAAACTATAATATGGGCACCGTTTATTCTCGTATAGAACTACATCTGTTCTCAGCAATCCACATTAAAGTATGGGGGAGACTGCCTCCGTGCTGTTCGATGAGCAACCCGTGCCTCCCTGTCCGTGCCAAATGTCGAGCACCACAGGGCGCTGGGTACTGGTTTGGTAAAGCCGGAATTCCTCAGCTGGGAACTGATGAGTGCCACTAGTCTTCCGTTTCTGTAAGTTCAGTACATACTTCAGCGACCATCACATGACGTGACGTTGGAATGTTGTGAATCACGAGGAACAAGGTACTTGGCTCAGTCACACAAATTGCGTAGATGGTAGAAACTTCTATGAAAATATCGGTAACCCCGAGATGTACTACTTTCTGACGGAAATGACTGCTGCTGAGGGGAAACAGTCGTTAGCGAGCCACCTGCCAAATCTCAGTTTTCAAATTGTTACCCAAAAAGTGGAATTGACTCTTAAATTCCTAGCCACTAGTGAGCTGCAAATGGATCCCACATTACTTTTTAACACGACCAGCGGTTCGGGAGGCCCGTTGGGCAGTCACAAGACGCAAAAAAATAGATAACTCTTGTCACTATTTCACCATAGGCATCTTCAAAGAACAATGTTAAAGATATTAGTAAGAGGCCTCTTCCAACGAAGAAATATTTATTTATTATTTATCAGAGGGCAAGAAAACTGTAAAATAGCCGAATTTTCACATGAACAAAGCTCAGAAGTACGCGCAGGAACGAGAGAGTAATAGACGCCGAAGCTAGCAAGTTGCTAACTCGTTAAGTACCTACACAGTATGTGAACATTATGGAGGTACACACAGCCCTAAACTGTAATAAAGGTGTAGTCAGCTGCCGAGCTGTAATCCATATCGACACCAAAGAACTAACAAGAGTGGGGAATTGAAAGTGTGACTCAAGTCATGGTAAGGGCACCAGATTGAGGAGCGATAATCAAGAATCTGTCGGTTTTTTAACTAACTCTTTCGTGCGTGGACTATGCTTACTCCAGATCCGTCCTATTAATTTCAAGTCTGGCCTCTGCCTTTCCTACGTTTAGTTTATTGAAGTTGTCTCGTTTCGAATCAGGCCATACACATCCTCTCAGTATTTTAATGGATGTCACTGTTTTCAGTGATTGATTTGTAATAGTGAAATCAAAGAACAATGATCATTTCCGTTTCTGCGCACAAAATCCTGCTTTTTTAAGCTAACAATCAACTGCTAATACCTGCACTAAACGTCGATCTTCTGTAGCCCGTTTGCGTTTCACCACAGTTAGCTAACGTAGTGACTTCTATAGATAAAACAGAATCATTCACCAACAGGCACAAGGAGATTCTAACGTTTTCCAGAAGGTCACATTTAAGTAAACTGTGAACAGTAATTGTCTGTGTAGTAATTCCTTATAGTAAGCTTCAAGATACTTTACATCGGAAGTTTTCTCTTTGTTAAGAACAACATGTTATGTTCTATTTTCTAGGAACTATTCCATCCATTAAAGCTGGTCCGATAATCCATACGCCGGTATATTGTTTATTAGTCGTCAGTGCTGAAAGTTTCAAACGCCTTTCGTAAGTCAAGAAACACGACAACTACATGGGCGCCAGTATCTCTGCCTTTTGGGTATCGTGAACAAACATCACGAGCTTAGCCCTACATCTACATCTACATCCACATCCACGTACATACTCCGCAAGTATGGAGCTTGGGTCTAGGGTACGTTGTACCATTTCTAATTAATTCCCATGCTGTTCCACTTGCAAACAATGAGAGGGAAAAAGACTGACTGTACGACTCTGAACGAGCCGTATTTTCTTTTTTTTTTTATCCTGTGTTCGTGGATCGTTACGCGAAATGTACGAGAGTGGCAGTATGGTCGTTCTGCAGTTAGCTTCAAATGCTGGTTCTCTAAATTTTCTCAATAGCTTTCTTCGGAAAGAACGTCGTCTTCCCTCCAGGGATTTCCACTTGAGTTCACAAAGCATCTCCCTAATACTTGTGTGGTGATCAAACCTACCGCTAACAAATCTAGAGAATTGCTTCGATGTCTTCCATGAAGCCGACATGGTGGGGATAGCAAACACTAGAGTAGTATTCAAGAATGGCTTGGACTAGTGTTCTATTTGCCGTCTCTTTTACAAATGAACTACACGTTCCTAAAATTCTCCCAATAAACCGAAGTCGTCTATTCGCCTTCCTTCTCACTACAATCCTTACATGTATATTCCATTTTATATCGCTTTGCAACATTACGTCTAGATGTTCTACCTGACTGTGTTTTTTAGAACTCATATCGATTCCCACAAACGAAAATTTCGTCTCCAGAATTGTCATGATACGCGGACATTAAACGTTGACAACATATTGCCTATAGTTGCGTGCATCTGTCCGATGTCCCTTGTTGGAAACAGAACTGATCTGCGAATTTTTCCATTCACTTGGAAAAGTTCGTTTGTTCAATAAGCTACGACAGATAATTGCCAGAAGAAGTACAAATTCTTTAGCATACGCAATACAGAATTGTATAGGCGCCTACGAGGCTAACTGTCTTCACCAATTATTCATCATGGTGGGTATATGAATCGGGAGCAGCCTTTGAACTCAAGCGGTAGACGTCGTTCGTACCAACATTAGCCGTGATTTGCGTGAAGCCTTCAACGATTACCGTAGTAGGATATTATCGAACCATCCCCCTCAATTTTCTGACTAGGTTCCGGACCTTTCGGAACCGAGGTAACGCAAAACTTTTTTTTTTATATGTGTACTTGGCAGTTTGGGCCCACTTACTAGAATGACATTGCATCACCTATGGCCCGGATTCATGGGCTGCTTCTGTTGGGAAGAGTGTAATAAGGCCGTTTTATCCTCTCCTGAGGCAAAATGGCCGACTAATGCTGCTCCTTGACATCCTAGATGCTAGTAATGGATGAGAGTTGACGTTCTAGCTGGGTCCACACATGTTCGCGGACAGATCAGGGATCTTATTGACTACAGGAGTAACTCAACATAACGTGGACAGTTCATAAAGAACCGTGCCATGCGTGGATGAATATTGTTATGTTGAAAAATGGTACCATGAAGAAACAGAGATTACTGCGTAAAAGGTGTAAAATAAAGCGTAGCGCTGTAGGCAGTGAGATGCTGAATGAAACGCGTTTGGCCATAATGAGAGCAATGCGTCATGGCTTCACGGGCTACCGTAGCTGAATATTGTCACGTGATCTTTCACATAACCCAAACAAATTCTGGTTGTATGTAAAAGCTCTTAGTGACACCAAAGTCAGCGTCCAGTCCCTAGTGAATGAGACAGGAACTGAAATTGATGATAGCAAAGAAAAAGATGAAATGATCTATTCTGTTTTCAGATGTTCCTTTACAAGCGAAAACCCAGGACAATTGCCCCAAATTAATCCTCGTACCACTGCAAAGATAAATGAAATAGGTATTAGAGGCAGTGGTGTTGAGAAACAGCTGAAATCTTTAAAATTAAACACAACTCCAGGGACCGATAGAATCCCTGTCAGATTCTGTACTGAATTTGTGTCTGAATTAGTCCCTCTTCTAACTATAATGTATTGTAGATCTCTCGAACAATAAATCGTGGCAAGTTCTTGGGAAATGGCACAAGTCACGCCAGTTTACAAGAAGGGTAGCAGAAGTAATCCAGAAAAGTACCGTGCAATACGCGTGCAGCTCGTGGTCTAGTGGTTAGCGATGCTGCTTCTGGATCACTGGGTCCTGAGTTCGATTCCCGGCGGAGTTGGAGATTTACTCTGCCCAGGGACTGGGTGTTTGTGTTGTTCTCATCATTCCATCATCATCGTCATCATTCGTGACAATGGCTAGATTGAATTGTGCAAAAATATTGGACTGTGCAAAAATTGGAACTTTGTACGGGTGCAGATGACCGCACAGGTGAGCGCCCTGCAAACCAAACATCATCGAACCGTTCTGTATCCTTGAGATCGATTTGTTGTGGAATCTTAGAACATAAATATGAGCTCAAACATGAGTGATCTTGAGCAGAATGACCTCTTCAATGGAAACCAGCATGGATTTCGAAAACATCGGTCCTGTGGAACCTAACTCGCACTTTTCTCACATGACATACTGAAAGCTTAGGATCAAGACAATCTGGTATATGCAGTATTTCTTGATTTCCGAAAAGATTTTGATCAGTACAACACTTACTCTTACTGTCGAAAGTACGATAATATGAGGTATCAAGTGAAATTTGTGCTGGATTGAGGACTTTTTGGTAAGGGGGACGCAAAATTTTATCTTGGGTGGGGAGCCATCGTCAGATGTAGAAGTAACACCGGGTGTGTCCCAGGGAAGTGTGCTGGGGCCCTGGTTGTTGATGTCGTATATTAGTGACATGCAGATAATATTAATAGTAAAATCAGGCTTTCTGATGATGATGTAGTAATGTAAATGAAGTACTGTCTACAAGAAGCTAAACAAATATTCAGTCAGATATTCATAATATTTCAAAGTGGTGCAGAGATTGACAACTTGCTTTAAATGTTAAGAAATGAAAAATTTTGCACTTCACAAAACGGAAAAACAACTTATTATCATATGGCCCTAATACCAGTAAGTGACTGTTGGAATCGGCCAACTCATACAAATCCCTGGATGTAACAATTTATAGGAATATGAAATGGAATGATCGCATGGGTTCAGTAGTGCGTAAAGCAGTTGATAGACTTTGGTTTATTGGTAGAATACTGGGGAAGTGAAATCAATCTACAAAAGAGATTGCTTACAAATCGCTCGTGCGACTGGTTCTAGAATATTGCTTAAGTGAGCGGGACCCATATCACACAGGCCTAAAAGGAGACATGGATATTGAACGCATACAGAGATGGGCAGCACGAATGGTCACAGGTTTGTATAATCCGTGGGATAGTGTCACAGAGATACTGAAGGAATTGAACTGGATGACGGTTGAAGATAGACGTAATCTATCCCAAGAAAGTCTGTTAACAAATATAACAAAATAGTAATAATAATAATTAACGAATATTGATTGCCTAGGAATATACTACAACCGCCTACGCATGCATAGAGGCCTTAAACAATCATTCTTCGTGCTCTCCATATGTGAATGGAACAGGATGAAACCCTAAGAACAGGTACAATGCGACGCACCCTCTACCATGCACCTCACGGTGGTTCGCAGGGTACATATGTAGATGTGGATGTAGATTACATGCGAGATAACACAAGAGGTTGCAGAATGTCCATGGTGTACCATTGCACCGTAGGAGCTACGTCAGTCACTATCAGCCGTAACCTCCAGACTCACACAATGGCTGTCGGAGCAATATTGCTGTCTCTCCAAAACTTTGCAATAATAGGTCTTCTCCCTGGGGTCTTCGCCGTATACGCCGACGATGGTCATGCGGGATAGTGCAAATTAGCGATTAATCGCTGAACACAACGAGACGCCATTTATCAACAGTCCATGCTTCCGCTTCAAGGCACCATACCAACCGCAGCCATTTCTGTTGCGGCATTAACAACAGCATAGTGATGGGATGGTAATTCGCTGTTTTGGCTGCTACTAGTCTCCCACCAGTGGTGTGGAATGACACACTGCTGCAGGGTGTCCTTGCACAACACAGCAATCCTGCCCTATGGTGGTAAAACATGGTCGATCTGAAACTGGACGATGAGTATGCCTGCACCCAGGTTCCCATGCATTCCAACATCGGGGCACTGTCACATCTAAATGCTCCAGAAATCTGGATGTTGTATGATTCGATCTGCTCGCTAAATCGCTAAATGGAGACCGACAACGACGCCCCTTTCAAGGTCTGTCAGACGCTTATAACGCTATCTCAGACGAGTGCATGGCACCTCCGTGTCCTATTCATAATTCAACGTATGACGGCGTTCACGACCCTTGTATGTCCTACAAGGTCTGGTGACAGCAGTTAACATTAACTGCTCTAATGTACTCTGGTTGGAGTTCTACCTGCTGACTCATAATTGCAACTCTAATCATTTACGTACCCATCAAACAGTATAAACGAGTGCGTGTATAAAATTATGTTGATATCCTATAATACCTCCAGGTGGCTTCACATTTTTGTGAGGTAGTGTATCTACATCACTAATCTTTGAAGTGGCACAAGAATGAAAACTGGGCAGTAATCTTGTATCTTCCTTTTTAAGGTTCAGAGGTTACTTTTCTTTTCCTGTCCCTAGTTTCGCTTTCTGTGTGTTTCACGAGCGTTTGTACATTAACTTACATAACACATGATCAGAATCTCCTTGGGTTTTGTGGGAGGTATTTCAATAAGATTTTTCTACGGTGTTAATCGAAGGCTTCACGCATTTCCCTTTTAATAGCCAAATACACTTCATTTAGCATCTCTCTGTCTGCGGACCTAGAATTTATTTTACACTCATTACGTACTAGGTCTTCTTTTTTTAGAATGTTTTTAACACAGGCTATATAGCATGGATGGTTTCTCCCATCATGAACGTTTACACTAGATTCGTATTTATCCACCGATAGGTCAACTAGTACAATAAAGCTGAGCTTCAGTCTTCAGATGCTCCATTTAGAGCATTTATTAAAAATGTGACACCTACACTTATATCTCTTTTTCGTGTAAATTTTCGAAGTACGATACTTCGAACTAACAATGAGATTGATCCTATTGTCAAAGCACCATTCATTCTTGCGTAAATCAGTGACCTAGTAGCAGGCTTGGTGTTGGGCGAAGGCTAATAGCGTTACAAATTTGAAACAACTTAAACTTTTACTGACATGACAGTGTAACGGTACGCGTATGTAGACGAGCTAATCAGCTGCCTAGAATTGGTACAAGGTAAGGTGAATTTGTTTGCGAAGCTCTGTGGCTCCATGACCGATAACACGACGCTGGGGATGGGACGCCGCAGTCGCTGCAGGCGAGCCACGTGCTTGAGCAAAGGACCGGATGTGGAGTAAACCCCAGAGTTGGGAGTTTGAACGACTGATGCTCGCATTGTCTTTGTGCAGAATATGCTCCAGAAACTGGCGGAGGGCCAGACGCTGTTAAAGATCACTAAGTTACAGTTCTTTGAGATTCGACCATAACTCACATCAACTACACTCCTGGAAATTGAAATAAGAACACCGTGAATTCATTGTCCCAGGAAGGGGAAACTTTATTGACACATTCCTGGGGTCAGATACATCACATGATCACACTGACAGAACCACAGGCACATAGACACAGGCAACAGAGCATGCACAACGTCGGCACTAGTACAGTGTATATCCACCTTTCGCAGCAATGCAGGCTGCTATTCTCCCGTGGAGACGATCGTAGAGATGCTGGATGTAGTCCTGTGGAACGGCTTGCCATGCCATTTACACCTGGCGCCTCAGTTGGACCAGCGTTCGTGCTGGACGTGCAGACCGCGTGAGACGACGCTTCATCCAGTCCCAAACAACAGCAAGTTACCTTGCCGGTCTAGGAATGGTAGAACGATGGGTTCGATGACGGTTTGGATGTACCGTGCACTATTCAGTGTCCCCTCGACGATCACCAGAGGTGTACGGCCAGTGTAGGAGATCGCTCCCCACACCCTGATGCCGGGTGTTGGCACTGTGTGCCTCGGTCGTATGCAGTCCTGATTGTGGCGCTCATCTGCACGGCGCCAAACACGCATACGACCATCATTGGCACCAAGGCAGAAGCGACTCTCATCGCTGAAAACGACACGTCTCCATTCGTCCCTCCATTCCCGCCTGTCGCGACACCACTGGAGGCGGGCTGCACGATGTTGGGACGTGAGCGGAAGACGGCCTAACAGTGTGCGGGACCATAGCCCAGCTTCATGGAGACGGTTGCGAATGGTCCTCGCCGATACCCCAGGAGCAACGGTGTCCCTAATTTGCTGGGAAGTGGCGGTGCGGTCCCCTACGGCACTGCGTAGGATCCTAGGGTCTTGGCGTGCATCCGTGCGTCGCTACGGTCCGGTCCCAGGTCGACGGGCACGTGCACCTTCCGCCGACCACTGGCGACAACATCGATGTACTGTGGAGACCTCACGCCCCACGTGTTGAACAATTCGGCAGTACGTCCACCCAGCCTCCCGCATGCCCACTATACGCCCTCGCTCAAAGTCCGTCAACTGCACATACGGTTCACGTCCACGATGTCGCGGCATGCTACCAGTGTTAAAGACTGCGATGGATCTCCGTATGCCACGGCAAACTGGCTGACACTGACGGCGGCGGTGCACAAATGCTGCGCAGCTAGCGCCATTCGACGGCCAACACCGCGGTTCCTGGTGTGTCCGTTGTGCCGTGCGTGTGATCATTGCTTGTACAGCCCTCTCGCAGTGTCCGGAGCAAGTATGGTGGGTCTGACACACCGGTGTCAATGTGTTCTTTTTTCCATTTCCAGGAGTGTATTAATGCGAATCTGAATACATTTGCGATTTCCTAAAAATGAGGCGCATCCAATGACACAACTCTATTTCAATATCTTTAAAACTACAGAAGGTTTTCACAGCGAATTAACATTTTCACAGCAATCTCAGATGATAGCACTGAACTTGAGTATTCATCCCTGAAAGCTTCGGATCGGTATCCATTTCATTTATCGATTTACGACGTCCTTTATATCGCTTTCATCACGCAAATGTTTGTCAGAACATCCAGTTCTCCACATTTATACAGCAAATGGATGCAGCATTAGTGCCTCATATGTTGTGACACTTGTGTATTTACTTACTGAACGCTTTAGTATTTTGCCAGTCACTTTACTTAAATGCTGATTGCAAGTGCTAGAAATAAACTGTGCTAATTTAAAACTGGTCAGTCGCACGTGTTAGCGGACAGATTCTGGGCGGTGAACGGCCCCTACAATACTCTTGAAGGGACTTAATATTGCGGAAGGTCTGAATCTGCTCCGCTTGTATTAAATAACTGAAAATAGACAGACTATGGGTCACTGTTCATTGCATCACGTGTGCTAATGTGTGAATCATCATGCTGAACTCTGAACAAGTCTGAGCTGGCGAATCTTTTCGTGTATTGTTATAACGAAATGAACATAGTTTTCGTGTATCTTCGATGACTATTTAGTTTGCGGACTTTGTTACCATTTTCATAACGCTCTCAGCGTAACTATGCTGCATTTGGTAAGAGTATTTATTTTCTGCATTTTTACTGAATACTGTAGGACCATTTCCCGTTTGTTTCAAATATCCTTTCTTGAATAAACATTATTCAACACAACTCTGTCGGATAATCAATTACAGGTGTACGAATAGAACCCTTGTTATTAAGTTATTCATTTAACTTCTATTTTGTACTTTTTTGCATTTTATTAACTCGCAGTTCTAGGCAATACGTAGACTATTTGACTCCAGGAGCACAGCTGCAAGTTATTAACTGCAGCAAATTAGATGACTGCAAAGAAGCAGACCTGCGCAGCTCGACCCTATGAATACAATTAACACATCCGTGCGTAGCCCCATCACCTAAAGTACAAGTAGCCGCATGTGAACATGCATCTGTTTTCCTCGTACAGATGCTATCTAGAAGACCAACTGATCAGCAGTAACCGTTAGGTACCGTCACAACACCAAGTGGCGTCATTAGAGAGCGTGTGTTTCCAGATGACACTTAAGTGATGTCACTCAAACTAGCGACACTTTACGTCAAAATAAATGGAATACTCGAACAAGCAGAAAAGCATGAAATAACAGCCTTCAAAATATGGTGCTACTGCTGAATGCTCCAGATTTATTGAGTAGAAAAGACATCAAACGAAGAGGTGCTCCACAGATTAGAGGAAGAGAAGCCTTGTCTCCTGAGGTAATGGAACACAGAAGGGATGCATGGATGGCCCATCTGTTGAGAAATGTTGGAGTCATTAAAATTGTCACTTGCAGAGGACAAGGGGCTATATTCAGGAAATACGGTACGAAATTGTGATTTAGTGTGTTTCAGTACACGATGCGCTAGCTTCAAGGCAGACGGCGGACGAAGGCTGGCCAGTGCGTTATGCAAGTGACACAGTTTTCCAACGAGCGTCGGTATGAGTGTATGTGCGCGGCAGCCATCAGAACTCAGCATTAGCAGAATTACGCAGGCGCGGGCCGTATGTGACGCGGTTGCGTTAGCCAACTCATTGAGAACAAACACGCCGCCGCGTAACCGGCGGATTCAGCAGCGGTCTGCACTATTTAAAGGCATCAGAGATGGGCGTCGGCATTCGCTTCGACCGATTGGGCGTTGGGTCGCTGTCACGTAGTCGTCATCAATGACGCTGTCCCCGAGGACCGGCCAGTAGGGGGGGGGGGGGGGGGAGCAGATTCAGACCTTCCGCAATATTAAGTCCCTTCAAGAGTATTGTAGGGGCCGTTCACCGCCCAGAATCTGTCCGCTAACACGTGCGACTGACCAGTTTTAAATTAGCACAGTTTATTTCTAGCACTTGCAATCAGCATTTAAGTAAAGTGACTGGCAAAATACTAAAGCGTTCAGTAAGTAAATACACAAGTGTCACAACATATGAGGCACTAATGCTGCATCCATTTGCTGTATAAATGTGGAGAACTGGATGTTCTGACAAACATTTGCGTGATGAAAGCGATATAAAGGACGTCGTAAATCGATAAATGAAATGGATACCGATCCGAAGCTTTCAGGGATGAATACTCAAGTTCAGTGCTATCATCTGAGATTGCTGTGAAAATGTTAATTCGCTGTGAAAACCTTCTGTAGTTTTAAAGATATTGAAATAGAGTTGTGTCATTGGATGCGCCTCATTTTTAGGAAATCGCAAATGTATTCAGATTCGCATTAATACACTCCTGGAAATGGAAAAAAGAACACATTGACACCGGTGTGTCAGACCCACCATACTTGCTCCGGACACTGCGAGAGGGCTGTACAAGCAATGATCACACGCACGGCACAACGGACACACCAGGAACCGCGGTGTTGGCCGTCGAATGGCGCTAGCTGCGCAGCATTTGTGCACCGCCGCCGTCAGTGTCAGCCAGTTTGCCGTGGTATACGGAGCTCCATCGCAGTCTTTAACACTGCTAGCATGCCGCGACAGCGTGGACGTGAACCGTATGTGCAGTTGACGGACTTTGAGCGAGGGCGTATAGTGGGCATGCGGGAGGCTGGGTGGACGTACTGCCGAATTGTTCAACACGTGGGGCGTGAGGTCTCCACAGTACATCGATGTTGTCGCCAGTGGTCGGCGGAAGGTGCACGTGCCCGTCGACCTGGGACCGGACCGTAGCGACGCACGGATGCACGCCAAGACCCTAGGATCCTACGCAGTGCCGTAGGGGACCGCACCGCCACTTCCCAGCAAATTAGGGACACCATTGCTCCTGGGGTATCGGCGAGGACCATTCGCAACCGTCTCCATGAAGCTGGGCTACGGTCTCGCACACCGTTAGGCCGTCTTCCGCTCACGTCCCAACATCGTGCAGCCCGCCTCCAGTGGTGTCGCGACAGGCGGGAATGGAGGGACGAATGGAGACGTGTAGTCTTCAGCGATGAGAGTCGCTTCTGCCTTGGTGCCAATGATGGTCGTATGCGTGTTTGGCGCCGTGCAGATGAGCGCCACAATCAGGACTGCATACGACCGAGGCACACAGTGCCAACACCCGGCATCAGGGTGTGGGGAGCGATCTCCTACACTGGCCGTACACCTCTGGTGATCGTCGAGGGGACACTGAATAGTGCACGGTACATCCAAACCGTCATCGAACCCATCGTTCTACCATTCCTAGACCGGCAAGGTAACTTGCTGTTCCAACAGAACAATGCACGTCCGCATGTATCCCGTGCCACCCAACGTGCTCTAGAAGATGTAAGTCAACTACCCTGGCCAGCAAGATCTCCGGATCTGTCCCCCATTGAGCATGTTTGGGACTGGATGAAGCGTCGTCTCACGCGGTCTGCACGTCCAGCACGAACGCTGGTCCAACTGAGGCGCCAGGTGTAAATGGCATGGCAAGCCGTTCCACAGGACTACATCCAGCATCTCTACGATCGTCTCCATGGGAGAATAGCAGCCTGCATTGCTGCGAAAGTTGGATATACACTGTACTAGTGCCGACATTGTGCATGCTCTGTTGCCTGTGTCTATGTGCCTGTGGTTCTGTCAGTGTGATCATGTGATGTATCTGACCACAGGAATGTGTCAATAAAGTTTCCCCTTCCTGGGACAATGAATTCACGGTGTTCTTATTTCAATTTCCAGGAGTGTATGATGGGTCGTTGTCTGTGATCCAAATTTGAACCCACTGTTAACCAAACAAAGCTTTTGTGTCTGGTAGAGACTCAACTAGGCATAAAGAAACGTAAAATATCGAAGTGTTCACTAGTATCACCTAACAAGGCCAAATGTCCGAACCTGGAAATAAATGACAACGCGTGTAGCACTACAAGAGAGCCCCACGAAACTTACGTTGCCCCCGAGAAGTAAAAATGAAAGTTACGTAATAAAGTGCAATGCAAAAGTGTAAAACGCCTTAAGCAAAGTTGTGATGGACGTGGACTAGAGCCCAGTATCTGTGTGAAGTGTTAACTAAGCACTGCTGCGCCACGAATAAGTACAGGCGTGGATTTTCGAAATTCTTGTAAATTCCGCGCAGCTATGGCTGGAAGGCAGTACTTAAGGGACCGACTGACACACCAGATGGCAGGCGTGGGCGATGTCGGTATTTTGCAAACGATTTTGCGAGGCAGTTTTATGGCACCGCTCTCAGGCTAGAAGGCACGGCACGGCGAGCACTGTATACAAATGTCAAGTAACCAGGGCAGCACAGGACACCGATGTACTGTGAAGAACCCAGACGTTGCAGCTACAACAGCACCTAGTGACTTGGGTGTAGGGGGCGAAGCGGGCTGAGGAGAGCTGACGCTGTGAAATAGCATTCCACTTGTCCCCTCCAGAGGAACTATGTCAGAGGCATAGGGAAAATACTGTAGGTATAAATAAGCGATCCCGGAGGCTAAAATAAGCGATCTCGGAGGCTAAAAACAGGCAGTCGTGTCACCAATTTGTGTTTAGAACCAGAGAGAGAGACTATTGTTTAAGTTGCAGGGAAACCACAACGACCTTTTGGTAATGGATATCGGTGGTCAACAGGTCCGCTGAAACTATCCCCAACCTCTGCTTCACGGACGCGTCTTTGCAACGGCGGGGCACGTCGCTACACCGGCGCGAGGAGCGAGAGGGCTGTTAGCCTCCACTCTCTGGGTGCCATCGTCCGCGGACTGCAAGCTGCCGTCCGCAGGGGCAGGCCCGGAGCACGAACTCACAGCCTCCCGGATGCAGAGCTGTCTGCGGGCACTGAACGAGCTGCCGTGGGCGGTCATCCAGTGCTGCTAAGGCTCACTACAACGACGGCATTCGGCTGCTTCCCTTCTGCGCTCTACATGGAGTCCATGAGTCGCGCTTGAGAGAACCCTCAGCCGTGTGCGAACCACGGGCTCAGATAACGCCCACTTAGCCACGGTGCTAGTAGGATCACCACGTCCGCAAGGCTGGACATTGGGAGCAGACGATGCAGATTCCAGTGTTCGCGTTGGCGATGACCCACGCACGCTGCGCGGCGCCATCGCCGAGTTCAGCACAGGGCCGGCTGTGTACCTTCGATGTAATAAAGCCAGTGACACACTTGCCTGCTTTTCTCTGCATGCTTCGGCGTGAGTCCCAAACCATACCTTTCAATCGTTGTGACATATTACAGCCCTTAAGTTTAGGGGGTTGGAACAGCATAATCAGATAATAGCAGTAATAGTAGTAGTAGGTATTCTGCGTTACGGCAGGTCTTGTCATGGTTTAAGCCTCTTCCGCTTTTGTATGTCCATAGTCAGTCTTTTCATTTCTGAGTATTTACCTCCTTTGATACTGTCCAGCATTTGATGTATTCTTTTCCCTCCCCAAACAATGTCCAATTAAAGTTCCGTTTTCTCTTTCTGATGATTTTCAGCAGGGTTCTTTCTTCTCCAACTATTCTTAATACTTCTTCATTCCTTACTCAGTCTTCCCATTTCACTTTTTCCGTTCTTCGCCACATCCACATCTCTAGTGCCTCCAATCTTCTTTCGTCTTCCTTCCTCAATGTCCAGGTCTCCGCACCATACAGTGCTACGCTCCAGATGTAACATTTGGCAAGTCTTTTCAGTAGATTTTTGTTTAGTGGCCCGCAAAGTAACTGCTGTTTCCTCTTGTATCCTTCTTTTGCCATTGCAATTCTTTTCCTAATTTCTGTTGAGCAATACACGTCATCCATCACTACACTTCCCAAGTAATTGAAGTTATTCACTTGCTTTATTTCCTCTCCTCCTATTTTCATACAGCACTTTCTCCCTGTTCCTCCAGTTACCATGCTTTTCGTTTTCTTCTTGTTAATCTTCATTCCATATTCTTCTAATTTTGTGTTTAGATTATCTAACATTTGTTCAATCTCTCCTGCACCCCCTGCCGTCACAACCATGTCGTCTGCAAATCTTATACACTCCACTCTTCGTCCTCCTATACACACTCCTCTCCTTCCATCAAAACTTCCATTAATTTCCTCCAGATAGAAATTGAACAGTGTTGGTGATAAACAACCACCTTGTCTTACCCCTCTTCCCAGTTCAATTTCTTCACTCATTACATCTGCTATTCTTACTTTTGCTCTCTGGTTCAAATATAAATTTCTAATTAACCATCTATCCCTCCAGTCAACTCCATGTTTCCTTTGGATTACCATCAGTTTGTCCCACCGGACACAGTCCAAATCCTTCTCACGGTCAATGAACACAACATACACCTTCCTTTTCTTCTCCATGTAACTCTCCCCTATCACTCTCAGTAGCCCAATGGCATCTCTAGTTCCCACTCCTCGCCTGAAACCAAATTTTTCATCTCCTATTACGAAATTCAACTTTCCAAATAGCCTTCTGTTGAGCGTCCTCAGCAAGACTATACCTGCATGCGATATCAGGCTCACTGTTCTATGTTGCTCGCACTTTTTGCTGTTCTTTTTCTTTTCTGTAGATATTAAGATAATTTCTGTAAAGTCCTTTAGCCATTTTCTTATCATGTATATTTGATTACACAACTCAATCAACTCCATTTTCCCTTCTTTCTCCAATGACTTTACCAGTTCCGCAGGAATCTCATCAATTCCCATTGCCTTTCTATTTTTCATCTCTTTCATAGGCTCTTCAATCTCACTAGCTAGTATTGCACTTCCTTTGTCATCATCTGCTACTTTATCTTCCGCTTCTGTCCCAAGCTCTTCTTCACTTGGTCGGCTGTCTGCAGCGTATAACCATAGAATTAGATGTTAGATATTAAATATGTTCACCAATAGCGTGATACTGGCTGAAACGACAGTAAAAATGATTTTTGCCTGGGAGGGATCCGAATACAGAAGCTTTCGCTGTTGTCTTATAGATACGAATAGACATGAAATAGTTATTGTTTCTTCACCGGTAACGAGATGTGCACATGTTCGACTAGAGGTAACGCAACGAATAGTTCTATACTGCCCGCACATATCGTCGTTGTCGACCCAACACGGAACTGTCAAATTCTCCTTCACTAGTTTTGTTATTTACTGGAATGACAGAGAATGTTCTTGCGAGATTGGCTAGATTCTGAATGAATTCCAGTTTGATGTGTCATCGACTTATCAAATATGTGTCTACAGACTGGGTAGATTCCTAATCTCGTTGTGTACATTGAAAATTATCTGTATCAGCCATCACAAGGGTAATGAGGAGGCGATGAGCGCAGCACTTGGTCGCTTCATCAATGAAAATTTCGATGCACTGCAAAGAGAAAGAGGCAGTAGCTCTCAGTTCCAAACTGGTGTGAGAGTAACATTTTACTTCCTCTGTGAAAAAGCCACAAAGAGGTACACCGAACTCAGAACATCTTTAGAAATTTTGTTGTCATAAGACGTCTCGGTACGTTCAGTAACAAGTAGACCTAGAGGAAAGAAACATAAAGTACTGTGGAACTGCTTCTGAAAATATGCAAACTCTCAATTCAGTCGTATCACTAAGTACTCTATTAACTGTTTTTCATCCAGGAACAACTCTAACAGCCACATTTTCGTATTTACGTTGGAGTCTGTTAAAGCTACTTGTATTAGTGTAGTGCATATTAATGGCGTTTCCCGTTAGGTTACTGAACAAAGTGGACACAAATATCAGAGAAACTATCAACAATATATTCCACCTCATTATCGAAAACCGTCTGATGATGCACAGGTAGTTTTTCGATCCCATACAAGTAGCGACTTGTCGATTCTGAGTTAAGTCACGTTTAAAGAACAATTCTCTAAGCAAAACAAACAAAAGGAAACAAAAGAAAACAAAACTAACTTTCTTAGTGGTTGATGGATAAAGGGCGAGTAAGGAAACACAGGTGGGTGCCAAATTAGAATATATGCAGTGGGTGTACTTGCCAAAGTAGCTTCTTCGTGCTGTCTTGCAGATCGCTTTTGTTGCTCTTCAACTGCAAGGCATCTCATTTGCTGGAGCACTTCGTAACACAAAACACCTTCTTTGTCCCAGCAGTAGTATATCAATAACAATACATTTTGTGGGCGTTACAGGCCATCGTTTGAGATACTGTTTGTTATGCTTAACCCAATATTTTCTCCTTCTGAAGTTACCATACAGTACTTCAAAATGGTTCAAATGGCTCTGAGCACGATGTAACTGAACATCTTAGGTCATCAGTCCCCTAGAACTTAGAACTACTTAAACCTAACTAACCTAAGGACATCACACACATCCAAGCCCGAGGCAGGATTCGAACCTGCGACCGTAGCAGTCCTGTGGTTCCGGACTGAAGCACCTAGAACCGCACGGCCACCGCGGCCGGTTACAGTACTTAAAATCGCCATCAGACCGCATTGATTTAGGTTTACGGTGACCTCCAGAAATCTCTTATTAGAAATGCCAGGATCAATCCTTTGAAAGGACATAGTCAACCTCCTTCCCCATCCCTCCCAGGTTGAGATCCTGCTTCACGTCTGATCACGTTTTCGTTGAAGTATAATACAATGATCGTCCTCCCTTTCTTTTAACCTAAGTATGTCTACTGACGGCAAGTATCACACAAATGTTAATTGGTCATCGGACTTGCCGGCTATCGGATATCCTGTCACTGACCACAATAGTAAATCGCAGAAACGTCCTTCATCAATGTCTGTTTGTCTTACAGAATGTGGTGATCAATTTATCTGAAAACCATCTTACCAGCAACGATACAACTTGACTTTCTCGATAGCAATCATTCCATTCAGGGAACAGTTGTTTCGAATTTCCTCCACTGCTCCCCCCCCCCCCTTTTGTTAAACACAAACAGAACACAATATCACAGATGTTGGACTTTGTTCTGGTTTAGACTCTGTCTATGCATAAGTGCCGGTCTTCATAACATGAAAAATGAGAAGTATTCAAGCTAACATGGCACGAGCTGCACTACAAACTTCAACAAAACAGTTAAATACGCTTATAGTGACATTCTAAATAAAAGCGCCACGGAGCATGCTGGCAACAGATGTAAGATGTCGCAATCACTTGGGCAGACGTCTGTCTGTATCAAGTGGCCACTGGTTGATGGTGCTGAAAGTGGTCTTACCATGACGGATACCTACGAGCCTTTCACAAACATGTTTCCTCAACAGTGTTCTATTACTGGCTGATTAGAAAATGAACGAAACTGTCTCTGACCTTCTGGCAGCCGGATGCTCTTGGCAGACAGATGGATTATCGGTTAAAAAGGAAGGAACACGATGGGTTTGATATTACTGAAATGTGGTCCCACATGACGTTGACTAGTAGACCACGAATCGATTATTCACAACAACAGATCAAGTGGAAGACAAACCTTCTCTTACCACGTGCTGCATACCCCATAACGACAAACACATGATGCTAAGGTATGTGAAATTCGGTGGTTAGTTGGACCGAGGCTAGTTTGTAATGGCTAAGGTGTGTGTTCGATTCCTGCTGGGGATACCATTTTTTAACAGTCACAGACACACCATCTTCACCTCCAGCGACTCGATGTAAAGAATCCAGGATTGTGCCATAGTTCCAAATCAACATCAAACATGGCCATTCGCTACTGAAGGGAACAGAGTTGGATTAGTTTTGGCTGTCAGAGGCAGAAGTTGTTGCGTGCAGGAGCTCTCTCTAATAAACTTTCTTCCACTAGTAATGTTATTTTAGTAAGGTCATAGGACTTTCATTTGTTATTTTAAGTGACCTTGAGATTTTGAAAATAGTCATACTGGACTGGGATTCGAACTCCAATTCAAATTTTTCTCTGGATTTGAACCCTTTAATGTCATACTGTGCCATTATTTCGTTGTTTCCTCATGATGCCAAAACTCCTGTAGGTCTCTATGAGCGTTATGATCCAAACTAGCAGTCGAAGAGAAATTCATAGTTGACACCTCTCCATGTGGGGTCAACATCAGCATCGTGTGGGGTTGGGGTCCTAGGCAGCACAGAACTATTCGTTGCGTTACCTGTAACCGAACATACGCACATCTCGCTATTGATTAAGTGACTGTAAATATTTCATGTCTATTCATAGCTAAATAAGAAAAGTGAACATTGCCGGGTTCGAGTCTCTGACAGGAACAAATCATTTGTATCGTAGTTTCAGGTTAGAGTATAACGCTGTTGACGAACATATTTAACATCTAACATTTTACTGTGCTTTTGTAAAACAGTTCATATAAGCACTGGGTTCTAGTCCCAGTCCATCACCACAAATTTACTTCATGGCGTTTCACATTGGTGTATTGCACTTTATTAGATACCTTTCATGGTTACTTCTCAAGCGCAGTACAACCTTCACTGGGTTCCCAGTGCAGAGCTAAACGTATCATCGCTTATTTGCAGGTTTGGAAATTTTGCCTTGTAAACTGACACTAGTGAACACTTTGATATTTTACACCTCTTTATGTCTAGCTGAATCTCGATCAGACACACAAGCTTTGTTTGGTTAACTGTGATTTCAAATTTGGATCACAAACAACAACCCGTCGTGTCATTTTATGAGTGTGATAAGACCACAGACGTGCCACTTATGGTAATGAAGTTTAATTTATAAGCATTAGGTACTGTCTCATCTCTAATAATGTTTTCTAATATTTGTTGTATCGCGGTATTAGTTTGCATCTGGACTGACTGCCATAATGAGCAGTGGTCTCTAGTAGTGTCTTGTGGTAACCATTGGGTATAGTCAAACAACTGTACTCCACAGTTTTTTCCACATGTAGAGGACCTGCGACACAGCTACCTTATGTTGGTTGCATTCAGCAGTGGCCCAATTTTGCTGTTGCCAGTTGTACATGACGACCAAGTATTCCTAGCTGATCGAATAGCCATCGAAATCTTCGCTGTTCGTAAGCTGATGAATTTAGTATCAAAAGCGATAATTAGCTATTCTATCTCTCTGTTGAATCAATTTATATAAATCCTAATTTTGCTAAACAACAAACCATCTAAAAATAGATACCAATAGTCAGAATCAGAGAATAGTTTACATTTTCCATGTTATACTTTATGTATAAGGTGTCGCCTTTAAAACTAGTTCAAAGGAACTTATGTAACTTTCACTCTCTAACCCATATTTACTGGTGTGTAAGCACACTTGATTCAAATTTTCGTTGCCCGCATCTCGTGGTCGTGCGGTAGCGTTCTCGCTTCCCACGCCCGGGTTCCCGGGTTCGATTCCCGGCGGGGTCAGGGATTTTCGCTGCCTCGTGATGGCTGGGAGTTGTGTGATGTCCTTAGGTTAGTTAGGTTTAAGTAGTTCTAAGTTCTAGGAGACTGATGACCATCGATGTTAAGTCCCATAGTGCTCAGAGCCATTTTTCAAATTTTCGTTAAAAGCTGGAAGAACAATTTCTGAGCCAATGCTAAAAGAAACTGTAAATGTCTTAGAATACTTCCAAAGGAAAAAAATACATATTTCACGATATGTTCCATACAGTTCCGAAGCTTTAATACATCTATAACTAATGATCTTATTCTTTTGTAGCTTTCGAAATGGTACAAATTATACTTCAAGTGTTCATCAATGTCTCCCGTCATCTCAAGGATAACTCGGATGAAACAATCTTCATCATATGAGCAAAGTAATACATCAATATATGCAAAATACAGCAGAGCTACAGAACAAAGGTAAGAATACATACACCAATCTCAACGTTTCGCCTAAATAATTTCGTGCATTTCTTACTGAGGACATGGTACGCAAGATTTCGAAAACAAAATCAGCAACACTGCAACTTACGGAATGACATACGAACACTCGCTCTCTTTCAAATCAACTGAAAAATGAGTAAAGAAAGGATAACGGTTAACAGTATGAAATGTTAACACAGGTAGCGCTAAATAATGCACGTTAGCCAGTCTACTAACTATCTCTCTTGTAGCTTTAATTCTATGTGAAAATCTGAATACTCCCAAAATTTACAATGTATTCTTACCCTAACACATACCCACATCGATCTGTAGTAAGACGAATGATGACAGACAAACAACTGTCCACATAAAGTACATGTAGTTACATACGTGTGCAAGGGCTCTATCTTAGAACCCCACAAACTAGAAACACTTATAACTCTCAATTTACTGGACAAATATAAAACAATAGCGCTTTTTAGTTCAGTATCTACCAAATCTGCACGTGAAATACTGCGTTCTGGGAAGGATATTACAAACTATACTATATTGTCTCATTATGTCTTCAAATATTACCTGCTCACGTCGTTCCAGTTCCTTCTGGTGTTCACTCCTAAGAGCTGCGAGCTTTTCTTCGCATTCTGCTTCCATTTCTTGACGTAGTGCGGCCTCAGATGATCCACCGTCTGTAAAAGTACATGTGAGTCATTTTCGATGACCGAGCAGTACACGCATTTTTAGACATTCAGAAATGAAATGTGGTCTACAATATTGTGTATAATAGTAGTTAGATAAGTATCTAATGTAATATAGGCCAGGAGGAACGACGTGGCTTACGCTTTTTTGCGTGAGAGCGAGGACTTTGTCTTACCAGACGACAAAGGAAATGTCACTGTGATTCTGAACACTGACTACTTCCATCTGAAGGTGCTAACTTTATTAGATGACGCGTACCGGAAGCTCAGTCGCGATCCGACACAGTCCATACTGAGGAAGACAGGAAAGTTATGAAAGGACTGTAGTTTAGCAGACGAATTAATGCCTCGTGTCGACAGACTTCCCAGGCTCATGGATTGCCGAAATACATATAAGGGAAATGTCCCTCTTAGGCCCTTTGTTAGTGCAATCAGTTCGCCCACCTACAGACTGGCAAAACATTTTGTAGGAGTAGAATTAAAATTTCACTCTGCAGTGGAGTGTGCGCTGATATGAAACTTCTTGGCAGATTAAAACTGAGTACCGGACCGAGACTCGAAATCGGAACCTTTGCCTTTCGCGGGCAAGTTCTCTACCACCTGAGCTACCCAAGCACGACTCATGCCCCGTCCTCACAGTTTTAATTCCGCAAGTACCTCGTCTCCTACCTTCCAAACTTCACAGAAGCTCTGCTGCGAACCTTGCAGAGCTAGCACTACTGGAAGAAAAGATATTGCGGAAACATGGATTTGCCACAGCCTGGGGGATGTTTCCAGAGTGACATTTTCACTCTGCAGCGGACTGTGCGCTGATATGAAACTTCCTGGCAGATTAAAATTGTGTGCCAGACTGGACCACCTGATATATACAATTCAGTTGGTGTGTTGGCATCACTATCTGTGATGCAAACTAGGCGTCCCAGCACGCAACGTTTCCCTCATACCACTTGTCCCCACCCCACTGCCCGTGTGCTAGGGTCAGTTTGAAGAAAAAAGTCAGGGAATCTTCTCTTCCTTCCCACTTCTGTCATGAAATTTCAATTGTGTAATATGTATAGTGCGTAAAATCAGAGTGCATTCAACTCTTTTTCCCCAAACAGTTCTGCATTTCCTCATTGTCGTAGGTCTACATATTTACAATAATCTTACAAAATAATGTACAAACAATTTAAAAGATGACAAAATTAAATCTAAAAGGTTACGACTTGAAATCAAAAAAAGAAAAAAACAAATGTAAAATGAAAACACAAATGTGTGTGTGTGTGTGTGTGTGTTTGTGCTTGTAAAATATATAATATAAATAAATAAATAAATAAATAAAAATATAAATATATATTGATCTAAGAAACACTTATTAAACAACCCAATATGACAACTGGCACTGAAGCACGCACATAATGGGCATACATAAAGCAATATAAAGTTATTTCTCTTATTTCTGACAAATACGTCTTTGGAATACCAGTTCATTATATATAACTGATTTTGATGATGCTCAGCAACAGTCATACATATTTTTTTTAAAGAAACACACAGTCATTTAACTATTTTATTGCTTATTTAAGCACAGACCAGGTTTCGGCCTTTATGCCATTTTCAAGTATTTAGTTTTATGTCTTGAACATACAGTGTGGTCAGAAAATGTCTGAAACGCTTATAGGGATGTTGCAGGGCAGGTTGTACTGAGATATGAATGTTGCAAAAAAAAAAAAAATCGGTACATTGTGCCGTTTCCGAGTTATTTAGCATTGAAGTTAGCCAATCAGATTATCGCGCGCGTATATTCAAGTTTCAGCTAACGAGACAGAGCACTCGTTGGGCAACACCGCCCCTGGCAGGCCGCTTGAATGTGAGCGGGCGAGACCCTGATTGGCTAAATTCTAAGCTAAATAACTCGGAAACGGAGCAACGTATCGAATTTTTTTTCTTAACATTTATGTCTCAGTACAACCTGCCCTGTAACATCCCTACAAGCATTTCACATACTTTCTCACCACCCTGTATATTGCAGGACACTTAACAAGTTGCTAAGCTCGCAGTGAGTCATAAATTTAAAAAAAAAAATATTAGCTCCGTACGAAATGCCAGACATAAAATCATCATCTTGTAACAGGTCGGTAAATAATCTTGGAACCACGTCATATTTAGCACAATCAGGCTTACACTGATAAGTAAATATGAGCACAAGTCCTTAAAACGTCTTAAAACGTTTGCCTATCATAGCAGAGTATTGTCAAATGATCTTCACAGAACGCAAAGACATTCTGGTCGTATGAAAGGCTGTTAGTGGCAACAAAGTTAATGTCCAGTCCCTAGCGAATTTGACAGGAACTGAAACTGAGGGTACCAAAGCAAAAACTGAAATGCTTAACTCCGTTTCCAAATGTTCCTTTACAAAGGAAAACCCAGAAGAATTCCCCCAATTTAATTCTCATCCCCTGAAAAGATGACTGAAATCAGTATTAGTGTCAGTGGTGTTGAGATCCTTAAAACTGAATTAAACTACAGGACTCCATGCAATCCCTATCAGATTCTATACTGAATTTGTGGCTGAGTTGGCCCGTCTTCTGGCTACAATTGATCGTAGATCCCTCAAACAAAAACCCATGCCCAGCTCTTGCAAAAAAAAGCACAGATCACACATTTCTACCGAGCGAGATGGCGCAATGGTTAGCACACTGGACTCGCATTCGGAAGGACGACGGTTCAATCCCGCGTCCGACCATCCTCATTTAGGTTTCCCGTGATTTCCCTAAATCGCTCCAGGCAAATGCCGGGATGGTTCCTTCGAAAGGGCACGGCCGACTTCCTTCCTTAATCCGATGGTATCGATCACCTCGCTGTTTGGTCTCCTCCCCTCCCCCAAACAACCTAACCCACACATGTCTACAAGAAAGGTAGTAGAAGAGACCCACAAAACTACCGTCAAACGTCCTTGATATCGATTTGTTGTACAATCTTAGAACATATTCTGAGCTCAAACATAATGAGGTATCTTGAACAAAATACCTCTTCAATGCCAACCAGCATGGATTCCAAAAACATCGGTCATGTAAAACCCAACTCGCACTCATCTCACATGACATAATGAAAGCTTAGGAACAAAGCAGTCCGGTAGATGCAGTATTTCTTGATTTCCGAAAAGCATTAGATCAGTACCACACTTCCTCTTACTGTCAAAAGTTCGATAGTATCAAGTGAAATTTGTGCTAGATTGAGGACTTTTTGGTAGGGAGGACGCAAAATGTTACCTTGGGTGGCGAGTCGTCGTCAGATGTAGAAGTAACACCGGGTGTGTCCCAGGGAAGTGTGATGGGACCCTTACTGTTGACTTTGTATATTAATGACTTGCAGATAATATTAATAGTAAGTCTTTCTGCAGATGATGCAGTTATCTACAATTAAGTACTGATTGAAAGAAGTTGCATAAATATTCAGTCAGATGTTCATAAGATCTCAAAGCGGTTAAATGTTCAGAAATGAAAAATTTTGCACTTCACAAAACGAAAAAAAAGTAATACCATATGACTATAATATCAGTGAGTCACTGTTGGAATCGCCCAACTCATACACATCCCTGGATGTAACGCTTTGTATGGACATGAAATAGAATGATCATATAGGTACGGTCATGGGTAAAGGAAGTGGTAAACTTCAGTTTGTTGGTACAATAACGGGCAAGTACAATTAGCTCTACAAAAGAGACTGCTTATAAATCACTCGCGTGACGGTATCTCGAATATTGCTCATGTTTATGGGACCTATACCAAATAGGACTAACAGGAGATATTGAACATATACAGAGAAGTGCTGCATGAATGGTCACAGGTTTGTGTAACGCGAGGGAGAGTGTCACAGAGGTACTGAAGTGTCTTGAAGAGAGGCGTAAACTATTCCGAGAAAGCCTATTTACAAACATTACGAAACAAAAACAATAATTAACAAAGTTTCAAGAGCTGGCTTTAAATGATGACTCTAGCAATATACTACAATCCCCCACTTATCACTCACATAGGGATCCACTGCATGCACAGAGGCATTCAAACAGTCATTCTTCCCGCCCTCCTTACGTGAATGGAACGGAAAGAAATCCTGGTGAATAGTACAATGGCACATACCCTCTGTAATGTACGCCACGGCGGTTTGCAGAGTGTAACTGTTGCTGTAAATGTAGATACTGGAAGCCTTCAGTCACATTACTTCATCGTCAGCCAGAAATTCCCAAATCAGATACTGGACTGTAAGCCACACCCACGATCAGATATAGACTCAGATCACAATTTGGTAATGATGAAGAGTGTGCTGAAATTTAAGAGACTAGTCAGGAAGAATAAATGCGCAAAGAAGTGGGATACGGAAGCACTAAGGAACGAACACATATGCTTTAAGTTCTCTGAGCCTTTAGATAATGCGATAACGAATAGCTCAGTAGGCTGTTCAGTCGAAGAGAAATGAGTATCCGAAAACAGAGGAATCACGGAGGGTGGAAAGAGAAGCGTACATGCAAAGAAGGTAACTGCGAAGAAACCATGTGTAACAGAAGAAATAATTCGTTTGATCCACAAAAGGAGGAATAACAAAACTGTTCAGCGAAATTCCGCCGTACAGAAATACAAGTCACTTAGGAATGAAATAAATAGGAAGTGCAGAGCACCTAAGGCGAAATGGCTACATGGAAACTGTGAGGAAATCGAAAAAGGGATGACTGTTGGAAGGACTGACTCAGCATACAGAAAAACCAAAACAACATTCGATGAAATTAAAAGCCAGTATAGTAACATTAAGAGTGCAATGGGAAATACACTGTTAAAAGCAGAGGAGAGAGAGAAAAGGTGGAAAGAGTACATTGAAAGCCTTTATGATCTGATGGCACGACGTGACAGAAAAAGAAACAGCTGTCGATAGGGAAGAGATGGGAGATCCAGTATTAGAATTGGAATTTAGAAGATCTTCGGAAGACTCAAAATCAAATAAAACAGAAGGGATAAATATTTTTCCATCAGAATTTTTGAAACCATTGGGGGAAGTGGCAACAAAACGAGTCTCACGTTAATGTGCAGAAAGTATGAGACTGGCGATATACCATCAGATTTTCATAAAAACATCATCCAACAGTTCCTAAGATTGCAAGAGTCAACAAATGTGAGAATTATCGCACCCTCTGCTTAACAATTCATGCATCTACATTATTGAAAAGTATTATAAATAGAAAAGCGGAAAAATTGAGGATCTATTAGATGACGATCAGATTGGCTTTAAGAAAGGTAGAGGCACCAGAGGGGTCATTTCTGACATTGTGGTTGATGATGGAACCAGGACTGAGGAAAAATCAAGATGCGTTCAAAGGATACGTCGAAATGCAGGAAGTGGTCAACAATGAAAATGAGAAAAATAGGGGTAAGCTATAGGGAGACAAAGGTAATACACATTATTTACAGGAACCAAGACGGAACAATATGAATGGAAGACCAAGAACGAAGTGCACGAATTAAAAAGGATATGAGACAGGAATGTATCTTTCTCCCCTACCGTTCAATATATACGTCGAAGAAACAATGATGGAAATAAAAAAAGGTTCAAGAGTGGGATTAAAATTCAAGGTGAAAGGACGTCAGTGTTCAGATTCGCTGATAACATTTCTATCCTCAGGGAAAGTCAAGAAGATATACAGGATCTGTTGAATCGAATGAACAATCTAATGAGTACAGAATATGGATTGAGAGTAAATCGCAAAAGACGAAAGTAATGAGAAGTAGCAGAATGAGTAAAGCGAGAAACCTAATATCATAACTGGTGATCATGAAGTAGATGAAATTAAGGAACTCTGCTACATAGGCAAAAAAATAACCCATGACGGAAGAAGCAAGGTAGACTTGCACGACAAAAGGGCATTCCTACCCAAGAGAAGTCTACTAGTATCAAACACAGGTCTTAATCTGGGGAAGAAATTTCTGTGACTACGTTTGGAGCACAGTACTGTATGGCAGCGAGACATGGAATGCGGCAAAAACGAGCTGAAGAGAGTAGAAGCGTTTGAGATATGGTTCTAGAGAAGAATTTTGAAAAGCTATAGAAGAAAGTTGAAAATAATAAGGTAAAGAATAAGGAGGTTCTCCACAGAATCGGCGAAGAAAGGAATACATGGAAAACACTGACAACAAAAAGAAGGAACAGGATAACAGCCCATCTGTCAAGGCAAATAATTCCATGGTAGTAATGGAATCTGTTATGGGTAACAACTGTAGAGGAAGACAGAGATTGGGATACATCCAACAAATAATTAGGAGAGTAGGTTGCAGGTGCTACTCTCAGATGAAAAAGTTGGTACAGGAGGAAGTAATCAGATTGTGTGGTAGTAGCTGTAGGACTTTAATGCTCATGGATTTTGATGTAACAAAAAATTATGCTGAAATCAAACAATAGAAATTCTTGGTTGGAATATCAACAATATAAGGAGATAGATTGTTACTCGCCATAAAGATGACACACTGAGTTTCAGGTAGGCACAACGAAAGGACTGTTACACATTTAGCTTTTGGTACACGCCTTCTTCAGAAGCAAGCACATGACTGCCATCTCTGGCAGCTCGGACCAGAATGAAACTATCGTGTTCAATGGAAGCAACAATCTTGGGAGGGTGGGGAAGGGAAAGGGATAGCAGGATACTGGGTACTGATGGGGAAAGAGAAGAGTGTGGTCTGGCGGAGCGTGCATGGACTAGAAAGAGCCATGACAAGATTGCCGCCAGGCATTAGGAGGGAGAAAGTGGGGCAGGCAAGTGGGAGAGTGGAAGGGATTAGGAATGGGAAAGGAAAGGAGGAAGGAAGAGGAAAGACGGGTGGGTGAATTGGCAGGGGGTGGCACACAAAGATGGTGACGGAACGTGAGGAGCACGTGGTAGGACATAGAAAACTGTGGGGTAGAGGATGTGGGGCAGTATGTTGAATTTGGTCGAGGCCAGGGTAATTTTGGGAGCAGCCTTTTCGTGTTGCCTGTCTGCAACCCAACATGTAATCTTTACTGTAAGTAGAAATCTATATTTTTCCTTGTGCAAGATTATGATAAGGATTTTTAACCTGCGACTGTCTAACATTTAACTACGATCTCCTGTGTGCAGTAAAGATGACTACTGGGAAGAAGAGTAATGTTATTGTAAACAAAGATAATGTTTGTTAACAAAACGCTTTGCTAATGTGACATGTGGCAGTAGATACTCTCCAGTTTACGTTATACTTCGGTCACGGGAGACATGGAAGATGGAGGAGGGGGAGGGGGGGCGATGTTTTCATTTACTGTAAATACTAATGGACAATCAAAATATCCACGGGTGTACTGCCGCTCTATAGTGTCCAACGGCCACAATATTTCGGCGATCAAACATGTCGCCATCATCAGGTGAACTGACGGACTGAGCTCCTGTGAACGTGCCGGCACGGAGATCCGTACGCTATGGCTGCTCAGGGGGAACTGAGCAGCCACAGCGTACGGATCTCCGTGCTGGCACGTTCACAGGAGCTCAGTCCGTCAGTTCACCTGATGATGGCGACATGTTTGATCGCCGAAATATGGTGCCCGTTGGACACTATAAACCGGCAGTACACCCGTGGATATTTTGATTATCAAATACGCCGGGAGAAACTCAAGAATCACACTAATGGACAGTTACACATGTTTCTGTTCTTGTTGAAAACATGGCTTTGAAAGTTAGCATTGTGTGTTGACTGAAGTCTTTTTCTGGGCGGACATTTGGAAGAAGAGGTAAACGTAATCTTGGAGGCGGAGGAGATCAGTGTTCAACGTCCCGCCGACATCGAGATCATTTAGAGACGGATGGGGAAGGAAATAGGCTGTGCGCTTTCAAAGAAACCACCCTGGAATTTGTCTGAAGCAATTAAGGTAAATCATGAAAATCTAAATTAGGTTTGAACCGGCATCCTGTCCAGTGCGAGTCCAATATGCTAACGACTTTGTCCCCTAATTCTGTCGTAATCTTGCAGACACGTTTTAGATTATCTGGCGTGGTGGGTGAATGCGAATCATTGTTGAACGCTAAATAAACCTGGAAGGGTAATCTATAAGAGTACTTAACATTAGTATACATTTACATACAGTGGGAAATATGTAAAAATATGGGAAACATAAAATAAATGTAGAAAGTAAGAAAAATGTGGCTGATGAGTGAATAACAAAACGTGATGCTGATAACCACGTCGTAGCTGCTTTCCTTACATGTCCCCACCGCTCTGTAGAGGGTAAAACACATCAATAAGGGCTACAAAGATGTGCAAAAGTTGTACCTCAGCTGGTACGGTGGTATATTACACAGCAAAATAAAAGGATATCTGCACTGCAAAAACCCCAACGGCAAAAGATTCAAATCAATTCATGCAAAACAATAGTTTAGTATTCCATAACAAGCTAAGTTGTAAAGAACACACACAACTACAGTCATGTCCATGGCTTATATCTACGATACAAGATTGATTGATTTCGGTACACACATAGTTTAAGGAATTTGACATAAAGCTGACTGATTTTGGAGGAAAATTATCAAATTTGGCATACTTCAATACAAATGATTGATTCTGTGCTGTTTACGTGATAATTTTGACAAGAGGGACACAGAAATATTGTTGGTGTTTTGGATGTTCTGTATAGTTTACACTGCATTAGATACACACATCCACAGATTCTAGAGCCACTTCCTTGCACACAGCACCTAACTGTGCTTTCCTGATCACACCGCTATGCTGGTGGGTCAGGGGTGGCGTCGCTAATCCGCCAGAACCACAGCAATCAAGTCTTGTCCTCATCACAGAGATGGCACTATCCGTGTAACAGAAAATGAGCATCTGTCGGTGCCACCATGTTTAATGTTTAACAACTACCATAGTGCCTTATTTAAAAAAGAAACAAATACACTCCTGTGTACTCAGGCTGACATTAAAAAACTGAGGGGTTGTGACGGATGAGTTGTGTTGGCCTTTTACAACAGCTTCGTCTGGATAACTATCGCCTTCGACGACACAAGTATTACACATTACTGCCAAATAATTAAAGCTGGAGAAACGTTTTCTTAAACCATGGCATTCTCCTCCACAATTAAATCATATATATAGGGTTTGTTTTATGCAACCCGAACTACAACTGTATCAGAAAGTGAGGATTGGCCATGAGTTTCACGGTATTTTTGGACCAAGATAAAGTTTACTTCTGCCATACTAATCCAAGAGTCTCCAGTCTTTCTTTGTGTAATGTGGTCATTCAGGTTTTGGATGTCTCAGTAAGTTTATTCCATTTACAGTACTTACTCTTTCGTAAATGGTTCAGAGTTTATATACCGGAAAGTGATTAATTCCCTGAAAAGTGGGTGCACAGAGGAGGTCCTGTTTCGTTGTCAGCATACGAACCTAATCTCACCGCACTTGATTTCTTCTGTGGGACCATGTGAAAAGTCCTGTGTATGAGACGCCTGTCAAAACTGAAGAAGATTTAGTGGCAACAATTATCGGTCTGTGACACTGTTGAGGCCATACCGGGGATATTGGAAAGGGTACGACAGAACTTTGTGCGATGAGGCCATACCTACACTGACAGTGTGGGATGCCATTTTTTACAGCTATAATAAATGTTCCATCCTGTGAAACTTGTGCAGGTAAAAGGAAGTCATCATAACTGTTCTGTAAACTTACGATTTTAGGTGTCTCTGACAGCAAGTTACGTGCGCCATTCGTAGTCCATAGACAGGGATAATTATCTGAGATTATTGGAGAGTATTCAGCGGGAATTCCGTATATCATGATCATGGTTCGGAAACTGGGCCAGCAATTTGAGAGCTATGTGAAGATGAGGTGTAACCTGTATAGATTTTCACTTATAACTTTCGACCTATCGTTTCTGCACCAGGGTCTGTGGTGTCAAATTGATACATTTACTCTTCTCCATAGAAGGCTGACGGAGCACGATTGCCTGATGAAACAAAGCTGTTACAAGATCGTTCATAGGCCCTATATCAATTACACAGAAGTATTACCTTTAGTACTTTGTCAGAATCAGTATCCAAAGAAGAAACAGAGGACGTAATACAAATCTTCCCGAAACAGTCGACCCTAAGACTAGACGGTGGCCCCTGGGAATTGCATAAAATTTTCGGGCTAGTCATCAAAAACTTTTTCACGAAAATAGTGAGGGAGAAACAATGTTATGCACAAGAATACTCTGGAAAAGTCCGTGGAATAATTGTTCTCGTTCAAAAGTACAAAGAAGCCACAAAGAATAGCACATTTCAGGCCCATAATATTATTATGCACAGACTCGACAATAATATCTGATCTCATAACGGCGAGATTAAAACAAACCCTTCCAGACCTCCTCAGCCGGAAAAGACGTATATCGTACCCAAGAATAGCTTTGTATATGGAATTTGCTGCTTAAAAGAGACACTGCCTTCATCTCATGCCAGAATCAAGTGCAATCATTAGAGTTATTGAACATTTACTTAGAGAAAGCTATCGATGAGATCAGTCATCAGAATGTAACAACTGTTACATCATTTCATATTTCCACAAGCAACAATAGATTTGTTGCTACGAAGTCAGTACCAAATGAGTTGCAAAGTGCATATAAAAATGCATCTTACGGAAGTATTCCCAATCCAACATTCTGTCAGACAGAGTTGCACTTTATTAATGATACTGTTCAGCATCTGTTAAGAACCATTAATCCATAGGGGCAACAACTTCATATCAGCCGTACATATTGATGCATAACGGTACATCATCAATTCCCATGCTAATCATCAATGTCCGTTTGTGTACATCTACTTCCTTTTGCCTCTGGCAAACTACCTTTAGGATGATGCAAGTTTCAGTGGGCTCCTTGTATAATTCATTTTAAAAATCGATACGTCAATTTTTATTTTCACATATTAATACTACGATTACTCAGTAAACCAGATGCATTATCATTATAAATGTCCACATTGCTCTCCCTCTCTCTACGCTAAAATTGTGTCTTGCTTCGCATTTTTCACTCCAAACTGTCAGCGTTTTCCTTCTAGTCACAGCCTAAAACAATCACAGTTTCCGTGTAACACTTTTTCTGAAAACTGTCTTGAGCAGCTAGCTCCACAGCCCACACCCAATGGAAATATCTTAGACCTTGTAGCTATAAACAGGCCGTACCCTATCGACAATGTCATTGCAGAAACAGGCATTAGCAATCATGATGTCATTATAGAAACTATGGTTATTAAAGTTAATAGATCAGTCAAGAAGGCTAGGAGAGTGTTTTTACTGGGTACAGCAGATCAGCCGTTATTAGAATCTCTCTTTGACAGTCAACTGGCATCACTCATTTCCAGCAAGATGAATATGGCGGAATTACGGGCAAAGCTTAAGCAGACTGTAAATCGTGGTCAGGAGAGTTATGTGCCAAGTACATGGATAACGGATGGAAATGAAACACCATGGTTTAATAAGGAAATTCGGATGATGCTGAGGAAGCAGAGGCTGTTGCACTCTCGGTTCAAAAGGGAACATATAAATGACGACAAGCGAAGGTTAGTAGAGATTTGTGAATCTTGAGAAAAGATCAATGCGCGAAACATACAACAACTGCCACTGTCACACCTTAGCAAAAGATCTGGCAGAAAACTCAAGGAAATTCAGGCATTAGGTAAAATCCCTAAGAGGGTCTAAGGCTTCCATCCAGTCCCTTGTTCACCAGTCTGGACTGGCACTAAAGCCATTTTTTTTTTAATTTCACGTCCAAGGAATCGTTCACACGAGAAAATCGTACAAAAATACTGTCAACTGACCTTCAGACAGACTACTATTGGACGAGAAAGTAATAAGTATCCCTAGTTTAGACAAACTGCTGAAAGAACTGAAAGCAAATAAATCATCAGGTCCAGATGGAATACCAGTTCGATTTTACAGAGAGTACTCTACGGCACTGGCCCCTTACCCAGTTGCTTTTATCGTGAATCTCTCGCCCAGCACAAAGTCCCAAGCGACTGGAGAAAGGCGCAAATGACTCTGATATATAAGAAGGCTAAAAGAACAGACCTGCAAAATTACAGAGCAATATCCCTAGCTTATGTCTGCCGTGGAATCCTTGAAGACATTTCCAGTTCGAATACAATAAACTTTCTTGAGACTGAGAACCTTATCACGAATCAGCATGGTTTTAGAAAGCATCGGCCGTGCGAAATTCAGCTTGCCCTTTTTTCACATGGTGTACTGCGAACTATGAAAGAAGGGCAATAGGCGGATTGCATATTTTTAGATTTCCATAAAGCATTTGACACTGTGTCCCATTGCAGCCGCTCAACGAAGGTACGTGCATATGAAATAAGCTCACAGATATCCAAGTGTCTCGAAGACTTCTTAAGAAATAGAACCCAGTGTGTTGTCCTCGATGGCGAGTGTTCATTCGAGGCAGGGGTACCATCAGGAGTGCCCCAGGGAAGTGTGATACTACCGCTGTTGTTCTCTATATACATAAACGATTTGTCCGACAAGGTGGGCAGAAATCTGCAGTTTTTTGCTGATGATGACATCATGTACGGTAAGGTGTCGAAGATGAGTGAGTGTAGGAAGACAGAAGCCAACTTCGACAAATTTCCAGCTGTTGTGATGAATGGCAGCTGGCCCTAAGAGTGGAAAAATTTAAGTTAATGCGGATGAGTAGGAAGAACAAACCAGTAATGTTTGGGTACAGTATTACAAGTGTCCTGCTTGACACTGCCAAGTCGTTTAAATGTCTGTGATAACATTGTAAATCCATTTGAGACGAAGCAAGCATGTGAGAACTGTGGTAGGGAATGCGAATGGTCGACTTCTGTTTATTGGAAGAATTTTGGGAACGAGTGGCTCACCTGTAAAGGAGACAGCATATAGGACGCTGGTGCAACCTATTCTTGAGTACTGTTTCAGTGTTTGGGATCTGTACCAGATCAGATTTAAGGAGGACAGTGAAGGTATTCAGAGGTGGGCTTACCAGTAGCTTTGACCAACATTTAAGCTTTATGGAGATGCTTGGGGAACTCAAATGGGAATCCCTAGAGGGAAGGCGAAGTTCTTTACGACAAATACTGTTGAGAAAATGAGAGAACTGTCATCTGAAGTTGACTGCAGAACGATTCCATTGCCGAATACACATTGCGCTTAAGGACCATGAAGATAAGGTACGTGCATACGCCGGGAATGTGTCGTCGAAAATAGGCCGATTACTGAAGAAGAATAAAACCAAGGTTATCTTCCATCCACCAGCAAAGAACCGGGCCCTGGTTGGATCCGTTAAAGACGATTTACAACTGAAGAAAGCAGGCGTCTACAAAATTCCCTGTGAATGTGGCTCTGCATATATTGGCCAGACGACAAGAACTGTCCATGAACGATGTACAGAACATGAAAGATACACCCGTCTGCGGCAACCGTCAAAATCGGCAGTAGCAGAGCACTGTATTTCATTGGGACATTCAATGGAATACAATGGAACAAAAATTTTAGCTCCGGTTTCCGGATTTTGGGATTCCGTAATCAAGGAATCAGTGGAAATACGTCTTGCCGATAATCTTATAAATCGTGACAACGGCTTTCAACTGGATAAAACTTGGAATCCTGTTATTAAAATTATACATTCACAGCGGAATAGACAGCGTCATTCGATACTCAATGACTAGATGATCTTTTACTTTCACCACCGAGGGCAGCACGTACAACTCGGCTATGCCGCGCATGTCAACACGTGCGCGAGAATCGGTATAAATACCGCGACTGCATCTGGGCTCTTCAGTAGTTGTGTACTCACCTGATGATGGCCGGACGTCTCTGGGCCGAAATATCGTGGCAGAATGTCGACGGGATCCGGCTGCATACCCGGAAATTATTAGAACAACAAATACGCCGGGAAAATTTCAGAAGTCACAAGGTAAGGGAAATTATGGCCCTTACGGGGGTATATAGACTGTCATTTTTCCCTCGGTCTATTTGGGAGTGGAACAGAAAAGAAAATGTATAGTAGTGCTTCAGGGTACCCTGCACCACGCACCTTTCGGTGGCTTGCGAATTACGAGGGTAAACCGAAAAGTAAGGTCTCCTATTTTTTTATAAGTACATAGATCTGTTTATTTTTACAATGGTTTAAATCAGTTTACATCTTGAACATTTAGAAATTTCTCGACATAATCACCATTCCTGTCGATGCATTTTTGTAGACCCTGTAGCAGTTTTTGTATGCCCAGTCATACCAGCTCGCCGCCGTGCTGTTCAGAAAGTTATGAACATCTTCTTTCACCTCATCGTCAGAGCTGAATCGCTTTCTGGCCAAATGTTCTTTTAACTTCGGGAACAGGTGATAATCACTGGGCGCCAAGTCAGGACTATAGGGTGGGTGGGTGATTATGTTCCACTAAAACTGTTGCAGGAGAGCAACGGTTTGCTGAGTGATGTGTGGCCGAGTGTTGTAATGGAGAATGTGTACATCCTTCCTCAACATTCCTCTTCTCCGGTTGTGAATTGCCCGTCTGAATTTTTTCAGAGTCTCACAGTACCTGTCAGCGTTGATTGTGGTCGCAGTGGGCATAAAGTAGACGAGCAATACCCCTTTCTGATACCAAAAAACAGCTGGCATGACGTTACCGGCAGACTGTGTTTGTTTGAATTTCCACGGCTTTGGAGAAGAAGGATGCTGCCACTGGCGTGATTGTTTCTTGGTATCAGGTATAAAGTGGTATGCCCAGGTTTCGTCACCCGTGACAATTGAGTCCTGTGCGGCTGCAAGGCGGTGAAGAAATGCGCGGGAAGCATCAACTCATTGCCGCATGTGGTCCTCAGTCAGCACGCGTGGCACCCATCTTGCGCACACCTTCGGGTTTTCAATCTTTCCGTTAAAATTCTGTGAGCGGTGCTTCAGGAAACCTCAGCAACCAACGTGCAGAGATCATCCAGGGTGATCCGCCAATCTTACCCCATGCTTTGCTCAACCTTCAACACAATCTCCTCAGGAACTGACGGTCTCCCGCTCCTTTGTTTGTCGTGAATTTTGGTCCAACCAGCTGCAAACCCTCTACACCACTTATGAACATTTTTGACATCCATGCACGACTCACCATACACTTCCGTCAATTGGCGATGGATTTCAATCGGCGCAGTGCCCTTTGCGTTCAAAGACCGAATAACTGCGCGCAATTTTGCACTTGGCGGTAACATCCAACGAGATCTCCATTCTCAACGGCTGCAAGTCAAGACTGAGCGCCTCAGCGTGGCGTGCACATGTTTACACACAGCGCGTGAAGCACTCTTCATAACAGTGTGACCAACTGCCATACAAATAGAGTTCTGTACTTATATAAAAATAGGAGACCTTACTTTTGGGATTATCCTCGTATATATATATATATATATATATATATATATATATATATATATATATATATATATATATATATATATATGTAGATGTAGAATTAGGAAAGTTAGAAGTCATAGTTATTGGTTCAAATGGCTCTGAGCACTATGTGACTTAACTTCTGAGGTCATCAGTCCCCTAGAACTTAGAACTACTTAAACCTAACTAACCTAAGGACATCACGCACATCGATGCCTGGGGCAGGATTCGAACCTGCGACCATAGCGGTCGCGTCATTCTAGACTGTAGCGCCCAGAACCGCTCGGCGACTCTGACCGGCGCATAGTTATTCAAAATAAAGAAATACATTTTAAAAAGTAGGAACTTACCTCAAATTTTCTGTTAATTGCAGCAAACGACAACAGAAAATATGCGAAATAACGTCGCTAATATACAACGTTATTTACAGACTTCCTTACTACGGTATCTTGGTTTCCATTGCTGACAAAATCATCGATCTGGCAGTTGTCACATTCATCCCGTTTACATGGAACAGCCAAAACTGGTTTTTGTAAACCGATTTCCCAACACCGCTTCTGAGTGATAGTCACCCATTTACGTGGGGCTCCCAAAACCGTAATTCATAAACAGATTTCCCAATACCATTTCGGGTGGTCATGTAAACACTTCAAAATTGATTCCGCAAATCAAATTCCGCAATCGATTTTCGCTGTCATGTAAACACAATCGGTTTTGGAAAGTCATTGGGCTGTCAGATTTCGTCTTGTTTTAAGAAATTTTCGGATAATACGGACGGGGTGGCTTTTTATACTGTTAAGGATAAGTAGAAATATGAGACTCAAGCTGTTTACACCTCTAATTGAAGATAAATACCGATTGTCTGACAAAATCACAAACTGTGACATCTGTTTTCCAAGCGCCATATTTAACTGGGCTCGCAAATCCACTTCAAACCTTTAACCTGTAAACACGACAGCGAAAATCGGTTTAAGAAATTCGGTTTCCGTCTTTCGGAAGATATGTCGCATGTAAATGCAGTGACTGTATATGCCCGTTATGGTTGCGTTACTATAAATGAAACACATAAGCATGAACGTCCCTAGAATATGATTCCACTAAACATTGTTACTTCGGTGTGTCATTTCCACCATGGAACCTGCTTGGCACGCAGAGCAGAAGTTGGCAGCACTTCATCAGTCGACGTTCAGTTATTGGAGATTTTAATGAGAGATAGGGAAGGTATAATCAGAGTTTCAAATATAGAAACATCTACTTCAATTTACCACTCTTAATGCCTACATACACATATGATTTTGCCGTTGCGTACGTCTAGGGCAAAGTACCTATCGAATTATATACGTTTAATTGCCCTTCTTGCACAATTAGTATTAGGCCTAGAAGTCGGCACTATATTTATTTATTTATTTTGATCCAACGTCAACTGATTACGAGTCTTCTGCACTTCAGTTTTCGTGCTCACATACTAATATTACCGGTATGATTAAGACAATACATAAAAACACACTATGTGCTTGGGGCCATGTTGTGCACTTTGTCGATGTCTAAATAAGACCAGAGTAAATATTTACAAAATAGATCGTCGTTAAAAAGTACAACAACAGCAAGATCTTTGCTATCAAAGCGACGCATCAGGATCACTGCAACCAGCGACACTAACAATAGGAAAAGAACCAGGGAAATCCTGAGACACATATTACAAGGGTTACTACCAAGTACGACAAAAGATGAAACTGGCTTCAAATGGCACCCTTTGACGTGGGGCCTCATAAAGCCAAAAATAGGGTAAATATCGTTTCACAATTGTTTAGTTGTGAAATTTGTATTATTATAGTGACTTGTGATTTTTGCTGTATAATTAATGTCATTTGTATCTTCTGTTTGATTGTTTTATGTACCGTACTGTGTGTGAGGCATTGTAACTAAACGAGCCCATTAACATGCACTCTAAAAGGAATATTACTCTAAGGCGAAATCCTAGTGTGATGTATCCAGCTATTGATAAGGTAAGGACGCTTATATTTGGTGGGTTTGCCTTGTGAAGTAAAGGATTTCTGCCTGAACATTTCTACCATTGAAATTTTGACAGAGTTTTCTAATAATTAATAAATTAATTGTGAATAGTATTCATAGGTAAAACCAAGGCAAGATCTTCACACATTTCACTATTAGCCTATATTTTGTGTGTGACATTCTTTCGTTGTATGAATAAAGGCAGTTGATTAGGAAGTGATTTTTAGTACGGATATAATTAGTATTTGTGTTCTAAAACGTTATATTTGTCTTACAAAGCTAATACAAGTGTCATGGTGAAGAAAGCTCATAAAGGCCTGCCTGATTTGGTAAATCAGCTGAAAGCAAAATATTACAAATCAAAACGGCTCAATCCTAAAAATCTCGAAATAAATAGAAATACACTGATGACTATTTGGTCATTCAATCTAAGAAATGGGAAGAAGAAATGTCTGAATGGACTGAAAAAAATTCACTGAGATAAACCAACGTGTTACTACACAAATTTCCTCTGCAAAAACCATATAAGAATCGAAGACAATTGATGGCGATTCTGCTGAAAGATTCAGAGAAGAATTTCTGTAAGTGAAAGATAAAGTCCTGACACAAACCTAAAAATGGTAGAAATATACTACTTTCCATGTAAACAAAATTGAAAGTGATATGATATGTCTGTTCAGGGTAAGACTGAAAGAGATACTTAGCATAAAGATGAAAAGCAGCTTAGGAGGGGAAATCTTATGTTTTAAATAAGAATCATTAAATGGCTCTGAGCACTATGGGACTTAACTTCTAAGGTTCAAATGCCTCTGAGCACTATGTGACTTAACGTCTGAGGTCATCAGTCCCCCAGAACTTAGAACTACTTAAACCTAACTAACCTAAGGAGATCACACACATCCATGCCCGAGGCAAAATTCGAACCTGCGACCATAGTGGTCGCGCAGTTCCAGACCACAGCGCCTAGAACTGCTCGGCCATACCGGCCGGTCAAGAATGATTATGGAAATGAACTTACTACCTCGTGTGGCCCATGTTCTAATCACATGGGTGATATGCAGAGGGATTTTTCTGACTTATTAGCATCCAAATTAGAAAACAGCATTATGAAAAGCAGACAGTTTCAGTCATATTCCGCTGAAAAGTATGAACCGCCAATAAATAGTTTCAGAAATGTGTTTCTGCTATCTTCATCGGAGCACTATAAGACACAATTTCTTGTATCCCATATAACATGGAGGAGCTGCTTTATGGGCAAAAGAAATTTCCACCATGCGTGATAACTGTAAGGAGCAACTTAGAAAACAGGTTTATAATCCTGAATTCTCGAACCCGAAGAAATGAAGCTTGAGGAAAATACTTCGAGTGCTGTATTAATAAAACGAGATACTGTGATGAGCCCATATATCTGCATGAAGTTTGCAGAACTTCCAATTTCTTTGGGAGAAAAACTCGTATATCTAACGGACCACAACCTGGATTTATTCTTTTGTCCATTCCATGGACATTATCCAGGAAGACATTAAAAAGTTTGCAGTCCTTACTTTTGGGGTATGAATACTGACAACCATGGTCAAAACGGGAGAGGAACCATAATGGAAATAGTGACCGCAACAACAACGGTAATCACATTCGAAATAATAACAACAATAATTGTTCATGAAATGAACACAGCAGTGGAAATATTCCTTTCGATCAAGGGCAAAATAATAACTACAGTTATGATTACCAGAACACCAATGGCAGTGAAATAAATTAGTAATCATGTGAATCAACCTAATAACTGATAGAATGTTAACCAAAAGAGGAAGTATAATGTCAACATTAATGTAAACTAAAATCACGAACAGAACGGAGGACCACCACAAAAATCTGTGGTACAGCAAGCAAGCAGTGAATGTAAATCCAAATTCTTGACTATTACCCATGGTGCCGATTCCACTGCCTGGAGCAGCGCCAACTAATGACAGAAACGTACCTACATAATGTAAATGAGAAGCCCATGAAAGCTGCTGCGAGACCCTGGTCACAGCGAGAGCATTGTTGATGGGAGAAGCATAACACCGAAATGAAGCATTGGCATCTGTTCAGCCTTCCGTTGCTGGCAGGTGAATGAGGGGAAGACACAATTATTGAAAACGTTTTTGGGATGCAAACCTGGACCACGATCGGTGTAATGAGCCAGTCGTTTCTTAGATCAATCAGTCAGAATAGAGAAATTCCAACCTTGCCGGTTCAGAACTGTAATGTTACATGAATCCTAGGGGTGCAGTCACAGACTGTCAAATTTCAGGCTAGTGTGGAAGCAGTAACAGGAAAGGAAGATCTCAAGTGCATATTCATTATAGTGCCTAAGCTGTCTATTGTCTGTATGTGGGGATGGGATGTCCTGTATGAGAGAATGCCAATAATTAACTTCTCCATAGGAGTCCCGAAAGCTTGTAGAGAATGGGCACAGACATGTATTAAATGTCAATGTAGCAATGACAGCAGACATATGAACATGCCAGTAAGCAGCTTTTTGGATACAATAGCTCGATTTGTACATGTTCATATTGATGTGGCCAGTCCCCTGCCCTCTATCTAATGGCCAACATTATTTATTAATAATGGCAGACTGCTGCACCTGCTGGCAATATCTCGGCAGAGACCTTAGCTCCCGCCTTTGTTTCTATAGGGCATCACGCTGTGTCTGCATTCTCATGTCACAATGCTAGTTTGAGTCGAACCTTTTCACACAGCTGACTAAATTCTGTGGCAGTGTGCTTCATAGAATGATGAGCTATCACCCCATAAGCAATGGGATTCTTTTTTTATAGAAAATAGGCAGGTAGCTGATCAATTATACAATATTGAAGAGACTTGGCTCTCTCAGGAAACCCTTGCCTCAAAGACTGAGACATTCATAGGCACGAATCTAGCAAACGACCAGCTGACAATTGCAACATGCAACGACGATAGTGGTGACCATTAATTGCCATTTTTTGTAATCAGTAAACCTAAGAAGCCAAGAGCATTCATAAACATGTCAGGACTTCTTGTTTATTACGAAGTTAAAACAAGTACTTGGATAAATGGTTATTTGTTCAAAGAATGGTTTTTAATGAATTTATTCCAACTGTTAAAAGATACTTGAACTCAAAACACCTATTGCCCCATTCAGTTTTATTGCTAAACAACATCACAAGCCACCACCACTGTGTCTGGACTTCAATAAGTTTTGTTATGCTTCTACATTTCTTACATTTTTGCCCTGCTATAAAACTTCAGTAAGCAAACCAACTGGCCAGGTTGCTACTGATTGGTTAAAACAACAAAATTTGCTAGCAAAAACAGCCGTGGATCGTGATTTTTTTTTTCTTTTTTTGAAGCCATTGAAAGCTTCAGCATAACAGATACAATTTACACAGTTGTTCAAGCTCAGGAGGAAATGGAAAAACCACTCTACAAATATCATTGCAGAAATTTGTCATAGTACAGACAAAGAGCAAGAACATCCACAATCTAATCAGTCAGACACTGTGACTTTAATCACTGATTTGGAAAATCCCTATAATGATATTTAGCAAGCTGATGCAGAGGAATAGCTAACAGAATGTGGTGTTGCTGCTGTTACCAACGAAGAACGTGTAGATGATAATCTCATTGACATTTTCTTGCAACATGAGCAAGAGGAGACAGATAATGATGAAAAGAAAGAGGGGTGCAGCAAAGGGCCCATTTGGGGCTGCCATTAAATATTTTGAATAATAGTCAACTGCTACAGCTATGGACACACTGTGAGCAAAGACGTGCCAAGTAAAGTTTAAGAAACTTAAACAAAAAAGAACATGTTACACATTTTAAATAGATTTTCAGTGTTTACAATTTTCTGTTATCCTTTCTCTTTATTAGAAATGTAATTTTTTACTTAATTTTGATATATTTCATCATTTTGAGCTCTGTAAAAAAAATGCCTTGTTTCATTCTCGTCTTACTATCCAACCTTTTTAGCATTCCAACCACTGCACGGTCCAAAAAGTGGGAATAATCAAGGTTCTGCTATACCGGAAACTTTTACTTACCATGTATCAGCATTATTAAGAAGCTTAGATCTGTGATATAAAAGATCACAACTATCACAACTGCACCATTAGCGAAAGATCAAATCATTTCATTTTGTTATTATGAACATTTTTATTCTTCTATTTTCTAATCAAAATCACATGAATATTATGCTTAAACAATACAATTGTTTTGCTAATAACAATATTTTCACTTTTTCACAGTATTCCTGCCTTTAATTTTTCAGAATAGATATGTTTTGCTTAGATATTTCAGTTATATACTGTTCTTCTCTTGTAGTCCTTTATCTTGGACAGATTCAGTTAAATTTTTAGACATTTATATGAGGACATAAAAAATTATGGTTTTCATTTATAAGCACATTTTTCAATTATTCTAATATTTAAATATTTTAATTTTAGTTTTTGGTTCTACAAGCCATATAACTTCAAAAAAGTAAACTTTTGAGAAGTTGTAAAATATTTTCAAATACAGCTGTCCAATACATTATTAAAATAATTTTTGTCAAATTTGAGGTGATCCACCCCAGTGTTTCAAGCATGTCACTCCACAAAATTTTGTCAATTAAGGGTTAAGGTAGTGTCTCTTAGGTCCTTTACATTGTTAATAAGTGCTTTGCCTATCAACACATTCATGATGATTTTATATTGTGATAACGTCTACAAAAATTGTTGGATGAATTGATTAGTTGAGGGCTTAAATATTGAAAAATGATAATTTTGGTTTCATCTAGCTAGTTGACAGTCATGACAAGATGAAGACGTTAGATTAATCTGAAAGTTTCAAAGGCGATTTCCTACTGTAAATTGATATTTACTCTTACCTGCAATGATTTGATGAACAACAGTTACACAAATAAAAAATTAAATCTCTGAACAGAAGTGGCTGGAACTTTGTACAAAGAAATAACAGTACCTTTAAGTTTTTGGTTTTCAGATTTAAGGGCTTCAAGTTCATCTTGTAAGGCCTTTGTTGCATCATCAGCACTTTCATATGTCTTTAATTTGTCTTCCAGAATTTTGTTCTTTTCTATATAATCTTTTAGTTCATTTTCAAGTTTCTCTTTTTCTGACAGAAGTTGCTTAATTTGTTCTGTCAGAGATTCTATTTCCTTACTAAGGTCTGGTTTCTCACCAGCTTCTTTTGACACACTTTCCAATTTCTTCATCTGTTCTGCTTTTTCTTCAACTTCCTGACAACAGAAAATACTTGATAGAACATCATATCTTCAAACAAAAGACAGAAGAATCCAAACAGTTGTCTGCCTTCGCGAAATATTCATCAGGAAGACTACAGGCATTATGCATTTTACTTGGAGCACAGAGGCATGTGCTGACATAAGTAGTATTTCATAAGAAACCCTTTATCACAACAAGCATCTGGAGATAATTCTGTTCAAAATCACCTTCAAACTCTGTTGGCCTATTTAGCCTTAAAGGACAAAAGAGTGGTTGGTAGTGATTTTAAGATATATTTTTTCAAATATCTTTTCATATAAAAGTTTATTTCGATTGTTAATATTGTCACAGAGCTAAATTTCTACTCTAAACTTACCAGGTAGGGCAGCTAATTGCCCTAAAGTGGTCATTATAGCACCTTGACAAAAAATTAAAATGGGCTCTCAGACCATGACATTTTGTTCATTATTTGAAATTTTAATACTAATCCAGCTATAAAATCTACTAAAAATTTGAGTTCAGTATGGTGGTCAGAAAGCCAAAAATAGATTATTTGTGGAAATTAATCAGAGACATGAAGAGAAGTGATGTATACAATGCTCATGACATGAATGCAAAATACAAAAATGTTTATTCATAAGATTCTTACCTTCTTTGAAAGCAGTCGCCCCCCCCCCCCCTTTTTCACTCTCCAGAAGAACCACAGATTAAAATAAATTTAAAAAAAAAGTTAAATACCCAAGTAGCAAAAACATCTTGTAAGACAAAATACAGAGGGTATCTCTCACTCAGAAAATACTGTGATGTTGATGCTATAGCGCAACAAAAGCATTGTGCATGATATTGATAACAGTAATACCAATGTCAAAGCATATGTATTAGAAGTAAAATGTCTCAAAATCAGACATCAAGATAAAGACATTAAGGGATGCAGGAAGAAGGAGATTGGTTGAACCAGAGATAAAGAGATGCAGAGAGCATTAAATGTAAGTGATACTTTGGCAACAAACGTATCACTGTTACAAAACTCTATAACAAGCAAGTCATAAATGTTACTCAAATAATGATTGCTGTGAGGTTCATCAGATGCAGCCTTTGCTTATTTCTTGTCACCCATTACAAATAATTTCAACAACAGTTTGTATGTTGAGGGCCTCAGTGTGATATGTGTCTTGCAGAGACATTATAAATAAAAATTTGTATTTCTCTGATTATAATTTTGGTAATGTGAGGATGACTCTCACTACACCTGTTGAGGTAATGAAAAGTATAAAATCCTTATGTACATGAGTGGTTACTGTAAAATAACTAAAGAAATTCATTAAAGTCTGTTGTTTAAGTGTGTTCTAAATCTGTGAAGTTTAATTTTCATTTCTCCTCTCTTTCCAGGCACTTTATTTTTCTTGCATATGTGTGAAACCAGTCATTTACCACTAGAATACTTCCTGGTTAGCTAAAGTATGCTGATGTAAATCCTCTGTAGAAGAAAGGCGATAGAGAAACACCATCATACTTCAATGTTATTTCACTTTTCGAGTTCTCAAAAATTTTATAGATGATACAGAGGCAACTTCTTAACTATCTGACTTCAAAAAACATGTTTTCAAAGTCACAGTTTGTATTTCTGAAGCCTCCTGATACCAAGAAGGCTGTTTACACATATAGCAAGAAGGTACAGTATTACTGAGCTACTGCCATATTCTCCAAACTTTCAAACACTTTTAACTCTGTAAGTAAACTCTGTCGATAAATTACAATATTGTAAAGTAATAAGAAACACTAGAAAATGTCTCTATTCATGTCTCCTGATATTAAACAAAGGTGTCTGTACGAAAGAATCCTGTTATTAAACTATCAGTCATTATCCAACTCAGAGCTAATGAATACGTTTCTGTTTTAGAATCCTTATTTTTTTCTTGGATGTGTTAATGGCCTGCTATCAGTTAACATTACCAGATACCAAGTTTGTTTTATTTACAAATTATTCAAATATTTCAGTAAATGCTAAATGAAGTATAGTTGTAGAAATATTGGTTAATATAAGTTTTGTGAACATTAATAATGTTTCATAGCTAGTTCTTTGTCAGTAAACTTTGAAAGGACACACAGCTGCTGAAGCAATATAAATATTGTAAGACACAGGTAATATAAAAAAAACTCTGGCATTAATTGTTTATTTTTATTCCACAGTGTCATTTGGTATCATATTTTGTGGCAACACATCAGACTGAGCTAGAGTCTTCTCAGTCCAAAAGTGTGAAAATGAATTATTTGTGGTCTGAACTCAAAACCTACCTACAGAATGTAGTGTGACAAGATACTGGAAGTTTTATGTTGCTGTACATGCCATCAAAGCACTTACAGGTGAAATTCTTGGTGATAATATAATGTACGTTATTACGATGAAATATGCATTGAAATAACTTTGTTTGTTAGTTACAGTCATATGTGAAACATACTTACTTACAGATGTCATTTAATTTCTGTTTCAAGTTGAGTACACAAGCAGTACATTATAATGTCAGTATTTTCAGCGCAGCAGCTACAGACGATCAGCCAGCCACCACCACATTGATGTAACAGTCAGCAGTTGCAACAAGACCTTATCATTCAATGTTGCCAATGGTGCCATTGCGTTAATCAAAATTGAACTGTAATACTCAGAATATCTAAATGTCTGTCACGTATCACTTATTTTTCATGTTGAAACTGGTTACAGCTTTCTCAACTATAGTCAGAAATACATGAACTTATTTCTTACATGTGATATTTCTCTTTGCACATCTGAAGTAAATAAATGATGTTACATGGGGTATATTTACATGTAAATGATATTACATCACATTAGAAGATGTAAATTGTTTTCTTCAAGTGAGTGACATGGGCAATACAGAGCTAAACATATAAAATCAATTTTATGATGAGTGATCATTTTATTGAAAGGAATACTTATATAAACAAGCCTATGAAATGCTCAAACTAAATGTCTGAAAAATTTCAGAAGTGTTCTTGAAGAGTAAAATGGAATCATTCAAACCATGTACATAACAGATTGAAGGGAGTCTTCTTTACAGTTCCAATGATTTAACAATAGTTAAATAATAAAGACTGTAAATAGTGTGACTCTGTACTTTATTACTACGTGGACACACATCATGGAGTATGTGTAAACCACAGAATCTTGCAATGGACCAGCTCAAAGACTGTCCTGTGACAGAGATGGAAGAAGAGGGGAGAGGGGAGACTGCTGCAGAGACATCGTCTTCAGCAGGTGAATGTGATCAGCCATATCATGTCTGGCTGCTACACAGTGGCACACTTGAACTGTTTCTCACTGTGTTGAGTAGATAGAGAGTGAATAATCATTGCTATTAAAAAATAATATGGTTTTGTGTGAGGCGAGGTTATAGCCAGTAAGGTCATCTGAAACAGGTGGCAGGGTTGACAAGTGGTGAAGGCTGAAGTAAGGGAGGCAATAGGTCACAGCAGTGCTTGTCACTTGCTCCAGGGGCAAATGCTGGAGCTGAGATAGATTTTTAGCAGCCATGACCATGAGAACCTCATCTGCAGAAAATGTGGGAGTGATGGAATTTGGATCAACATCCTATGAGTGTCTGTATCCTCAGGAGAATTTACCTGGGTGTGTGCCATTAAGGATACATTGCTCATCTTGGTGTCCCTCCCTGACAAGATGATCATGGATTAGTCTGTGTGAGTTCTCTTCAGGTCAGAACTGGTGGAAGTCCACTCCCTCTATAATTTTGTAGTCATTCAGGTCAACATGCGGAACATCATCTATGAGGTTAATGCTGCTTCCAAGCATGTTAGTGGCAATGAACAGGATCCAACTAACTTTAAGTCTGTTGGCTGTAATAACAGTCAGTTTGTTATGCAGTAAAATGTGAGAGGTGCTGTCGGTCTATCTAACCAATTTTTGGGCCTGAGTAGGGCAGGTGTAATGCTGGTCGGACAGTATCAGCTTTCAGCCTATGTGGGCACAGTCCTGCAGGGCTTTGAGGCTGAAGATTTTCTGAGAGTCTTGCACTTTGGGGGATGGGGCATGGGGGGGGGGGGGGGAGGGGCTGCAGATGTGCAGTGTATTGCAAAACTTTGTGGATGATCTGCACCAGTCCTATATCTGTAGGGATGACTCTGTGGAGTCAGCCAGGTGATGATTGGTTCTCCATAAAGGAGGTCCACCAGAGATGCATGGAGATCTTTATAAGCTGAACCTAAACCTAAAACAATTCACAGCAGTGTGAAGATATTCACTGATGGAGTAGAAGGAGATGGCCAACAGGAAGTTCTTTAATTCACTCTCAAACTGATCTTTATCACTTATAATACCTTTGGTATGCTCTGGTAACTTAATGAATATGTGAGTACCCATGTACCAGTACATTACTTTGTAGATGCTAAGCTGTTGTATGGAATCCTGAACATCATAGAAGTGACTGTTTGGTAAAAATTGCTGACTCAAATTGTCTACCCTGATTTGTCATTAGGGCAGGATATCCATAGACTGACATGCACTTTTGCAGTAGTTTCAGCACTGAAGTCTGGAATTGGTATAGCCTTGATCCAGATTGTTAGTCTGTTGTTCATTGAAAGAATACACTGATAACCAGTTGAATTGGGGAGAAGTATGATGAGGTCTAAGTGAATGTGCTGAAACTGGTCCTTACAAACACAGTAACAGCCACACTGTGGTCATGCACGTCATCCTATTTTAGCGAATTGGCAACCATAAAATGATAATGGTCAAAATTTACAGTCTTCCTGGCATTTAGCTGTATAAAGGAGCCTGTGACAAGCTTCATTGCAAGTTTGATCCCAGGTTGTGAGAGCCCAAGTAACTTACAAAAAATTGCTAACCTCATGGTTAGTGAGACTAGTAGATGAAGGCAGTTTTGTGAGATAATGCATAGTACTTGTATTGAAGAGTGGTGTTCAATGTACAATGCTGTTGTGTTTTCATGGAGGAGTTTATGTAATTGTGTGTCCTGAATTAGCACTGCTGCAATACTATCAAAATCAGTATGTACTGAGAGAATATTGATCTGTGAAAGGAAATCAGCCATTACACTGGCTGTTCTGTGAAGCTGTCGGACATCTGTTGTAAATTGCACGATGTGCCAGTATAGCAGCTGTGTTAGGTCGGTGTCTATGATAAAAATTTCCTGTGCCAAGAAATTAGCTTAATTCACAAAAGGTCTGTGGCTGTGGTAGGTGACCAATGAGTTTGGCACATTATGGTGTAAGCCACATACCATCATGACCAAGCAAATGTGAGGTACGTAAGCTCAGATTGTCTCAGCTGACACTTATAATCACTGATGATAATGCCAAACTTTGTAAAACATCAAAAACTAGTCTGAGATGCTCATCATATTCATTTTGGGAAACAGAAGAGACTAAATATCATTCAAGAAAGTGTTTCAGAAGGGAAATTTGAAAAGAACACTGTCTACAATCATACCCCAAGTCTGTGCTGCATTTTTAACTCAATGTAGCATATAAAGGGACTCATAAAGTCTGGAACGGGTGATGACAGCTGTCTGTGGAACATCTTCTCAGTTCATAGGGATCTAAAAATGTGCTATCTTACAATACGACACACTGATACCCTGCCAAATAAAGTACAAAGTCTTGAATATTCACAACAGGATAACTATCTGGTTTCATGCGGGAGTTAAGAACATGATAGTCACCACAAGGTCTATAGGTATTGTCTTTCCTCTACGACCAATGTGGCTTTATGAAGTTTATATGAGCTAACCTACATGTCTTGAGATGGACTGGCAAACCTGGAGCAGTATTTGTTTTATGGCTTCTTCCACTACTAATAGCATAGTGTCTGAACTGCTTGCATGAACCTGATGGGGAAAACATACACAATAATTCCATGGACTCCAAAACAATTATGCATTTGACTGACCTGTGCTGTTAAGGCTATTGCAGATTACTCTGATGGTGTGTGAGTATCTGCTGCTGGATGTCCTGTACCTGCTGATTCGTTTGTGATGATATAGGCACAATGCTGAGGGTGCTCCCAAGTAAGTATGTGCAGTGATGAGTTTGCCTCTCAAAGTATGAATCTTTTCACATATAGTGTGATTCTTCACATAGGCAAAGCACTTCTACCAGTTGCTGAAGTGTTGCTGAGTAATTTGATGCAGTTCCAGCAGTGATGACAGACAGTCTTGTTGTATATTCTGACAGTGTTTGTATGTGTCAATGGAATTGACAGTCTGCAAGCTGGGGTCCATAGTCATTGGGTTCATGAGGGAAGGTGGAGTACGAATGATTCCAGTCTCAAGATGTCTGCTGCTATGACGTAGAATAATTCCATGAGCCAAATCGGCAGAGAGATTAAAATGTGGTAAAAAGTCAGCCTCCAATAGTGGATTATTGATGTCAGTGATGAAAATTTGCCAGGTGAATGTGTCTTCTAAGCCAAATTCCAAGGTTCAAGGTGTTGTTTCGTACACTGCAGCATGTGAAACATTTGCTGTGTGGACATCAAATGCAGATAAAGTTCTTCCTGTTAGTGGTAGTTCATGTGGGATGATGCTTACGTCATATCCAGTGCCATTGAGAAAATGTAGGTTGCAAAAAAGATACAAGACATAAAGTCTGCTGCAAGATGATGGCATGCAATGAGATTGGCTCATATCTCAAGGCACTTAGTGATTTGAAGTGCTCCAATGATGCAGAGCACTTATTGTGGATCTTTCATTTTGTTTGTGTGCTGGCAGGGTTCAGGATTGTGGGGTTCATCTATCACTGCTGTTGGCCGAATGGTGACAATGGACGAGATCTCTTGTGACAGACGTAATATAGAATGGAAACTCAATAGTGTATAAGTCACTATTGTGTTGTATTTGCTAGTCTCCAGTTCTAAGGTTGTGAAAAGGCTCCAGGTTAAATAATGGAGATCACAACTACTGTGAATTTACACTTCATTACTAGGCACAAAACATACAAACACAACAAAAACTCACAACAGACCAGCTCAAAGCTTATCCAGTGTTGGAGACATAGCATTGGCGAAAAAGTTTCATCGTGCTGCATCACATGACAACTGCTAGGTCTCCACAATTATTTCAAACCAAGAAAAATATTGTTTCCTATATTCTGGAAGAAGTTATTGTTCTGAGTACAGTAAAAACAAGAAAATGAAATCTTCAGTTAACCGAGCATAGCATATCACCAGTATGTTAATAAACATCACAATGTTAAGTTAATGTAACATACCTTTTCAGTATTAATGATTTTTTGTGGAAAACCACTTCATTTTGTACTGTGTACTCATTAATTATGGTGGTGTCTGCTATAAGTGTACTGACTGGAAAGCACATCATTCTTATTGCTTGATTCACCTTCTACCGATACAAATTAGCAAAACACTCCCAAATCAGTAGAGTACTTACAATATGAAAATCAGTGTTTGTCAACTTATAGTGAGTGTATGTTAATGTTTTTTCTTCATCAAATGGACAGGAGGCAGATACTGTGCAATGAATGTATTTTTTACTGGCACTCACAAATGAAAGTGAATTGGCAGCAGCACAATACCTATTCTTCAGTTAAAAGTACAAAAGTTATGTTGCAGCAAACATTAATAAATGTTTATAGGCCATACAAAATAATATGGTATTATATATTATGTTGATACTACACTCATTTGATTCTACATCTACATTTACATACATACTCTCCAAGCCACTGTATGGTACTTTGCACAGGGTACCTCATACTACTGCTAGTCATTTCCTTTCCTGCTCCACTCACAAGCAGATCTACGGAAAACTGACTGTCTGTATGTCTTCATATGAGCCCTATTTCTCTTATCATATCTTCATAGTCCTTGTGTAATATAAACATTGGTGGCAGTGGACTTGTTCTGCTGTCAGTTTGAAATTTCGGTTCTCTAAATTTTCTCAGTAGTGTTTTGTGAAATGACTATTGTTTTCCCCCCAGTGATTCCTGTTTGAGTTTATGAAGCATCTCCATAACACTCACATATTAATCAAACCTGCTGGTAACAAATCTAGCAGCCTTTCTCTGAACTGATACAATGTCTTCCTTTAACTGGACCTGGTGAGGATGCCAAACCACTAGTGTTCTATAAACAATCTCCTTCATAGATTAGCTGCACTTTTATAAAATTCTCATAATGAACTGAAGTGGACTATTTGCCTTCTATATTACTGTCCTTAAGTGCTCATTCCATTTCATACTGCTTTATGTTATGCCAAGGCATTTAATCAATATTACTGTGCCAAGGAGCACACTATTAATGCTGTTTTCAAAACATTACAGGACTGTTTTTCCTGCTCAGCTGCTTTAAATTACATTTTTTTCTACATTTAAACAATGTGCCATTCATCACATCAACTAGAAATTTTGTCCAAGTCATCTTGTATCACCCTACAGCCACTCAGTCACAACACATTCCTGTTTCTATCCTCCTTTACACTAAGATGCTAAAGTTGCATCAAAGAAGTAATACTCTTCACTTTACAGGGAAGACATGCACAGGGAAAGAATGAATTAATAATATTAAGGTTGATTACTGCTATGGGCTTATAAGTAAGGAGTGATATAGGAGCTTGGAGGATTTTGTGTGGAGGTTGGTGTAATGAGCTAGAGTTAGAGGTATGATGTGGAAGAGTATCTGAGAAGTCATGTGAAATGGTGTGGTAGGAAAGGATCGCAATGGAGACAGGATGGTCTTGATATGGGTAAAATTAAGTAGGATTTCATTAAAGTTGATTAGAGGGACAGAAGTTTGAACAGAGTCAATTATCTAGGATTGGAATCACTTTATGCTTCACTGCTTGATGATATGGTGTGTGTAGGTGTAACATCAGGGTAAAGTGTCACTACAAAGCAACTAAGAATATGTTTGCAAATTAATGCACACACATTGAGGCTTGATGTTAATGAAGAATTCCACTAACAGCTGGTAAAATTGTTGTTTATGAAAACACAATCAGTTTCAAGGCCTAAAGCCACATCATCACGTGCAACCTGTATGGTAAAAAGCTAAGTAGAATGTCACCACATTTTCTGGATTTTAAAATTAATAAAGGAATGTCTAAAATATACTCCCAACATTAAAGGATCAGAGGCATACCCATCACTCCTTAAAAAAATGTACTGTTCAGTGAATATTGTCAACACGCACGTTGTAAGTAGGTCAAACAGTGAAAATACTAAAATACTGCGTCAGGAGATATTCTAAAAACTATGAAAATAAGTGCGCACACCTACACTGCCACAGACTTCAATGCAACAAAGGAAACTATGTTGAAAAACGTATCTCCAGCGAAACTGCAAACTGAAGAACATTTAAAATACGTGCGGCAAAAAAACAACACTAAGGTGAGTAGAAGAATCTTAAATCCTCCGGTTACAAAAAGTGTGAAACATAAAACAATCTGTGTGTTAGGTGATCGTCACGGCCGTGACATTTCCCCAATGTTATTGAGAGCATGTAGTTTCAAGGCATCTGGTTCCATTGAGTGAAATAACGGACCTAACAACATCAACTGACGTAGCTAGTTTGAATAAAGACGATTTCACCGTGTTAATAGAAGGATCAAACGACGTCTATAGAAACAAGACCCACAAGGTGATTACAGAAATGAGGAAATGTTTAAATAATTTAACTCTCACAAATGTACTCATTGTGAACATTCTGCATCGTCATGATTTACCACCCTGGTCCTGTGTGAACTGCGAAATTAATGTTGCAAACGAGTGTATCACTAAAATATGCACTAACTTTAAGAATATCAATATTGTAGACATAAACAGATTGGAGTGAAGGTTCCATACAGTCCATGGATTTCATTTAAATACGCCAGGAAAGAAATTACTAGCCGAAAAAATATGTACTCGCATTTCGAAGAAGAGTGAGGAAAAAAGTATAAGTGACAAACTGAGATTAAGAAGTGCTTTAGACGAGTTCCAGGCTGTGCCATCATCCAATACCGAGTAGTTTAAACCGATTAGGTAAGAAACAATCAATCAAGTCATCAGCCACACGAAAATTACGAAATGGTTTAAACCGAAGAGGACAGATGTGGATGAAGCAAAACTTATACAAGCTTCAGAAGTTAACTCACCTGCTGATTGCCACCAGCGAACAGAAGCCACACACAAGAAAGATACAGAAATTTTTTAGGGTAAATGCTGTATTAGAAATTCAATTACATAAAGAATCAGAAACCGTTTCAACTAAAGTTACTAAGTACCCAGATTTTGGTATACTACACCATAACGTTCATAATACACCATAACGTAGTGTTTCCATGTTGGAAACACTACTCAAGTATGCACTAAACATAGACATAATTTGCATTACTGAACATTGGCTACGAAATGATGAAGTAAAATTAACCTCAATCTCAGGATATAGATTAGCAAGTTATTTTAGCCGAGAGTTTTCCAAACATGGTGGCTCTGCTATCTCTGCTATCTTTGTGAAACAACAAATAAAGTTATGTGATATCAGTAAAAGTTATATCGACTCAATTGAAAAAGACTTTGAACTTTCCATTACCAAACTGCCAGAGCTTCATTTCATAGTTATTAACATATATAGAGCACCAAGTGGAAACCTGTCAGTCTTCATGAATAAACTAGAGGTTCTGCTGAACAGGATCAGTACACTAAATAGGAAGATAGCACTTTGTGGGGATTTCAATATTGATTTTTCAAAAGACAGCAGCAGCAGAGATGCTTTGATAAATATGACCAACACATTCAATATGATCCCCACAATACACTGTCCAACAAGATTAACAGAATGCACAAATTCCATTATTGACCAAATATTCATCTCAGAAACAACTTACAGATTCACAAGCAGTGTACTGAGCATGGGTTATAGTGACCATGAGGCACAGCTGCTGTGTATAGAAATGCCAACAACTAGTAGCAGTTCTGGAAAAGTAGTTGAAAAAAGAACCTTTTTCTGAAGATAACATTAGAATTTTTAATCTCTTACTGGCGAAGGAAAACTGGGAAAGCATCGTCACTCAGGACAATGTTGATAGCATGTACATGAGTTTTCAGAGCATCTTTCTTCACTATTTTAAAGTAGCATTTCCAAAAGTAATAAAAACAATAAAACCTAACAATAATAAACAATGGGTAACTAAGGGCATAAAAATTTCCAGTGAGAGAAACAGATTTCTGCAGTATTCTTGTAAGGAATATACAGTAACCCAAGAATTCGCAGATTATTCAAAAGTCTACAAAAGAATCTGTATTAGAGTACTCAAAGAGGCAAAAATTATGTGGAATGACAATTTGATAAGAAACTCATCTAACAAAATGAGATCCACATGGAGAGTTGTAAAGAAAGAAAATTGTAGCTCAGTGCCAAAGAAAAAGAATGTATCATTAACACTAGAAGGCTCAAAAGTCACAGACCCAAATTTAATGAATACTTCACCTCACTAGCTGAAGACCTCATTCAAGTACACTGTCAAGGACCAGTCCCAAGTTTCTCCAGCAAGTCAGTGATCTAGACTGCTTCTATGTATGTGTATGAAACAAATCCCAATGAAATTATTAGTAAAATTAAATCATTAAGCAATAAAATTTCAAGTGGACTTGATGAAGTACCTGATTTCATATTAAAAGCATGTGCTCACTACATAGCAAACCCCTTGGCAAAAATTTTCAACCTCTTTAAAAACTGGTGTATTCCCAGATATTTTTAAAATAGCAAAAGTTTCAGCACTGCTAAAAAAAGGTACTTCTGAAAAAATATCAAACTACCAATCCATGTCAGAGTTAAGTTCCTTCTCAAAAATTCTAGAAAAACTCTTCTATGACAGGATTTTAAGTTTCATAAATAAATATGCACCTCTTACAGTACAACAACATGGTTTTAGAAAGTCTAAATCTACACATACAGCAATTTTCGAATTCTTAGACTGCATTTTAAAATCCCTTGATCAACATAAGTTAGCTGCAGGTATTTTTCTAGATCTATCAAAAGCCTTTGATGTCCTGGACCATAACATTCTGCTCGAAAAATTATAAAGATGAGGAGTAAGAGGTGTAGCACATACCTTGTTGTGTTCATACCTAAAAAACCACAGGCAGAAATTATCACTTCAGTATGGATTCAACAAAATGATAAAACAAGAAACAACTCCTTTCTTTCTAGGGAATTACCAGTAAAATATTGTGTACCACAGGGCTCAATCTTAGATCCACTACTCTTCTTGATTTATGTGGATGACTTAGTTGAATATTTGAGTCCCACAAAAACTGTTCTGTTTGCCGATGACACCAGCATATCGCTCACTGGATTCAGTCCACAAACTTTGCGGTCCACAGCAGAAAGTTCTATGAAAAGACTTTCTGAGTGGTTCACAAAAAACAAACTCACTATTATTACTGAAAAAGCTGTGTGTGTCGATTTTCATTTAATTCCTCCAACTAATCAAATGTCTATTCAAGCCCAATTAAAAAATGATCCCCTAGAAAATGTAAGTGTCTCAAAATTCTTGAGTCTTTGGGTTCAGCAAGACTTAAAGTGTGACACCCATATAAATAACTTGTGTAGAAAACTATCATCTGTGTGCTATGGCCTAAGAATTTTAAGCGCTACAACAAGCAAAACAACAGTACTGCACAGTTTCACTCACTAATCAGATATGGGATCATTTTCTGGGGATACTCAACTCACAGTGTAAAGGTTTTTAGAATGCAAAAAAGAGCTTTAAGAATAATTTGTGGTCTTAAAAAGATGGAGTCCTGTAAATCGCATTTTACTGAGCTTGGTGTCCTAAATGTTCCAAGTTTATTCATTTATGAAACCATCTTGTTCATTAGGGACTACCTCCTGAAAACAGGCAAACTGCTACAGAACAAAAGTGTTCACAACTATAGTACCAGAAGAGAATCAAATGTACATCAAAAATATCACAGAACAACCACCTATCAGAGGAGCATAATTGGTGTAATACTACACAATAAGATACCAGAGGAAATAAAAAATACTACTCATCAAATATTTAAAGCTAAACTAAAGGTATTTCTAATAAAGTACTGTATCTATTCTGTCAGAGAATTTCTGAATAAGTAACAAAATTAATTGTAGTGGGTACCTAATTTTAATTGCTAATTCAAAATGATGTACCAGCTTGCCCTAATATTATATATATATATATATATATATATATATATATATATATATATATATAAAATGTCTTAGGGCAATCATTGTATGTAATGCAGTAGACACCCACAGTTTTTTGCATGTGTCTGAGTTTTCTGCCTGGGTCTGAAAATGTAAAATACACAGGAATCATGTTTTTAGTTTTTCATAAATGTATCAGATTTTTCAGGTACTGCACCCAACTATGACAGTCTACAAAAAAACAGAATTTCCTTTGTCTGCTTGGCTGGTCTAAGCATTATAAAATTTGTCTCTGACCCACTTTGGGAAGGAAGATTTTTCCTTTTCTATATACTTATTTTAATTATGTTAACAAATCCTAGATTGAGGCCATTTTCATATGCTATATACTGAATAACCTCATCTTCTCCACTGACTGTAGAAGCAGCTGTAGGTGTCTAGCAGCTTTGAAGAAATTGGTAGGTTGAATGTGTCAGATTTTGGCAGGTTGAACATGTCAGATACCTCAATGCATGATAAGTGTGTAATGCTCAAATTGTATGCATAGCAGTGGTAAAGTGTGGAATACAACTTCTGTGTGTAATCCAATATTACATCTGTAAATAGATGGCATGACCTACCTCCAACAAAACTTGTAACTTATGAGACTTATAAGTAAATTTAATGGTAGCTGAGGCATCTAATAAGACTTTTGTTGCTACAATTTTCTTGCGATAATTAATAACAAGTTATTACTTTGTAAAGAATATTTTGGATTTCATTTAAACTTTATTTGGGAATAATGTTTAAACTGGTAGTAAAATTGTTAGATTTTATTATGATTATTTAGTTACTTTTTAAGAATATATGAGTATGCATATTTTGGTTATAATTTGGAGATGTGTATCCAATACTATAGTGAGAATTGCACCTATATGGACATAAATGTATTATCCAGCATAGTGGATTTCTACAGCAGTGATGAGGTTGTGCTAAAGGTAAAAAATGTGAACTAGATACTACATATTTTATCAATCAACAATGTAAACCTTGTGTGTTATGTGGTCAGTATTAATGTGGAGTCAGATCAGGAAACTATAAAAAATAGATAGGTTTTTAATAGGTTGGGAGTTTTCAAACCATATTACACAAAAAGTCACACAATACAGATTTGTGTTGCAAGCTGTCAATGTTCAGATCACTTCATTAAAAATATCATAATATAAAATATGTTGGACATTATACCTAATCCCAACTTGCAATTGACTTTTCTCTGTTCTTTTGACTAACCTTATTGCAAATTCTATTTGTGCAATATTCTATGTCTTTTGCTTGGGTCTTGGTTCTGGTCATGTTAACTTCATAGCATTTCCACTGATAAGCAATAATTGTACACTGCTGTACTTGCATAATTACTGTGTGTGGTGCTCTAATTAGTGGTTACTTGATCTTGGTTCAGTTATAGATCATCAGTTTGGTTTCCACAAAAATCCACATTTTACAAAATTTCAGAAGCACTTAATATACGTGACAGAATGTTGTATCTTCGACTTTTGTTTCAGTTTACTGTAAAACTGTACTGTAAAGGTTTCTGTGGTGCCACTGCTTTAATTTTTTGAGTTATTAAGTAAAAACAGGTTTTTGAACTAAAATTGAGAAAATTATATAGATGAACTAGCCTTTAGAAATACATTACAATGATAAAACTATAGTGTTATGTTTATGCAAGGCTTAGAGCCTGCTGTGTTGCTGGCATAGACTGTATAGTTTTCTTATTTTTCTTTAATTGAATTTGTATGTTGCTCTGCCCATTGCTCATGTGCAAATCAACACCTGTGCAAACAGTGTACGTAGTCTACAAAACTAGGATGCAGACTGGGTATTAAAATTTAATAAAGGAATTCATTATATAAGATTTGCAGTTTTCTTAAAAAAAATTAACTGAATTTATATGTTCTTATGCATTGGTGGTTGTACTGTTTTGTGCCAAAATCACCTGGCTGCTCTTGCATTGACTCTTGAACACGACGACATAGAACTGCTCATATGAGAAGCAGTTCTCCTCCTACTCAATGCCTACCACTTTTAATGACTGGCCCTAAGATTTATTAATCATCAGTGCAAAGATGACTTTAAGGTGGAACTGCAGTTGTTTGAACTCAAATGCAAAGTCAGAAGGTCGAATCAGTACTCACAGTATGAATACTGGTTCAACCTGAGCACTTACAGTCAGCAAGGTGGCCTCAATAGTGTGTCTGTAGAGATAGTTACTTGCAGTCTAGTACCACTAGAGAGTTCAGCTGGATTAAGTTTGGGCAGTAGTATAATTTCTGTAGCAACCTTAGGACGATCTTGTGAATAGGAAGACCAGGTGGGTTAACACTACTAAGAAACTCCATTAGATAGTGAACTGCTCCACCTGTCTACAACACTGAATCAATAGAACCATATTCTATTTGTAACCCTCAAAATTAATTGCTTAGTAGTTAGTATGGCCTGTTCACAAAGCCAGTCTATGGTCTTCATTTGTATTGTTGAAATATTGGGATACATTCTGTCTATTAGTTCTTTTATGGGTGTGATTGCTGTGGCTGGATAGGCTTACCTATTTTCAGTAGAAGTTCAAAAAACTTTACAGCAGACATATTGCCCCTTACATGGACTATCATGTTTTTCTTTAGAGACAGTGTTTTTTTTTTTTTTTTTTTTTTTTTTTTTTTTTTTTTTTTTTTTTAAATAGGGCCACAGATGTGAGGACTTTATGCATGCCTTAACCTCATCAGCACTGGTTCCTCTAGGTGTGATATGAAGAGTCTGCCAAAAGTCCCCTGCCAGCAGCGTCCTATGATCATCACCTCTGATTTCTTTCAAGGTTCTGTTAAGTGCTTCAAATCAGCCTTTGTGGACCATGATAATATCAACCCATAGGGTTAATTTACACTGATAGTGAACTTGACCTACAATACTCTGGCTAGAGATGTTGCATGCATGCATTTCAACTTTAAAGAGGTAGACTGGGAGTTCAAATGGCAGTATGAGCTGTTTTACCACCTTCCAAAATTGCAGCAGCAATGTCAGATGATGCCACACCTAAAGCAATGCCCGAGTCAGTTCTTAGTTTCGCTAGAAGTAAATTTATTATTAAAGTCTTCTCAGAGTATCCTATGTCAAAGCGGTAGGTGGATCAAAACAAAATGTCCAGACACTCTGTGACCAATATGGTACTGAAACAGAGGTTGACAGACTAAAGGCCAAAACACTAAATGTCTTCTTCCAAAGCTGTTTCACAGAGGAAGACTGCACTGTGCTTCGTTCTCTAGATTGTCGCACAGTTGGCAAAATGGTAGATATCAAAATAGACGACAGAGGGACAGAGAAACAATTAAAATCGCTCAAAAGAGGAAAGGCCGCTGGTCCTGATGGGATATCAGTTCGATTTTACACAGAGTACGCGAAGGAACTTGCCCCCCTTCTTGCAGTGGTGTACCGTAGGTTTCTAGAAGAGCGTAGCGTTCCAAAGGATTGGAAAAGGGCACAGGTCATCCCCATTTTCAAGAAGGAATGTCGAACAGATGTGCAGCACTATAGACCTATATCTCTAACGTCGATCAGTTGTAGAATTTTGGAACACGTATTATGTTCGAGTATAATGTCTTTTCTGGAGACTAGAAATCTACTCTGTAGGAATCAGCATGGGTTTCGAAAAAGACGGTCGTGTGAAACCCAGCTCGCGCTATTCGTCCACGAGACTCAGAGGGCCTTAGACACAGGTTCACAGGTAGATGCCGTGTTTCTTGACTTCCGCAAGGCGTTTGACACAGTTCCCCACAGTCGTTTAATGAACAAAGTAAGAGCATACGGACTATCAGATCAATTGTGTTATTGGATTGAGGAGTTCCTAGATAACAGAACGCAGCATGTCATTCTCAATGGAGAGAAGTCTTCCGAAGTAAGAGTGATTTCAGGTGTGCCGCAGGGGAGTGTCATAGGACCGTTGCTATTCACAATCGGTGGATGACATCGGAAGTTCACTGAGGCTTTTTGTGGATGATGCTGTGTATAGAGAGGTTGCAACAATGGAAAATTGTACTGAAATGCAGGAGGATCTGCAGCAAATTGACGCATGGTGCATGGAATGGCAATTGAATCTCAATGTAGACAAGTGTAATGTGATGCGAATACATAGAAAGATAGGTCCCTTATCATTTAGCTACAAAATAGCAGGTCAGCAACTGGAAGCAGTTAATTCCATAAATTATCTGGGAGTATGCATTAGGAGTGATTTAAAATGGAATGATCATATAAAGTTGATCATCGGTAAAGCAGATGCCAGACTGAGATTCATTGGAAGAATCCTAAGGAAATGCAATCCGACAACAAAGGAAGTAGGTTAGAGTACGCTTGTTCACCCACTGCTTGAATACTGCTCAGCAGTGTGGGATCCGCACCAGATAGAGTTGATAGAAGAGATAGAGAAGATCCAACGGAGAGCAGCGCGCTTCATTACAGGATCATTCAGTAATCGCGAAAGCGTTACGGAGATGATAGATAAACTCCAGTGGAAGACTCTGCAGGAGAGACGCTCAGTAGCTCGGTACGGGCTTTTGTTGAAGTTTTGAGAACATACCTTCACCGAAAAGTCAAGCAGTATATTGCTCCCTCCTACGTACATCTCGCGAAGAGACCATAAGGATAAAATCAGAGAGATTAGAGCCCACACAGAAGCATACCGACAATCCTTCTTTCCACGTACAATACGAGACTGGAGTAGAAGGGAGAACCGATAGAGGTACTCAGGGTACCCTCCGCCACACACCGTCAGGTGGCTTGCGGAGTATGGATGTAGATGTAGATGTAGAAAAATAACTGACTCAAACCCGATTCAGTACTATTTAACACCTCACAATAAACAGAGAGGTAATCACATGTTAGAGAAGTTATGCTACTGGAGACTACTTGCATCAATATATTTGTCTCATAGTTTATTTTCCTCAGATAATCTATATTCTGCATGACTACTTCACGCTGTTATGGCTCAGGTAAGCTACATTGCGGTAAAATTTGCCCTCCGAAAGCCAACACTGAATCATCAATCTGTATCAGACATTAATGGTACAAGTTTTCAAAAATATTTTATGCAGTACAATCTGAATTTTTCTCAATTTTATGAATGATATCTTCTGATAAATTATTTTTAAGCTTTTCCAGAGATTCAGTAGGTCAGAAAGTTGACAGACTACTAAAGTCACTGTGAGCAGCTCCTGTAATTTAAATGGCATAACACAGCGTGGCTTCCTCCAGTGCAGAATCCCAGTGCTTTGAACATGGGGTGGTGGATACCAGTTACTTCCTTAAGGTCAGAAAAAATATGCTGGACCTCGAACCTCATACTGATTGGGTGAACATATAGACTTTTTCAAGAGCATGGCCCTTCGTCAGTCCTGGCCAGATAGGCACTACCAACCCAGGTTTCCATCATATAAACTTGTTGTTACACCATACAGAGTATGAAGTGACGTCAGAATGCAAAAGAGTTCTTACAAAATTGGTCAGTTTTGTATGGTTCAAAGAAGGCCAGTAATGTGGTTTGTGATGGTTGTTGATATTTTCAGTCACATTTTCAATGTAAAGTAAACATATTGACCATTATTGAGATGGACAGAAAGACAAGTGACTGTAGGGTATCTCTTAACGAATTGGAAAGAGAAACATTCTCCAAACTGCCTCAGAAATGCTGTGTAACAGACCATTCATATAATTGTACCTCATCTTAATGTTTTCCAAGGAAAATTTGGCCTGATCATTACATTTTAATATATTTACAAATTTATTGAAATAGATTGGATTTGCACTGCTTGATGTTAATGTGAGCACTGAAAGCATGTTAAAGTACTAAGTTGTAAGGTACGATGCAACAGTTATCTAGGTTCATAATTTTTTTATTTTTACTTTAAATCCCTCGTCATCTGGTGACCTCCTTCGATACTGTGGATACCCATCTTCACCCATTTGACTGTCTTTAATAAATTTTCTGAGGTACTCCTTGTTGCAGTTGGTTTCTTTCATGCAGGGTAAATTTGGGATTAAACTGCATGATGTTCCATTTATCCTTAACTATACCACGTAGAATCTGATCTTTTTCAGGCTCTGGTATTTCACCAAAGATTATTTTATCCATAATGTCAGGGGTTATCATTTGTCTTGGTCACAAAAGCATGTGAATATGTGCTAAGCCCCATTGTTGCCACTCCCAGGGATTGTAAAACGTTGCACTGGCTGAACAAATTTCCTTTAGTTAAGAGGTCCTGAATTTTCTTAACCTTAAGATGGAATACTCTAGCTATAATATTGAGATGGCCATGAGAATTCTGATGGGAAAATACGCATCTGTAAAGTCTGGCCAATTGGGTTGTAAGTGAATGTGATAAATAAATTTGGTTGGCCATAATGGTGGACATAGTGAACGCATTATTGTGGCCAAGATAGACACAAAGCCCATGCCTACTACAGTAGTACAAGTTTATATGCCAACTATCTCTGCAGATGACGAAGAAATTGATGAAATGTATGATGAGATAAAAGAAATTATTCAGGCAGTGAAGGAAGACGAAAATTTATGGGTGACTGGAATTTGTCAGTAGGAAAAGGGAGAGAAGGAAACATAGTACGTGATTATGGATTGGGGCTAAGAAATGAAAGAGGAAGCCATCTGGTAGAATTTTGCACAGAGCATAACTTAATCATAGCTAACACTTGGTTCAAGAATCATAAAAGAAGGTTGTATACATGGAAGAATCCTGGAGATACTGAAAGGTATCAAATAGATTATATAATGGTAAGGAAGAGATTTAGGAATCAGGTTTTAAACTGTAGGACATTTCCAGGGGCAGATGTGGACTCTGACCACAATCTATTGGTTATGACCTGTAGGTTAAAACTGAAAAAAACTGCAAAAAGGTGGGAATTTAAGGACATGGGATCTGGATAAGCTGAAAGAAGAATGGGTAGCTCTGAGGGATGAAGTCGTGAAGGCAGCAGAGGATAAAGTAGTTAAAAAGATGAGGGCTGTGAGAAATCCTTGGGTAACAGAAGAAATATTGAATTTAATTGATGAAAGGAGAAAATATAAAAATGCAGTAAATGAAGCAGGCAAAAAGGAATACAAACGTCTCAAAAATGAGATCGACAGGAAGTGCAAAATGGCTAAGCAGGGATGGCTAGAGGACAAATGTAAGGATGTAGAGGCTCATCTCACTAGGGGTAAGATAGATACTGCCTACAGGAAAATTAAAGAGACCTTTGGAGAAAAGACAACCACTTGCATGAATATCAAGAGCTCAGATGGAAACCCAGTTCTAAGCAAAGAAGGGAAAGCAGAAAGGTGGAAGGAGTATATAGAGGATCTATACACGGGCGATGTTCTTGAGGACAATATTATGGAAATGGAAGAGGATGTAGATGAAGACGAAATGGGAGATAAGATACTGCGTGAAAAGTTTGACAGAGCACTGAAAGACCTGAGTCGAAACAAGGCCCCCGGAGTAGACAACATGCCATTAGAACTACTGACGGCCTTGGGAGAGCCAGTGATGACAAAACTCTACCAGCTGGTGAGCAAGATGTATGAGACAGGCGAAATACCCTCAGACTTCAAGAAGAATATAATAATTCCAATCTCAAAGAAAGCAGGTGTTGACAGATGTTAAAATTACCGAACTATCAGTTTAATTTGTCACAGCTGCAAAATACTAATGCAAATTCTTTACAGATGAATGGAAAAACTGGTAGATGTGGACCTCAGGGAGGATCAGTTTGGATTCTGTAGAAATGTTAGAACACGTGAGGCGATACTGACCTTACGACTTATCTTAGAAGAAAGATTAAGAAAAGGCAAACCTACGTTTCTAGCATTTGTAGACTTAGAGAAAGCTTTTGATAATGTTGACTGGAATACTCTCTTTGAAATTCTGAAGGTGGCAGGGGTAAAATACAGGGAGCGAAAGGCTATTTACAATTTGTACAGAAACCAGATGGCAGTCATAAGAGTCGAGGGGCATGAAAGGGAAGCAGTGGTTGGGAAAGGAGTGAGACAGGGTTGTAGCCTGTCCCCGATGTTATTCAATCTGTATATTGAGCAAGCAGTAAAGGAAACAAAAGAAAAATTTGTAGTAGGTATTAAAATTCATGGAGAAGAAGTAAAAACTTTGAGGTTCACTGATGACATTGTAATTTTGTCAGAGACGGCAAAGGACTTGGAGTAGCAGTTGAACGGAATGGGCAGTGTCTTGAAAGGAGGATATAAGATGAACATCAACAAAAGCAAAACAAGGATAACAGAATGAAGTCGAATTAAGTCGGGTGATGCTGAGGGAATTAGATTAGGAAATGAGACATTTAAAGTAGTAAATGAGTTTTGCTATTTGAGGAGCAAAATAACTGATGATTGTCAAAGTAAAGAGGATATAAAATCTAGACTGGCAGTGGTAAGGAAAGTGTTTCTGAAGAAGAGAAAGTTGTTAACATCGAATATAGATTTATGTATCAGGAAGTCGTTTCTGCAATTATTTGTTTGGAGTGTAGCCATGTATGGAAGTGAAACATGGACGATAACTAGTTTGGACAAGAAGAGAATAGAAGCTTTCGAAATGTGGTGCTACAGAAGAATGCTGAAGATAATGTGGATAGATCACATAACTAATGAGGAAGTACTGAATAGAATTGGGGAGAAGAGAAATCTGTGGCACAACTTGACTAGAAGAAGGGATCGATTGGTTGGGCATATTCTGGGGCATCAAGGGATCACCAATTTAGTATTGGAGGGCAGCGCGGTGGGTAAAAATCGTAGAGGGAGACCAAGAGATGACTACACTAAGCAGATTCAGAAGGATGTAGGTTGCAGTAGGTACTGGGAGATGAAGAAGCTTGCACAGGATAGAGTAGCATGGAGAGCTGCATCAAATCAGTCTCAGGACTGAAGACAACAACAACAACAACAACAACAACAACAACAACAAGTCAGTGCATCCTGAGTGCACTCAAGTATATAACATGGACCAACATTAGAAGATAATGGTAATTCCACCATCTGACCAATATGAGTAACATTGACATACAATTTCCCAACAACATATTTGACATGTTTGTAGTTACCCACCCTCAGTTACCAATAGTTATTTCTAATATAGCTTAGCCTTTCAGTTTCTATTTTAGTGTACGTGTCAACTAAGTATTGCCTGAATAGAGACCTACAGTGCATTAGGTGGTTGTCTTATCTCCTTTCCTAGCCATTATACGGTAAGAATAGTAATTTGTAACAGAAACTGCCTTTTTGAGTGGCAATTTGGTCTCAACATCTAACTGGTCAAATCTGTAGAGTACCCATTTTCATCATGATAAAACATGACAAATATTATTGAGCATCATATTGTGGATGGTCTTCCCTGAGACACTGCAATCATCTATCAGGGCTCTGAAGAAAGATGTCTCATTGCTACCATTGTCAACCAACAACCACCAACACTATCTCAGTTTCAGTGGTTGCATTACAGTGAATAGGATAAGCATCACTGGGTTTTCATGATACGCATATCATAAATTTATCTCTCTCTCTCTCTTTTAGTTGACGATTTATAACATAATTTCTACAAATTTCACTTATGTTTGATTCACATCAAGAACCTTGCTGCATCTCAAATGTACTTCTCTTTTGTTCTTGCTCACTAAATGTATTTGAAGAAACTGTGCTTCCCATTCAACTTCTGGTAAAAGACTTCCTACAAAATGATGTAGTAGCAATTGAACCTTGAAGTTGGCATAAAACTGTCTTCTGTAATTTTCTTGGTACCGGGTGAAGCATCCATTGCACTTTCATATATGATTTATAAAATTACGTATTCTGGATGCTCACCTATAAGCAGATGTTACAGGGGCCTTGGTAAACATTCAGAGGAACAAATTTGCTCCTTGCCAGCATGGCTGTTCATTGCAGGAGCCTCTCCCTTCCACTTTAGGGCTTTCAGTAGTTGCACCCATAGCACATACCACCTAAAACCATGTTACTATTTTTGACCTCATAAACTTCTCCTGGACTATTTGTCATGCTGGAGTTAGCTGAGGTTTCCCAGGGATGAGCATGTTCTGTAGCTTTTCTTCCAGGATTTTTGAGGTCATATTTTACACTCGCTACCCTATGCTTTTTTGGTGCAATTTCCTGGCATCTTATTCCATTAGCACATTTTCTAAAACCATAGTGGGGAGGGTAGATGGAGGTGATGTCTGTAAATTAGGTACAGTTGAACTGGACAAAAGGCAAATGAAGTTTGTAAATAGGGCCTGACAAAATAAGGTTGAATAACAGATGTTGCAATAGGAAGCCCTTCATTTTGAGGTAAAACATAAACATCGAAATGGCCGCTAGAGATGCTAAGTGTAAAGTGCAGCCTTTCCACAGAGTTACTTTCAGTTCCAAATTTCACATACAGCTCTCCATTTTAGTTAACTTTGAATACAAACTCAAGAAGCTTCCCAGCTCCCACTAACTTATAATACCCACCATATGTATGAGGTAGTGAGTGCTATATCACCAAATAAGCATCAGTACTGCTGTGGTCATTACCATCATAGTCATGTGGCATGACAGAAAATTCTTCCCAATTCCTTATGACATGATCTACAGTTTGATCATTAACTTCCCTAGCTAATAACTGATTGTTGTACATGACATACAGATGTGCTCAAAATAGGCAGGCTCCATCCCTTGCAATATTTACCACAGTGTATGGCAGCCACTCACCACTTATATTTAAAATCTTCATATCCAACTGAAGAATACACAAAACCAAAATCTTGAGAGAAGTATTACTTCATATAAAGTTTCCAATCATGCAACAAACAAAACAATAAAAACTACCATGTGCAAACTAAAGAGTCTCTTCCCTTTATATGGCTGCCAGTCTTTGTATCTTTAAAAATATCAAACAGATATTCCTCTACATCAGAGGAATCCAGCATTTTGGCTTACCTGGGCCACACTGGAAGAAGATGAGTATTTTTAGGCCACACATAATGTAATGGTTACAATAACCATGCGAAAAAATGGTATGGAGCAATGAGAGCAGAGCTAATTGAAAATATTCAATTTATCCTAATTTTATATGAATGGAACTTTTTGGATCATATTATTAAATGATTAGACTTTCATTAAACATCATGGTTCCTAACTCCTCTTACTTATATTTAGAGAGTTAGAAAATTTTATTTGTTTCAGTGAACTGAGTTGTGTCCTTGTAGATTGACTGAAAATTGTGGGCGGCATGTTCTCCATCACTTTCTGGCTGTTTGCACAAATAATTATCAGTGTCTTGTAAAAGGCAGTGGTATTTAGAAATCACACAAACCTTAGGAACTAAAAATACAATGAACCATAACCTGAAATGAAACCTGCCACTCTATACATGATGCATATTGGTTCTGGAAAGTGATCAGTGGAAGTGAACAATATAGAAAATGAGCTTGATATACACAAATAGAATAATGAAGTGAAACATATAGAAGCAGGATATAGAGAAAGAAACAGTGAGAACATTGTTCCTTTTTATTCACAAGTCTGAAGTCTACACAGTGAATGCTATCAACAGGGACTTTGAATGTGGTGAGGAGAGGGAAGACAATGTTATGTAATGGCCATCGTGGCACTGAGTGTAGAACGAGACTGCACACGATTCTGGAGATGTGTTGGTCTACAAGGTGCAGTGTGCACTCACCAGTGTTGGCCCCACATGGTGGTACTTTAGTAGGTGTACTCACCACTAACATCACCACCATAGCCACTGCTGCTGCCTGCATTACATTGTGACGCATTGCATCACAATTGCTGGTACACCACACCAGCATAGCTCATCAATTTCAAGCAGATTCCTTAAGTTGAGAGTACTTAAGGTATTTGTTAATTGCTTCTAACCAATTATCAAAGATGGAGCCTACTGAAAAGGGTGAAGTGATAATTAAACTACAACCAATCTCAGAGAATGAAGGGTTATAAATAGAAATTAAATCAGAGATGGAATGTTCTGTGGGAAACCAAGTGAAAATTAAATTGGAATGAGTCTCTGACAAGGTCAGGGAAGTAACAAAAATTAAAAATGTGGGTTGTCCAAAAGTAAAATGAGAACTAGAGGAAGTATCAGATTTTGAAATGGAATTTGATGAATGAGGGATTCAAATGTCAGATAAAGCAAAAGAGTTCTTTGAAACCAGTTACAGTGCACAGAGGAGAGATACAGATGCTACATTGAGTCCAATTTCTGTTTGCTGAAATGACATTCAGTAATAATTAAATAAATTGACTTCAGATTTAACCACAAAAACTGAACCCATTCATGATGAAATGAAATCATACATAGATATTTCAAATTATAAAACTTAGTCTAATTATCTTGATCTGAAAATCAAAAGAGAGCAGCAGTTATCCAAACTGCATAAGATTTTTAAGCCAACATTGGTGAGGTTCACAGTCAATTCACAACAGAGAATAAGCTGTCATAAAATAAGTTAACATAAAGAATAAGCAAGGAATCTGAACTTTCCTTATAAAAAAAATTCAAACACTGATTATGTCGAAATATATGAACAAATCAACAAATAGATTTCTGAGAAAGCAGAAATAGTAGGACACCAAGTAGAAAATTTAAATACTAGCATTGCTAACAGAGAAAGTAGGGTAACCAGTGGTAATTTGTGTAGCATGTTGCTTCTATTGATGCTGCTGTTATTGAATGGTGGAAATTTTTGCATTTTATCCAAACTGTCAAATGCCCGATTAGAGATTGGGATTGCTTCTGAAGATGTGTTGCCAAATGGGTGGTATGAGTATGAGAAAATTTCTTTTATTAGAAGTCATTTGACAGTAGATGGTATACACTGATCAGCCAATGTTATGATACATTGTCAAACATTATCAGAGTTCAAATTAGGTTTCTTGAAAGAACACTGGCTCCATGATAATCATGCTAATGTATGAAGGCAATTTTGGCATTATATAAAAAAAAAAAAGTAGACTCCTGGTTATGAACCTATCAAGAAATTCTCTGCACAATGGGTTTTGTGTCTGTTCTGTTGCATTTGACAGAAAAGATGGAAACGGAAACTAATTTCTGTCTGCAAGGAAACTGGATCATACCAGACAGAAAACAATAATACAGCTAGTAATCAACATGCAGGACAAAGTAGTAAATCAATACACATCAACCGATGACAGGAATGATGTTTTGGTGGCATCTACCAGTACCGATAATTTGTTCAACCATGCTAATTATCCAACTGGCACCATTTTGGACACATAGAAAAGTGTGACGAGCTTGAAATGAAAACATTATTGATAGAGAAGAGCCAAATAGCTCATTTGTAATATGTGGTAACAAAAATGAAGTAAGTGCTTACATTTAAAATAATTATGGTAACCTACAAGTTAAAATTCCTCTCGAGGATGTAGATTCATTACTGCAAAATACTGAAGAGGAGGCAATAATAGATGAAGACAGTAGCAAATATAATAAAACTGAGGATACTATGAGCTGTTCTAGCTTGTCAAATGAAGGAGAAGCAGATGATGAGTTACATAACAAAGAATGCAGAGGAACAATGTTGCTCAAAAATTTTAGCTGATGTGCAAAAAACAGAGCAAAAGCTGTGAAATACTTTGATTTGAAATTAGTGGACAAGTTAGAAAAGGGAGCTGCAAATGAGAATACTGGTAATCCTGTGAATCAACTGCATGTGTAACTGCAACAGAAAGTGGCTATTTTAGCTGGAGGCAGACAGAAAAATTTGCTCAATTAATTTCATGAGGCACCTGTACAATTTAAAATAAGCCACCCTATTACAGAGTTAAATATTTCTGACATAATGGTGCACTCACTTCTTGGTACTGGCAATGAAGCAATTGCACTGCCCCATGCCATATTTGATTCTATTCTTAGCATGAATAAGTTAGCTGTAATGCGAATAAGTGGTTTATGAACAGTAAGACCAACTAGAAAAATATCTAGACTAGTAAAGCAAGAAACTTTGATACCAATGGGTATAAAAGAAATAATTCCAGATCATCCTTGTTTTATTGTACCAGGTTTAAAAGCGAATATGTTAATTGGTACAGATTTATTATCAAAGTGCCAAGGAAAGACCGATTTGAATCACAGCCAAGAAGTGCTTTGTCAAACTCTGATGTAAGTACTGTGCCTTTCATGGTAAATCATATTGTTAGTAATAATGAAACATGGGTACTACCAATCAGAATACTGAAAAAATAAGGGAAGATACTGAATTCAGTAGAAATACACAAAATACTGATGAGAAAGAAAAATGTATCATGGAGGAAATGGATGCTAAAATACAGTCAAGAGAACAGATTTCTACATCTACATATCTACTCTGAAAACCACCATGAGGTGCATGGAGGAGGGTACACCCCACTGTACCAGATAGTAGGGTTTCTTCTTGTTCCATTCACATATGGAGTGTGGGAAGAATGATTGAATGCCTCTGTGCATGCAGTAATTATTTTGATCTTAGCTTCACAATCCTGTGTGAGTGATATATGAGGGGGTTGTAGAATATTCCTATAGTAATCATTTTAAGCTAGTTCTTGAAACTTTGTTAACAGACTTTCTTGGGACAGTTTACACCTTCCAATTCATTTCCTTCAGTATCTCTGTGACATGCACAGAAGTGAGCAATAAGAATTATGTGCAGAGTACATCCTAGGCACTTGTGAAGGGATCTGTTCAGAGCTCTACAAATCCTTACAACACCTGCCCAATATATTTTTTCCCTGGTGTGCTTTGTTTCAAAAAATAGCAACTTATTCAAAATCAATAGCTCATACCACAGTTATAACACCTGAAAGAAACTGGACATCCATTATGAGTTAAAAGCGAAAAGCATGGTCCAGAAGGGGGTTTTATACGTTGGCACCACAATTTTTAATGCACTCTCACCGCACATTAAAGAGCTGGTTTGAAACATGCCAAAGTTCAAAGAAAATCTGAAGCAGTTCCTTTTAGATGAATCTTGTTACAGTATTGATGAATTTCTTAGCAAAAATGCATAGAATCTCTTGTTTGTGCTTAAACTTTACTGTGTGACCTCTACAATTGATTAATCATAATCTGTAAGTACAGTGTAACTTAATAGAATATCCAGATTTATGTATGTCTGTATATGACACCTGTATAACTTAAGAACAATACTCAAATTTATGTATGACTGTATATTCTTCCAGATGTCCTGTATCTTAACTAATATGTAAGGGTATACGCTAAACTTCACAGTTTCCTTAATCTACAGATAAGATCAATGTGTCTGTGTATAAAATAATAATCTGTGAAAAACCTTGACTCATCCTATATCCAGGGATATGTTCCCATATGGGTCTATGGAATATGAAATAAATAAATAAATAAACTCTCCCAGGGATTAAATAAACCTGTGAACATTCATGCTCCCCTTCTCTGTATATGTTCAATAACCCCTGTTAGGCCTATCTAGTATGGGTCCCACACACTTGAGCAATATTCTAGAACCAGTCACATGAGGGATTTGTAAGTAATGTCCTTTGTAGATTGGTTGCACTCCTCCAGTATTCCACCAATAAACCAAAGTCTGCTACCTGCTTTACCCATGACTGAACCTATGTGATCATACCATTTCATATTCCTAAAATCAGCAATTCCCAAGTATTTGTATGAGTTGACTGATTCCAGCAGTGACTCATTGATACTATAGTCACAGAATACTAAGCTTTTTCATTTTGTGAAGTGCAATATTTTACATTTCTAAACATTTAAAGCAAGTTGACAATCTCTGTACCTCTTTGAAATTTTATCAAGCTCTGACTTAACATTTATGCAACTTTTTCAGATAGTACTTCATTACAGATAACTGCATCATCTACACAAAGCCCAATTTTATTACTAATATTGTGTGCAAGGTCGTTGATATATAACATGAAAAGCAAGGGTTCAAACACAGTTCCCCGGGGTGCACTTGAAGTTACGTCGACATCTGATGATGACTTTCCATCTGAGATAACATGTTGTATCCTCCCTACCAAAATCATATGGGGTATCAAGTGAAATCTGTGATTCGATTGAGGAATCCAGTCACCAATTTCACTTCATACCCCATATGATCATACTTTTGACAATAAGTGGAGGTGTTATACTGAGTCAAACGCTTTTTGGAAAACACAGAATTTAGAAAAGTCTTAACCAGTCTTCACAGTGTATTTTTGAATAAGTTATAAGTGAGGTGTGGTAAAAGTTTAGAGTGTTATTCTAATGTAAAGCCTGGGCAATATATATATATATATATATATATATATATATATATATATAAAGAAACTTCCACATGGGAAAAATATATTAAAAACAAAGATTCCAAGACTTACCAAGTGGGAAAGCGCCGGCAGACAGGCACATGAACAAAACACACAAACACACACACAGACTTACTAGCTTTCGCAACCGATGGTTGCTTCTTCAGGAAGGAGAGGGAAAGACGAAAGGATGTGGGTTTTAAGGGAGAGGGTAAGGAGTCATTCCAATCCCGGGAGCAGAAAGACTTACCTTAGGGGGAAAATGAATTTGCCTTTTATGACAGAATCTCATAATATGACTCTTGTATTGGAAAAAGAACTGTTAAAGCAGTTGACAATTTTTGTATATTATATACTGCAAGTAAAATGTAAAATTAGTTAGATGACTGGATACATGTTTGACTAACATGCAGCGAGCCCAGGTTCGATTCACAACCGGGTTGGAGATTTTCTCCACTCATGGATTTGGTGTTGTGTTGTCATTATCATCATCTCATCATCCCTGATGTGCAAGTTTCCCAGTGGGACGTTACCTGAAATAAGACTTGCAACCTGGTGGCTGAACTTCTCCAGATGTAACCTGCTGACCAAATGCTGCACGATCATTTCTTTTTTTTTTTTTTCTTTCACTTTAAGTAAGTTCCATGTGCATTAGGGAAGAAAATTGAAAATATTAGTCTGCTAGACAGAGTACTGGAACCAATAGGAAAAGGTGGCATGAAGTTAGGAGAGACTGAATGTGTCAGAGACAAATTAAATTTCTTGAGTCATGAAATAAGCAGGGGATTCATATTACCAGATCCTTCCAAGGGGTTACCTACTGAGAAGTTTGAAGCAGCCAAGAATAAAAAGCATCTTATATCTATGTTTGGATTATTCGAGTTCTATCAATGTTTTGTAGGTGGTCAGTTGTTTCATGCACCATGTATGCACTGATTATTAAAAAAGGATACCACTTGGGTTTGGACTAAACAGTGAAAGTTCACTTCTGAAGAAACAAAAAACTGTTTAATAAATAGTGTGATACTGCATCATCCAGATTTTGGAAAACCATTTTTTATGTCAGTTGATGCAAGTGGTTATGGTACAGCTGTATAGGTGTTTTAGATGGAAACAGCCATTGGCTGTAGTGTTTGGTATGCAGAAGTTTGAACATTATCTGCTGAGTCACAATGTGATTGTACATAGTGATCACATTCTTAAAAATGAACAAGATGAGACATGCAAGACTGACAAGGTGTGCCAAGTACCATCAGCAGTTTGTCCTTGAAATTAGAAGTATACAGAGAAAGATAATCTGGTAGCTGATGTGCTACTGAGAAGTGCTGAATTGTGCAAGGAATCTGTAATTCCTTTGACAGAGAAGGGTGAGGTACAGACAACCCAAATAATCCAGGGTGGATCTAATTTATTTTACTTCTTGGTCACCTCAAACTTCTCAATGCTGAAGCTGAAGTGTTTAAGAAGACCAAAAAACAGCAAAGGTTGTCAGTCTCATATCCACCCGCACTTCCCCTCTCCCTCCCCCAGACAGAAATAGAGTACCCATGTACATGTATAGGGAATAAATTATGTGTACAAGTATGAGAAACTGTTCTAAATGTTTGCAATACAATACACAGGGTGGCTGGCACACTGACCCCATGTTGTTAATTCAAACCAGGGTCAGCATACCTCCCCATACCAGAATCAGTCACATTAACACATAAAGCTATTTGAGTGGGTTTTTTCAGTAATTGATAGCTTGGAAGAATCTGTTAATATACCTATCCTGCTAATTTCATGGCCCAAGAAGTTTAATTTGTTTTTAATGCATTTAGTCTTTCCTAGCTTTAACTTAATGTCTCTTTCCTTTATTGCTTCCAGTCTTACATGTTTTTTTCCACATGGGACTTGCTAATGGTGTATTATCTACATAAATTCTCACCTTCTTTAACAGTTATTTTTGCAGTAACACTTTGGGAGCAGTCACACACTTTCTCATTGCCACTTCATTTAACAAATGTGCATCCAACCCTAATCTGTTGCTTCCACCACTTTCATGCTGTACTTATTCAGCTAACCTTGCAGAAGTGGGATTTTTTCCACTAACCTCATAACCAATGAGAACATATACAAGTTCCAGACAAAAAAGTAGAGTGCCAGTTACATTGCTGCCATGCTGCAGAATTTTACTGTGTAAATCTTAGTTAAATCTATCCTGTTGCAGAATAGTTCATTCTGAATATTTTGTCAGTGGAAATAATGGTGGTTGTCAATATAAATTACATGGACAGCAAGCTGAAATGGCATTTTTAAAAACATTGTGGGCACTAAACAGGAATTTGAACTTGGACACTGTTTCAAGTGTCTTAAGTTAAGTCCATGTCTAACAATATCTCACATTCCAATATTGTACTCTGTGAAATGAACTAACAGTGTTTACAACTATAATCAATTACATTGTAATTCTGCAAATAATGGCAGTCAAATATTTTCACATGGCTAATCTACTAGTGGCACTAGAACACATTAAGCAGGAATTAGAGGAGGAGATGAGACGGAATTACATGATACAACAGCAGAAACTCTTACATTACGTCAATCAAGGGTAGAGCAAGCAGGAACAAGTTAGGTTAATACAGGGCAAGCAAAATTGGGTCAAAGTGTAAGTAGTAAGGAATATGTTTGCAGGAGGTATATTGCAAATTGTAAATAGATTACTGTTACATGTTTATAGAATCAAATAGTCGAATTTCCAATGAACTTTGTGAAATTGGTGGCAAACTTTCAGAAACAGACAGAATGAGTTCTAAAATGAGCAATAAGACTTCAGTAACAAAATCTAAAATAGTTAATGAACTAAATGCTCAAATTGCTAAATTTAAACAAGTGTTAGGTGACCAAATAACAGCCATTAATAAACAGGTATGAAAGCTAAATGAAAAAGTGAAAGTTATAGAAGAAAGGGGTGGGGTAACTTAGAATAGTGCCTTAAGATGGAGGTTGCCTGAAAGAGTACAATGGGGTTAGGACTGCAGACTTGATGACTCTATTGATCATTTCCTGAAGTATGTAGACAAGCTGGATATGGGATTTGAGACAACAGCTGGAAATTTTTTTTGAGTAAGTGAGAGGAAGTTGTGGACATAACAACTACAGTAATAATAGTAATAACTAAGAAGTTGTAGCAGTAATACCTGGAATTATTACCCAGAGAGACAACACATGCAAGGTTACTCGAAGATCAATGTGCTTAGAAATGATAATAGAGTGTTTGAATATAGAAGCAGACCACATAAAGAGTACAATCAGCCACAAAACCCTTTAGACCTAATGATGGGGAGAATGGCTTGTTAAACAGCAAACCTCTCCATTGGCAGCCCAAAATGTGAGAGCTTACAATAATGTTAATGCAGGGACCACTGATAATGATCAAGGTTTAAATCAGAATTCTAATGATAATACAGGTGTACCAAGCAAATACAGTTGCCATTGGTGAAGAATGTTAGAGTGGGATAAGAAAAGAACACTTAACCACAGCAGTAAAGAAACACTGTTTGACAAGTTAAGTTTAGAAGAATGGGTTTACACAATTTGTTCAGCCAAGAACTTGGGGATGGACTAGAAGGTAAAACCAGTGGAGAAGTATGTATATATTAGCAGAAGTACGAGGACAAGATACATATAACAAGCTAACTGACATTTTTCTGAAGGGTAATACTGTAAATGAAGATATTGAAGAATTGAAAGGTGCAGACGAAAAATAAGTGAGCTGTTTTGTTAGCTTAAGTGAATATATGTTAAAAGACAAAGAAAATTAAGTTTCGGATATTGTGAAACTGAGATGTTATGGGGAGTTTTAAAGAGGATATCAGTTACCTGAAAACTGCATGTTGGAAATGACTGAATCTGCTCAGTGTATCATAGAAATGGGGATGAAGACAATTTAAATACAGAACAAAATTCACAGTGTGTAAAACCAGTTGTTGCTATGGGAAAAGATAAAAGGTTTCTTTACAGTATCTGAATGAGTTTTAGTATAATTACTTGTACCATGTGTTTTGGGGAAAAATGTCAGCAAAAAATAAATAAATAAATAAATATGCACACACACACAACTGTATCCAAGACAGTGGAAAAAGTATCAAAAGGTATTTTGTAATTACTTTTCAAAGACAGTAATAGGAAGTAAAACTCAATTAATGTAGAGAGACTGTTTGAAAATGGCAGTGGAGAGATGAAAGGTCACAGTTCTGAAGAAAGTATCAAACTGATTAAGCGAGTAGCATACGTCAGTGGATGATACAGCATTGATTTTGATGACATGGAAAGAGACTTATTAGAAGAAACTGTGCATAAGCAACCTGTAAGTTAGTACAAAGCCCTTTTGTCAATATAAAAGTTGGAGCATGGAAGGGAAAGTGTCTGATAGTCTCAGGGAATAAATCTCTGCAACACCAGAAGCACTCTGAAAAGAACTTATTTAAAGGACCAGGTCACATCAAATAACCAGTGATGAGAGTGAAGGCCAAGAGAGCTATAGGTAGACACAGAAAACAAAATAAATATCAAGCACTGATTATATTTTATACCAGTGAGTCAGTGCTTAACCCTCTGCACACCAAGCTAAAATACTTTATGGTATACCAGGAGGGGGGGACCATGGAACCCACAAAGCAAAATGTACTATTGGGTGTGGTAAATCTACAGAAACAAAAATAATCACATAGTATAACAAAGTATTGGAAAAAGAATAATCATCTACAATATCTTTTTCAAATATAGCATCTATTGGTAATTACACACTTTTCAATTTGAATCAATGCAATTTTTGCACACTTTTTCCATTTTCACAAGTAGCGTGTTCACTACACACAAACAAATACTGTTTGTCACATTTTGGTTTCCTCTCATCTTTTTTTTTTTAAAAGGACACAGTTTGTAAACGTCCACCACTGCCATCACTTGCAGTGGTTCAGTTAAACTTGGCTACTGTGTCAATGGACTTGCATCTTCACCAAACAATAATGACTTCATTGATGTTCCTCTGTTTGTAACATTTTGTTCTGATTATACATTCTTGGCTTGTCATATGGCTTCATAAATTCATGTCCTAGGCTTAGCAAATATTTTCTCCTTCTGCTGAATGCAAGAGCCTTCCAGTTAGGATTTCTGTCTTACAAGTAAAGTAGGCATTAATGGCTATTGTATCAGTCATGTTCAAGAGTAGCAGAAATGGCCATAGTCGTATCACATGAATACTTATTTATCACTTTGTCCATTTTTCTGTGCTGCAATTGTCATCATGATGTTCAGAACTCAAAATGATTACTGCCTTGTTCTTTTAGGCTTGTATGATACTAAGACTTTTTGAAAATTGTGGTTTCAGTGGCACTGGTTGAAGTTCAGATGTTGTTTCAGCTTGTTTTCTCAAGGGGACCAGTCAATGTTAGCCCTTGTTTCAGGAGCTCCTGTGCAAGTGGAACACTACTACAAAGGTTTTCTGTTGTAAACACCATATCCAATTCCTAAAGGAGATGCAAGCCCCACTACAAATCTAGCACTTTGATTCTTTTCCATAGATCCTTCTTTCCCTGTGTATACCTGCAATTTGAAGGCATAGGAGGATTCAACATTGCAGAGGGCCCAAATTTGTATGCTGTATCTACCTTTATTTCATGTAAACCCTAAATGGATGTTTCCCTAGGAAAGCTACCAACTGCTGATCCACTGTCCAATAGCTACTTGGATAATACTCTAACAGCACTCCTATTTGGAAGCTGTAAATATGTTTTCATTACTTCTTTTACATCTCATTAACCATGTAAATCATATTTCTTCTGTAAATTCAGATTTTTAGACATGTTTGTTTCACAACACAATGTGCTATAGTAACAGAACTGAAGGAATTGACTAACAGTGAAAAATGTGTGATTGAAAATTAATACACATAACAATGCATTAAAATTTAAAACATTCATTTCACACCTGTACCAACACAGCTTTCTACAATATGCAATATATGTGTATTTTCATCTCATGTGGAGTCCCAAGTTGGGTAATGAAAGGACCCAAATAAAAATTGCAATTATTATTTAGAATGTAGATAAATTTACTTAAAAATTTAATGGTGGTAGTATTTAGTACAAAAAACTAAACAATGTCACATAGTCTGAAAAATAGAAACTACTAAAATATAAACTATCCCTGAAAGAATTAATGATCTGTTTCATAAATTTTAGTGTATAAACTAGTTGCCCAGTCTGGATCAACTACATAATTTTACCAAATACCTTTAGCTCCCGAGTCAGGGAATTAGCTTTCTTGTACAATGGAAAATATTACCAATGTCAGGTAGTTCCTTTGGACTGACTGGTTCACTAGCAACATTTATCAGACCTTTGGGCTCTGTGTTAGGGCAACTCTTGAGGTCTACATTAACGATCTATGTATGTGATATTGCTGCATGTAGTCAGAACTGGGAAGCCCATTACTGGGTCATAAAATTCAATGTTAACCTTTTGAAAACATCATAATCTAGTCACGTATTTTATATTTGAAAATTTTGAAAAAATGTTAATTGATTTTAATTATTTCTTATACCACATTCTGCATTTGTACTAAATTTTACAGCAAATTTTAAGCCAAAAATGTATATCTAAGTAGTCAATGTGTGTTTGCGCAACAAATGTCATTTTCATGTTTTCAGATTCAGGACTATTCTTACATGTCAATATATCTTTAAGAAGTAGGTTGGTGAATAAAAGTCTAGGTACATTGATTAAATGTACATTTTTAAGGATTTTTTGTAGTGGTCATGAAGTCCACCTCTCCATGGAAAATGTGTTGGCATTGATAAGATCATGCTAAAGTACAGTTTCACATTCTTTGCAGTGCTTCGAGAATTTCGAATTAAATTCTAGAACCACTCAGCCTTCCACCGTTTTGAACACCTGATATTTTAGAGGGAGGTGGAAGGTGAGTAGGAGAAATGAATATGCCCTAATGCACGTTGCCTATTTGTATATGCAAGGGGAAAAAATAATTGGACCCAGCAGCCGAACAGTGGCAGACAAGTACCTGCTTTACATTCCACAGTCTCCATGTACATGTCAAGAAGAACAAGGAAATTTTATGTGGTATTCTGTGCTTTTTAGTGTCTCTGTTGAGTGCAAAAAAACTAATGATGAACTTAATATAAATTTCTATGTTCATTCATGTATTGGACTCATTTCAGACTAGAGACTTTTGAATTACTTCAAGTTTTGGACATGATTGAAGTAAGACACATGTCTGCTATTTGAATATGTGTAAATGAGTCTAATGTTTAAGGAATAAGTTAGCTAGCAGAAGTTAATGTCTGTGGAAGTTGAAAATATATGGTGATTGAACTGAAAAGTATTTTACGACTACGAAATTATTTCAAGGATAGAGAAGTATTTTAATAAATTCCTTTACCAGCTATAGTCTTCAGAGAAGAAGCTTTTGGGAGATCATTGTAGCTAATTACCCAGAGAAGAGGATTGGCTACACACAACTTGCAAGTTAAATTGAATTGAGAGACATGTCTGCCTTGCAACCCAATACCACACTGTCTCTTGTCGTCTGAAAATGTTAGATCTTGACACATAATTTATATCAAGAAACTAATTAATTTTTATAAGATACACTGATTTTGTTTGGCAATTGCTGTTGAGTTGACTGTGATTGTAACAAGAAGCAAACCAATGCTTTTCATTGACACTGGGTGTCTCATGAAAGATGTGATAAGCTCTATTTGTTTGGCCTGATTCCAGTTACGCAATGAAAAAATGAAGTCACAATATCTACTGAAACACCTGAGAAAGTGGACCTGATGACTCTTGGGAGAGACACCTAGTGTGTGTGTGTGTGTGTGTGTGTGTGTGTGTGTGTGTGTGTGTCCCAAGAGTCATCAGGTGCATTTTCCTGGGTGTTTCAGTAGATATTTGCAATATTGTATTTGCATTATCTAGCCAGAATTAACTCAAATAAATAGTGTTCATCATTTTGTTTATGCAATGTCCAGTGTCAATGAAAAGCATCGATTTGTTTCCCACAAACAAAATTATTTTTAAAGTGGAATTCTACATGGCAACTCTATGGAGAGGTCCCAGATCAGTCTAGGTGATGTTTGTTTTATTGATATATATTAACAGCGACAGTAAGACATGAAGTACTTTGGCAGTGACTCAGTAGTGCTTGATGATAGCAGACACCCCAGGTAAGGGCATTAGTGTTGATGCTGGAGCACTGGTTATTTGCTATGTTTTACTGTATCTGATAATATACATCGATAAAACATATCACGCAAGACAAATCTGGGAGCACTATATCTTTTGGGCACATAAAACTCCACTTTAAACATCATATTTTTTGTAGTGGGAAACAAACCGACACTTCCTAGAAATGCTGGGTGTTCCATGAGGAAAGCGATGAGCAGTATTTGTGTGGACTGACTCCATCTACACAAAGCAAAAATGAAATTGCAAATATCGACTGAAACACCAGAGAAAATGTGCCTGGTGGCACATAGGAGAGGCATCCTGTGTGTGTTTGTGTGTGTGATGTAAGCTGACTATGATCCCTTTATCTCTGAATAGTGTTAATAATATGTTCTTCATATTCTTACTTACTACAACCTTTTTCTTTAATCCTAGGAACTTACAGGATTCTGGATATGGATAGTAATATATGTAATAAACAGTTCCCAAGTTTTCTATATACACATATATTTTATCATAAAGGCTGATACACATGAACACTGCATGAAGTACAAAGGTAGACTGAATTAAAGATGGTGGCTCATCAGAGCACTTAATATTCCAAAGATTCGAATTTGAGTGGTCGATGTGGCCTACCGATGCCACACAGCCGCACCCCCCACAGTACAGAGACTTGTGGGGGAGATCGTGCGGGTGTCAGTATCGGCATGAGTGGTGGTCTGTCGGGTCAGCATGCAAAGGTGTGGAGGGCACGCACTTGTGCAACTCGTAATCCTTCAAAAACCAGCGGGATGGGGGAGGGGGGAATGATGCTTCAGCCAACTCTGGAGTATCGGTATGGAAGAGGAGGCAGCATGTCAGAGTGCCTTCCCCGAATCCAGACTGAACCATCTGAAAAAATGAAAGCTCGAACACATGATGGGTCACACTCTTGTGGCAGGGACAAGCTGTGCACTATCTTGATGTTGAGTTCCTCGGTGAGGGTTGGATCTGTGCTGTTGGTGAGCAGTACAAGCACACAATTATCTAACACAATAATTGACACATCGTCAACTCAATCAGGTGGTATGTTGCAGCGCAAAACAAAGGATGGGTTGTCCGCGTTTCTAGTACCTGAAATGTCTTCAAATCCTGTGAGTGGGGATGATGACGACATGCCGCAGGAACCTGCAAACTGTGGTGGTGAATCATTGGACAGAGAAAACCCAACCATAGTTTGGAAGGACTCATTAACGGGTTCGTCAAAAGAACATTTGCTTGGGCAGTCTGACTGGGATGGCAGAGGGGTGTCAGAGTCTACAAAGGCAGGCTTGAGCCTGTGTAGAGAAACGGTTTGCAGATGATCTTATATCATAATGTCGAACATTGTCTTGCCCCTCCAGAGTACTTTGAAAGGGCCGAGGTAAGGGTGTTGTAAGGGTTGTCTGACAGTCGTCCCTGAGCATGACGTGTGAGCAGGAGTTGAGTGCGGTGGGCACGTAAGTGTCAGGTGGGTGTAGCCGGGTGTTTCTAAAGTGTGCACGCATCCTTCTGATAAAGTCTGGGAAGCAGGGGGAATCCCCAGGACCTTGGGGAAGAATTAGTTTCCCAGGGAAAACTTGGTTTTCATTGAAAATGAGCCGGCCCGTGTGGCTGAGCGGTTCTAGGCACTTCAGTCAGGAACTGTGCGACTGCTACGGTCACAGGTTCGAATCCTGCCTCGAGCATGGATGTATGTATTGTGGACAGTATATACCTGTGGTCCTCTGGCGAAGGCAGGGGACAGATAAGGTCAATATGTCCATGACGGAAACGTCCCTTAGGGATGTCAAACTTGCTGAGTGGTGGAGAGGTGTGACGTCCTATTTTGTTTTGTTGACAGGAAATGCAGCTGCATGCCCATGTTTGACAGTCCCAATTCACATCTTTCCACACAAAATTCTTGGTGACGAGGTGAATGGTGACTCATATGTTGGGGTGAGCGATATTATTCGAGGTGTCAGAAACCTGTCCGCACAGCATGGCCAGGAGCAAAGGCAGCAGAATGCCCACAGAAGAGTCGCACCACACTTCATCAGAAATGCAAGGGAACTTAGCCTTGGTGAACACTAGCGAAGACTGCTGGTCCATGAGCAGAACCTGAGTGTCCTTGTCCGAAGCCTGTAGAGCGGTGAGGTCAGATAAATCAACAAAACTTGAAATGGCATTGATCTGTGAGAGGAGATCAGCAGAGATATTCTCCATGCCTTTGATATAGCATACGTCTATAGTAAATTGAGAGACCAGGTCGAAGTGGCAGAAATGTTGGGAGGGAGTATCCTCTTGTGGGTTGCAGAAGCTGTCCACCAGCAGTTTGTGATCAGTAAGAATGAAGAAAGGACGGGCCTCAATGTCAGTGCAAAAATGTTTGATAGCCTCATACACCACCAGAAGCTCTCTATCGAAAGCAGAATATTTCTTTTGTGCTGTAGACAGTTATTTGGAGAAGAAACAAAGTAGAGAAACTGTGTCACTCCAACTGCAATGCCGCTGGCATCCGGAGTGATGAACAGATCGGCAGACGGATCCAGGTGGGCGAGTATGATTGCGTGAGCTAAAGCTGTTTTAAGAGCCCTGAAAGCCTCTATAATGGGTTCAATCCAATAGATTGGTTTCACGCCCGACGTTTGTTTGCTGGAGAGTGAGTCCATCAGCGGGGCCTGCACGGTGGCAGCAGAAGGCAGAGGACGGTGGTAATAATCTATAGTACCTAGGAAACATCTGAGTTCTTTTTACATAGCTGGGGGTGGCAATGATGTGATAGCCTGCCTGTGGGATTTGGGAGGTTGTATTCCATCTGCAGAGACAGCGTAACCCAGAAATGTTAAAGAAGACTGACGCAATTGGAAATTTTCTTTGTTGACCTTGACACTGTTGGATGCCAAAGTTTGGAGGACCTGGGTTAAATGATCTTCATGATCGTCATTGTATTTGCTAAAAATGAGTACGTCATCCAGGTATGCAAAACAGAACTCAAATCATCGTAAGATGGAATGAATGAAACGTTGTCACATTTGTGCCACATTCTTTAAACCAAATGGAATGAAATTGTACTGGAACAAACTGAGCAATGTGATGATCACAGTCTTTGGAACATCCCGTTTACAGTCAATCACACTGAAGAGTGTGGCGCCAGATAACAAATGAGTGAAATCATTTATATTTGGCTCAAGGTAATTGTCCATGACCAGTGGTGGCTCTGAGCACTATGGGACTTAACTTCTTAGGTCATAAGTCCCCTAGACCTTAGAACTACTTAAACCTAACTAACCTAAGGACATCACACACATCCATGCCTGAGGCATGATTCGAACCTGCGACCATAGTGACTGTAACGTCTAGAACCACTTGGCCACTCCGGCTGGCATTATCCATGACAGTCGAGCATTTAAATGTCTGTAATCACCATACATTCGAAAAGAACCATTATTTTTGGTGACAAAGTGAATTGGTGAAGACCAATTGCTGTCCGATGGCTGTAGAATGCCTGCCTCCAGAAGTTTGTTAATATGCTGCCGGGCTGTGTGCAACTTAATAGTGTTGAGGCATCTAACCTTGTGTCTTATAGGAGGGCTAGCAGTGGTAATTATCTTGTGTGTCATTCCGTCAGTGACGGAAAAGTCTGACAACTGCACATGATGCCAAGTTAAGTTCTGATGTGGAGTTTTGGGACAAGTGGGGCTAGATGAGGCATAGCCATAAGTGCGAGTGGGAAAAAGCAGCACAAAAGTCACATGCCTATTACATGAGCAGGGTATGCACTTGTTTGTAGAGGTCAGCTGTGCACACAGCATGGAACAGAGTGGGGCACACAGTGTCTGTCTGTTTTTAACTTTGCCTTGAGTAACCGGCAATGGGTGAGAGAGGCCCTGGCATCACTCGAGGGACAACAATGGCCGACGAGTTGATTGGTCAGCATGTGGGAGAGGGGGAATGTTTGTCAACAAGAGGAGCAGCTGCCTGCGTAGTGGGTGTGGTCCGGCTGTACGAGCGATTGTTATTAGAGATACTGTTTGAAACATGAGGCACTGGGCATAGTGGGCACTTGGGTGGTGTGGAGGTTACTGAACGTAAATCGTTACATGCTATGAACGTTTTTGTACTAACCTGATATGTGTTTGAACTGATGCTTGGCAATGAAGTTCGATCCGGTGAAGGAACTGCGGACTGTAGTTTAACAGCGAGGTACAAGCCACAGTGAGCTCGTTATAAGTGTGAGCAATGTGTTGTTTCAGCTCGTCATTCTCCAGGTGGAGGTGCATCACTGAGTCATATTCTGAAAGTAGGTTAGTGACAAAGGTCACAATTTTGCCTGTGAGGTCAGAACACTCGTGAACTAAATCCCATCTTGAGGCAGAAATGGAACGAGGAGTATGGGTGCCGGAGCACGGTATCTGAGTGTTAGGCAGGTGGTGTAACAATGAACACTAGAATAGGTTCAGGGAGAGCTTGTAATGGAACAAAAAATCCATAATGAGAATACATAATAAACAGTTCCCAAGTTTTCTATATACACATATATTTTACTACAAAGACTGATATCCAGAATGAGATTTTCACTCTGTAGCGGAGTGTGCACTGATATGAAACTTCCTGGCAGATTAAAACTGTGTGCCCGACCGAGACACGAACTCGGGACCTTTGCCTTTCGCGGGCAAGTGCTCTACCATCTGAGCTACTGAAGCACGACTCACGCCCAGTACTCACAGCTTTACTTCTGCCAGTATCTCGTCTCCTACCTTCCAAACTTTACAGAAGCTCTTCTGTGAAACTTGCAGAACTAGCACTCCTGAAAGAAAGGATATAGCGGAGACATGGTTTAGCCACAGCACTTGCCCGCAAAAGGCAAAGGTCCAGAGTTCGAGTCTCGGTCGGGCACACAGTTTTAGTCTGCCAGGAAGTTTCAAAGACTGATATTCATGAACACTGCATGAAGTACAAAGGCAGACTGAATTAAACATGGTGGCTCGTCAGAGCAGTTAATATTCCGAAGATTGTAATTTGTATGGTCGATGTTACCTATTGAATACCATTATCATCATTTCCTTACATGCTGTAACCTTCTGATAAACCTATGACCTAAACTGAAGGGAACTGTACCATCCTAACACCGAAGTTTATTTCTCATCCAACAAATCTGAACTCGGAGTTCCTTATTTAAATTCATTCGTGGATAAAGTCTTAATTTTTCAGCCATTTTTCAACTACAAAGGTACCATAAGATACTTTGTATGTAGTTAAGACAATCTGTGTTCTGAACTAGGATTTCATGGATTTATGGCAAAATCTTGTATCTTGGGAAATCAACATGAAGTTGATGCACCATCCAATCCAACAAGGAAGAAGAGAACAAAGGAAGATACACAATGCCAGGAATTGTGAAGATTCCAATGCCATTGCCTCAAAAAACTGTAAATGCCCAGGAGAGGTGAAGGACAATACACATGAAGAAAAACAGCACTTTCTTTGTATGAACGGACAAACAAGCACCATAATGCAAACTGAATAGCTAACATGATACTCCTTACACAAAGTCAGACTTTTAATATCAATTTAAATAATTACTACCTTTTTGAATGTTGCATTTCACAGCTTGTATTTCCAAGATACAGCAGTCACATTATTAATCTATGCACTCATTTACACTCGTTAGCTGCAGTACAGAGATTGTAAGATAAATTCACCAATTTTAAGTAGCATTTAACATGTTAGTGACATGAATAAAATAGTTCTAACTTAAATCGGGGCAAATTTGTTAGAATTCCATGCACTGCAGAATATGAATGGAATCCTATTGTAACACTTAACACGCGATATTGATACTTTCACTTTATAATTGGTCTTTGAGCAACAAAACTCAATTGCCTAGGTATTGAGAAATCCAATTTTTGTTTTTACACTCATGCTCATAACAGGAACAACAACTTCTTCTAAGCTATTTGAGATGCTGACATGCACTTGCTGATATAATAGGTGAATTAATTTCTTCCAGTTAATAATATCTGATGACAAGCAAAACCCCTTGCATGACTGACACTCCATAATAATGCTGTACTAATAAAGAGCAAATAAATTTATTGGACAGTCATTCTCCATCTATTCTCTAAATAACAATAAAAATTACCGAAACAAGGAAGAAACATTGAAATTCAAAAACTACATAATTTACAAAATGTTGTATTACAAAATTATTTATCTTCCTTGAAATTTATGTCTCATTAAAAAGCTCAGGTCCTGGAAAGTATGGAAAAATTTTCACTTTCCATCAAACTTACTGTATTGATAGCTATTTTAAATGAGTAACTGTAACACTATATCGTCAAAATACAATTGATTCATCTTTATGTGAAAATTGAAATTCCATGTCTGTTCTTAAAGTGTTAAAATAATTGAACAGCATCAAAAAAATCACACCTTTAAGTACCAGTAGCTCAAAATCATAATGTTGCCGAGGAAGTCCAGAATTTTTCTCTAATCAAATCACATGAGCTGGTTAACAAATTAAATCTTAAAAACATAGCCTAATTTCACAGTTAACATTATTTAATTTATTTACAAGAAGCAGTCATATCTGTTCTGTTTTTAACACCAATATTGTTTTTTTGATAAACAGCTGTGTAAGAAAGTGGCACTATAAGAGATAATTTGATACTGGAAGTTTCTCAAAGTAAAGCTGGCTTGCAATGTGCAAAAACTTGAGTGCAGACATGTTTCCATCAAGATGTCTCAAATCAGTTAGTGTACAATGTATGCACTGGGTAGCTGTTAACCAATCGGTGAATAAATGAAGATATTTATCAGAATGAATGACCTTTCCACTTACTTAAGAGACAATAGAGGACAACAATACCTCTATCCTACATGGAACATTGAATCTGAGAGAACACAAGCAATGGTATAAGGTGGAGAAGAACACCACAATGAAAATTAAGTTCGAAAACATTCATTTTATTCAGTTTCAGCTAAGTCTGCAGGAATGACTTAGGACAGCACCTATGAATCCCATACAATAAAACTGTGGGTCAGTTACAATACTTATCACTAAAAAAGTCCCATTACTGTAAGAGCTCTGAACACAAGGTTTTTAGTGATCATACTATATGAAATTATATTTCTCAGCAACTAATATCAAGTTTTTAAATTAGGAACAAATACCATCTCTGATTTATAAAACTGCTCCCACAAATGATATTTCAAAACTAGTTTTTCCTCTTCACTGTGGCTTGCACAAGGCTTTACAGTAAAGAACAGCTACAAAGTAAGATATGGGATTTTGCCATTTCGTAGGAAAATCAGTCATCAGCTGAATGAAAGAAAAAATAAGTTTCCGTATTTTTTGTTTTGCTAATAAGATAATAAGAAAAGGTAAATTTTAAAATCTCTTACTTCAAAAAATATATATAATGAGAAAACTTACATTCTTAAGTCGTTCATTTTCTCCTTTCAGTTTCTCAATCTCATCCAGCAAATTCTGATCCTGTGCACCTGTTTGTTGCTTCGCTGCATCCAGTTCCTAGAAACACAATTATCAAATTAGGAAGCAGCAGAATACAGACATAAATTTAAACATAACAGTGTTTCTTCAGAATGTGTCATCATTTTCAATTAAAGTACATGAAACCCAAATCCTCTTATTAAGTTATGAAATACTTTGTAAAAAAGCAATGGCTTGATGAGCAAATGCATTTGAATACTGATCCCATATGTTACATTGGGTATATATCTTTAACTATAAGTTTATTAACAACGTATCCTTGTTTAGTTGTTAATTCACTAATTATATCTTCTCTTCAGTGGGGCCCAGAGCATGTATTATGTCACAGTCCGTAGTGAATAATTCCAGGAAAATGCAGATCATTTATTTAGTAACCTCCTTCTTTACTACAAGCTTTTTTGGCTCTAGCACCATTCCCAACTAAACATCTAGTTGGAATAGATACACTTATTGCATCAGTGAGCAACTGTTAACTGGCTATTTGTTGCTAAATAATTTTAATTGGGTAAGTTTTGTTTATACAGAATATTTTCATGAGCATTCATTGTGATGTTAATAAACTCTTCAAAAATTGTGTTTAGTTAATACTGCCTGAACAGCAGTGAGTTTTTAAATTAATTTGCCCTTCTTCAAACCCCCATAGCAATAAGCATACATGCTGCATCTCCAAGAGCCAAAGATATCTTCAACAAAATTGGTTATTTATATGAATGCAAAAAACCATAATTAATGTTACAACATGTCTTCCTGCCACACATTTTATAGTGATTTACCAGCACTTGAACTATTCATTTACATTGTTCACTCTGTGGCTAATCTAATTTTGAGATGCTCATATTTTACATAACACACTACATAAAATTATATTTCTCAGTAACTGAATCAAAACATAACATTTGAGACCATGTCATGTTAAAACAATGGCATCACTGGAAGTGGATAAGATAAGGCATGTTGCACATTACTCTCCCAGCCATTGTAGGGTTTCATGACTGGAACTGCTACTTCTCAGTCAAGTAGCTCCTCAGTTCACCTAACAAGGTCTGGGTGCACCCCACTTTCCAACAGCAGCTGGAAGACCAGAACAGTCACCCATCTTTAAAATCAAGATGGCCACGAGTGTAGAAGTGTGTGAATCTAACTTGAGAAATAGTTATAGTTATGCTGTTAAAAAGGGAGTTTGTAAGAATTGTAAGAATGAAATAACAACGGTAAAAGAATGAATTGCTAGCTTACAATTCATAGTCAGTTCCTTAAGAAGCGATATTGACTCACTGAAGAAAGAAAATCGGGCCCTGCGATTGAAGCCAGCACTAAGTGAAGTGATGCAAGACAAAAGTAATATATCGTCCGAGTGGGTAAAAGTGCCGTACAAAAATAGTGTTCCAACTACACAAATATCATGTTTTGCAAACAAGTGACTGTGATAACGACTCTCCAAATGATCTTGAACTTGAAAAAGTCAGTGAACTGAAAATAAATGGCGTTTTTTCAAATAATGTCAACAACAAACACAGGTAATCAGGGAAAAAGAGTAATGTACTATTACTAACAGACAGTCGTGGCAGGAATCTATCCAGCATGCTCCTTGAGAAAAATCGCGACATAGCAGTGACTAGTGTATTGAAACCGGGAGCAGGATGTAAAAAATGTTGCAGACATTAACTCTCAGATGAAATTAATGCAAGAAAATGACTTTATCGTCTGTATAATAGGTTCAAACGATGTGGCAAAAAATGAAGCGGAGGTTTGCGTGAAAACACTACAGAATTTTTTACAACCTAATAAATGCAGAAACACAGTAGTTGCCACACTACCTCACAGGCATGATCTGATTTATAGTTCGTGTGTAAACAAAGAAATTCGGAAAACAAACATTAAAATAAGGAAATTGTGTTCTCAACACACTAAGTGCGATGTACTGGATATAAGCATGCTGCATCGAAATCTCCACACGAAGCATGGAATGCATTTGAACTATGAAGGGAAAAGATTTGTTTGTGATCGTGTTAGTGAAATAATTAAAGAAAGACTTGTAAGGGAGAGAACAATTTATCAGCTTCCTAAACATCCTTCCAAAAGCCAGGAAAACAAAATAAATAAGAAAGAAGAACGAAAATACAACACTGCTGACGTTCCTAATTTAAACTAGAGGTATGTGATGCTGTAAATATGATTCCCAATTACCAAATCGTGAATACGCCCGAACTAAAAATTTATCACCATAATGTGCAATCCCTGTGTAATAAGATCGATGAAATTGACGTTCTATTAACACACGAACTTAATGATATCTCAGTGTTATGCATTTCTGAGCACTGGCTTAACCCAAAATTAATCCAGAATACGAAAATAAACAAATTTGTCTTGGCTACTTACTGCTGCAGACAAAACAGCAAGCAGGTTGGGGTAGCAATTTATGCAAAGGATAATGTAGATTTTATTACACTACCTGACTTAACTAGGGCAAATGTAGAAAAGGATTATGAAATTGCAGCTATAAAAATTACTCAATTCAACCAACAGTTTACCGATCACCGTCCAGGAATTTTGAACTTTTCTTAAACAAAATGGAGTCACTGCTAAATAAAGTAAATAAAATGGATTCTGAATTGATAATCTGTGGGGACTTCAATATTGACTTCCTCACGAATAGTGGAAATAGGGAGACCATTTTGAACCTTGCAACGTCCTACAATTTAAAGGCTGAAGTAAAAGCAGCTACCCGAGTATCAGAAACTTGCCAAACAGCTCTAGATCAGTTTCTAGTCAAGAAGAGTTTACACAACACCTCACTAAGAATTTTCAATGCAGGTTTTAGTGATCATCTTGCTCAAATATTAAGTATAAAAGTACAAGGCAGTATTATTAACGATATGTCTTTCAGAACAGCAGATCGAAGTTATAATCAGCATAATGTGAACTACTTCAACAACTTATTACAGAAAGAAAAATGGCTAGGAGTGTACAAAATGAACGATATAAATGAAAAATTCAACACTTTCATTGATGTATTAACCCATTTCTTTGAACTTGCGTTCCCACTGAAAACATTAACCATATGGGGAAACTGTAGAACAAACAGCTGGATCACAAAGGGAATAAGAGTTTCATGCCAGAAGAAAAGACTTCTTAATGAAATATGTAACTCAAAAAAATTCCTCACCTGTAGTACGCGCATACTATAAAAAATACTCCAAAATATTAAGAAATCTAATAAAAGCAGCAAAAATAATGCATAATGATGAAATCATTTATAATTCAGCTAATAAATCAAAGGCTATGTGGAGTGTTATAAAAAAAGAATGCGGAGAATACAGACAACCTTGGAAAAATATAACACTATCACATAAAAATAAAAAAGTAACAAACCCCTTAGAAGTAGCCAACACATTTAACAACTTTTTCACAGTTGTTGCTGAAAATATGTTACAGTCAAACTTTAAGAGCACCCAGGCAAATGAATATAAAATAAGTGCATTTAGAGGATCAATGTACATCAGTTCTGTTTCACAAGATGAAGTAGCTAAAGCAATAAAAGGACTAAAAAATTCCAAATCGGCAGGTATTGATGGCATACCTGCAACAATGTTAAAGAAGAGCGCATCAAACCTGATTGAAGTACTCACACATTTATGCAACTGCTCACTTCAGGCAGGCATTTTCCCTGATGTGTTGAAAACATCAAAATTTATTCCTGTATATAAAAAAGGGGATAAAGACAATGTAAATAACTACAGACCCATCACAATTTCCTCCTGCATCTCTAAAGTACTGGAAAAAGTGATGTATGAGAAACTTATGAAATTTATTAATAAAAACAGCATCCTATGTAATGAACAACATGGATTCAGAAATAAGAGGTCAACAACAACTGCTATCTATGAGTGCATCAATTCCATTCTAAACTTGATGGACAAAAAACAGGAAACAATAGGAGTCTTTATTGACTTGTCAAAAGCTTTTGACATGGTGGATCATAAAATTCTGCTATCAAAGCTAGAAAGATATGGTATTCGAGGTCTGTCCAACAAGTGGATCAGTTCCTTCCTGACAAATCGTATGCAGGCAGTGTGCGTCAAGCACACAAATATTGAACTGAAAACTGTATCTAATCACTTATCTGACTACAAACAAATAAAATGTGGTGTACCCCAAGGATTCGTATTGAGACCCCTTCTGTTTCTTCTGTACATAAATGATCTAAGCTTAAATATTGATGCACACAAAACAATCATATTTGCAGATGACACCATGATTCTACTAAAAGGAAGCGACGATGAACAGTTACAGCAGACAGTAAACATGGTCACGAAACAACTTAGTAACTGGGCACAGAGTAATCAGCTTGTAATAAACAGTAAGAAAACCATTGCTCTAAAATTCCACAATGTTCCTAACAAGGACATGTTTATCCCATCAGTCTCTATCAATGACGAGCCAGTTGGTAACAGTACTGAAACCAAATTCTTAGGACTTTGGCTGCAGAGTAACATCAGATGGAATAAGCATATTGAATATCTCAATGCTGAACTGAGCAAAACATGTTATCTTCTTTGTTCATTAAAATCATGCTGTAGTGAGAAAACAGTATTGAATGCATATCATGCGTACTTTCATTCTCGTCTTAGATATGGGGTCACCTTCTGGGGAAACTCTAAAACAGCTAATAGCACTTTTAAACTACAAAAAAGGGCCATTAGAATCTTGTTTGGGTGCAAGCCTAGAGACTCTTGTAAACACCTGTTTAAGAAATCTGGTATTCCCCATTACCATGTGTATACATTATGGAAACCCTTTTGTTCTTTAAATTAAATGTAATAGACAATGACCAGAGACTACAAAAAAAACTGTGATATACATGAGCACTTTACCAGACAAAACAGAAACTTACATATGACTCACATCAGCACAGCACTGTGCCAAAAAGGTACTTTTCACATGGGAGTTAAGTTTTTAACAAACTTCCTGAAAACATAAAAGCTATCACTGAGGTCAATACATTTAGAAAATATTTAAAGTCATATTTACAGCATCACTGCTTTTACTCCATTGAAGAATATTTAAATTTATGAAATGTGTTATATAAATACTTACTTATGTGTAAAGTGTATTACTGTCAGCTTACATACGTATGCCTTGAAATTACTTTCAGCCTGTATATTTATAACTTGACTTGTCCAATGCCTTATGCATAAACTGCTATGTAGACAACAGGACCAATAAAATACAATCTACAATCCAAGTGCCAGTCAAGCCAAACAATACTTAACTTTGATGATCAGGTAGGAACCATTGCACTATAGCACAGTCCTGTCATTTGCTAGTGAGCTAATAAGATAATGTCAGTTTTAATATGTCACTCTATAAAAAAAGTTATAATGGAGAAAACTTACATTTTTAAGTCTTTCATTTTCTTCCTTCAGTTTTTGGATATCAGCCAGCAAATTCTGATCCTCTGCACCTGCTTGTTGTTTAGCTGCATCCAGTTCTGCTCTCAGAGACTGCACCTCCTACAAACAAAATTGTCATAAAACTAAGTATAAGATAATAGAAGTGAATTTAAAGATAACTGTGTTCCTTATGAATGTATAATTGCTTTCAATTAAAATACATGAAAACCAGATCATTTTATGAAGCTACAAATGTAGTTGAAAAGAGCATTGGCTTGATGATCAGATAAAGTTGAATACTGAAACTTCCTAGCAGATTAAAACTGTGTGCCAGACCAAGACTCAAACTTGGGACCTTTGCCTTTCATGGAAAAGTGCTCTGGCAGCTGAGCTACCCAAGCACATCTCATGACCCATTATCACAGCTTCAATTCTGCCAGTACCTTGTCTCCTACCTTCCAAACTTAACATAAGCTCTTCTGTGAACCTTGCAGAACTAGCACTCCTAGAAGAAAGGATATTGCTGAGACATGGCATAGCCACATCCTATGCGATGTTTCCTTTCCCTCGGGAGTACTAGTTGTGCAAGGTTCACAGAAGAACTTCTGTGAAGTTTGGAAGGTACTGGCAGAACTGAAGCTGTTATGAAAGGTTGTGAGTCATGCTTGGGTAGCTCTGATAGTAGAGCCCTTGCCTGTGAAAGGTGAAGGTCCCAAGATCGAGTCTAGGTCCCAAGATCGAGTCTAGGTCCAGGTCCAGCACACAGTTTTAGTCTCCCAGGAAGTTTCATATCAGCACACACTCTGCTGCTGAGTGAAAATCTCATTCTGGAAACTTAAATACTGTTCCAAATGTTATATTTATGGATTTCTTTATGTACAAGTTTATTACCAGTGTAAGATAAATTGAATCCACATATCATAATTACATTACATAGTAAGGAGTACCTTCAAAGATATCAAGATTCTCTTTCATCATCCACAGAGAATGAATGGATCAAAACCACAGGATTAACTATCAAGGTATGCTGAATAGCTTTGTAGCTTTATTTCAACATAATTTGGTATCCTTATTACGCACCATCAAAAAAAATTATTGTTGAGTGTAGCAGTGTTATAAAGAAAATGACTGTGGCATCTAAAATAAATTATGACTTTCTACACAGCAAGCACTTCACAGCACTGCACAGAAACAATATAGTTGTTAAGGAAAGCTACAAAAACACAGCTTACAGGTGCAAGATATTAGTTTAAGAAATAAAGGAATGGAATTATAAAATTAAAGAATTTTTTTGATTTTGCTTGAAATGGCAAGATGTGCTGCAAACTTGATTGGTCTGCACATGGGTAAGTAGGAGATTCAAGTAAAGATGTTCTCAGTGCTTCACACAAACAGCCACTATTTATGGCAACAATGAGAAAAATAGAGATGAGGTACTACAGCTCAAAATATCAACAGAATGCATACAGCAATCAATGAAGGCGTAGAAAATAAACACAAAGGGATCAGGAATTTTTGAGGGAATGTGCGCCAATGATGACCAGTCCTTACATCTGATACTAAAAAAAAGAATGTAAAATATATGGTTTCCTGCAAAATAAGGGTAGAGATAAACTATTGAGTTTGTAGCAGTACCATACTGTAATCAATATAAGAAATTAAAAATACTTTTTATATTGTGTACACTAATGAGGTGATATCGGACAATGGGTAGCAAAATTTCATGTTAATAGTTTTCTTTGTATTGGATATGTTGAAGCAGATACCATATTTTTGAAACAGTGATCAAATGTTGGGATAGTACATTTTGTAAGAGAAGAAGTGGAATTTTCAAAACCTGTGTCAACATATTGCTCAGAATACGTTAAAGATTTTACTTACAAGAAACTGACTAACAAAAACAAATTCTTGTTAGGTATCATAGCTCCCCAGATGGTAATTTAAATGTGCACCTGGAAAAAATGTACATGGTGATTCAGGAGGAATGCCACATAATTTGTAAGGTGATTCTACATGTGAAAATAAACTGAAAAAGTCCTACACACATCCATGAATCATTGTGAAGACAATTGTAAATATTACTTACTGAAATGCTGTATAGGAACTGTGGTGGACAGAATAATAGAGGGACAGATTACTGATTCATGACAAAAAGTTCCCCATCTATCTCAATCCACTTGTCAACATTTTGGTGGGTGTGTTGTGTTTCACATCGAACATAATCTTGGTGAGCTTAATGTCAGCACCAACAACAGTGTTGTGAGTTGCAAGGTCATCACAGGTACTGTACACAACCAGTTTTAACCAGCTACATAAAAAAAAGTATAATGGGGGTAGGTCATGTGATCTGGCATGCCAGTTAATGGATCCACCATGGCAATTCTGCTTTTAAGGAAATGTGATATTCAGAAACTGGGATAATTGTCTAGTACAGTGAATCAGTGATCCATCATGTTACACATATATTTGCCATTGTTGCTATAATATCACAGGTTCCCAAAAGTGTAGGTAGGTCTTCTATCAGAAAATATGTGTATGTTGTGCTATTTGACAAAAAGGCAGGCCCTTGCACCAGGTCATCAGGCATACCACACCAGATGTTCTATGAGAACATGTGTTCTAGTGTAATGGGGTTCACCATCATCTATATATGAGAATGTGTGTGTTCATGATACCATTGCTTGTAACTGTAGCCTCAACTGTAAATAAAGTGTAGTGTGTGACTCACAAATTTGTTGTCTGCTTACTGAGTCAGTTGGATGCAGACGTTGTACAGGCTGAACATTAAATGGCTACAAGTCCTTGAAATGTTATGTATGACACACTCAAATTTGTGGAATATTGAGTTGACAAGTATTGTGCCATGTACTGTTGGTGTGACTCAGTTGTACCATAGCAATAATGTCTTCCCTTTCCTCAATTGGCTGGATGGCACACATGATATTAAAGTGTACATCCAATGCATGTAATATTTGATGAACCCTGGAAAGTACCTCGACACAGGGGAAAGATCTCTGGTGTTCTGTTACAGCCAAACAGGCACTGCCAACACAGTAGCTGTACCAGACAACATGTCTGCATATCCTGCATTAGTTAATGTATGTGGCATCTTGTCACAGATACAATGGACTGCACAATTAAACAACATCTGAGCATGACACACATAGGCCTCATGACTGCTCATTGATACAACCCATGATTGCACACTAGGTACTCTTGCAACTGTCACCTCTGAGTGAAGTCAGAGTTCTATCATCTGTTGCAGAACCCCCACACCACTTGTAGAATGGATCAGTCATCTATATTACCATTATTCTGTCCACAATAATGCCAACATAGCATTTCAGTAAGTAATATTCACTTTGTCTTCATATGCATTCATGAATGTGCATAGTCATCAACACACTCTAGTTTCATAATGAGCAAAAATCAGACTGAGATTCACAGGATTTGTTATTATTATGGCTGGCCAGTGTGGCCGTGTGGTTCTAGGCACTTCAGTCTGGAACCGCGTGACCGCTACGGTCGCAGGTTCGAATCCTGGCTCGGGCATGGATGCGTGTGATGTCCTTAGATTGGTTAGGTTTAAGTAGTTCTAAGTTCTAGGGGACTGATGACCACAGATGTTAAGTCCCATAGTGCTCAGAGCCATTTGAACCTTTTTTTGTTATTATTATTTGAAGTTACTCCTGAATCACCCTTTATTTTAGAAATATGAGAAACTGTATTTATTGATTTCAATAAAGGAATAGCAAATGTAAATGTGAACTTGAATTTATATAAAGATGATTTGACTCTCGCAACTGGAGGTGGAGACTTTACGTATATGACCCTTTTCTCTCGCACTTTATACTTGCTAACTGGTGATGGTGCATATACAGAAGGAATAGTACATCATGCAGCTACAGATGCTTTGAAAGGATAATGACACTTAAGACTGTTAACAGTTTAAGTTGCAAAACTGCAAATTGAAACGAAAAAATGACATCACATATTCTTGTTCACTGGTAAGGGAATCAGAAGAATGGAATGTAAAATAAAACTGTATAACTGATACACAAAGCTGAAAAAATTTGGAAAACTTGCTGATGTTGCATGAATGCCTACATGGAAAGAACTGAGCAGATAGTAAATACTGTTGTATAAAAAGGAGACCACTCCCCAAATAGCAGAAGCATTGAGTTGTCGGTAGGATTACAGAAAAGAAAGAAAATGCAATACTTTTACAGTTATCCTTTTATGAGTTAAGAGTGAAAAAATACGCACTCAAAACACTCACATACACTCACCTATGCAAACTACATTGTGCTGGCTGGATTAACAGTGCCAAAGCTATTTTTTTCCAGGTGGATGGTTGTGATGGTGGGTGGTGTGGATAGAGTGAAAGGTATGCAGCAGACACATGTCAGGGAGGGGGACTATGGGAGGAAGTGACAGACTGGAAGAAAGGGCAACTGTTGGGTTGAGAGTGTGGGGACAGTGGTTTATCTGAGATTGAGGCCACGATGACTATGGGTGTGGTGGATGGTTTTAAGGATAACTCCCATCTGCGTAGTTTATAGAGGCTGGTGGTGGAAGGAAGAATGCAAATGCCTCAGGCTGTGAAGCAGCCACTGAAACTGAGCCTATTGTGCTCACCTTCATGTAGTGCCACCATGTGGTCACCTTTTTTATTGATAATAGTTTTGTGGTGGCCATTCATCCAGGTGAACAGCTGCTTTGTAGTGACATAAAAAGCTCTGAAGAATCTGCAGGAGAGATGGTAAATTATGCGACTCCTTTCACAGGTGGCCCGAGCTCTGAAGGGGTAAGATAAGTCTCTGACAGGACTGGAGTAGGAGATGCTGGGTTGATGATTGGGCAGGTCTTGCACGTTGGTCTGACGCAGGCATCTGTGGAGTGGGGGTGGTATAGAGAAGAATTGGGATTATGTGTATTTTGGGAAGGTGACAGAACACCAACTCTGGAGGAGTGGGAAGGTTCTTGGGTACAATGTCATCCATTTTAGGACAGCATAAGAGATAATGAAAGGTCTGCAAAGGTTATGGGTGAGTTGTTCCAGTCCAGGGTGATATAGGCTGATGAGGGAAGGCACTCATTTGTATCTAATTCTTGATTGTGGTGATAGGATTGGGCAATGAGAGGATATGGCATGTGAAATCTGTTTGTGGACTGGGTTTCTGGGATATTGCCTGCCTGTGGAGGCCTCTGTGAGTCCTTCAGCATACAGGGCAAGGGAGAGTTCATCACACATTGCCCATGGGTGGCTACACAATTTGTGCGACATTTTTCTTTATGTAAGAGGTCTGTCAGCTCTCAAAATACAAGTACCGTTGCTGGATAGTGGGTTTAATGAGGGCAGATGTGTCAATGGAGGTATCAGAGAGATGGAGGAGAACATTCAGGAAGGTGACACACTGGGTAGATGAGGACAAGGTGAACCACATAGGAAAGAAGCTGTTATAAAGGAATGTGAACAGGGTGTCTTGACCCTGAGTCCTGATAATGAAGATATCATCAAAGTACCTGATCAGACTAGACGTTGGGTGTCTTGGGAGGTTAGGTAAGTGTCTACTTGATGGCCCATAAAGAGGTTGGCATTGAACGGTGCCTCACAGGAACCTTGTCTGTGCAGCTGATTTGTTGCATACCTTCCCTTGAAAGGAGAAGTAGTTGTGAGACAGGGTACAGTTGGTGAAGTGTGTATGGAAGGATGTCATGGATTTGCAGTCAGAAGGACAGAGAGAGAAGTAGTGACCAAAATGTTCAAGACAATGGCCATGAGGGTATTGTTGTATATGGAGGTAGCGTGAACAGTGACAAGTCAGACACACCAATTATGACACCTTCCAGTCATTGCAACTCACACATCCTTCCCACAGAATATTTCACTTTTCCTTGTTCCTTCTCACAGTCAACTTATTAGCGATCAAATATCTTCATGCCAGAAAACCATCCTATTGCTCCCAGGACTATTTATCCCACCCACTTCCCTCCATTTGCACATACTGTATCACTCAGTTCCCCTTTAACCATTTAACACTTTCACCTCTTCATTTCCTGTGTCATTTAGTATTTCCTAACATCATCCATGCCCCAATATATACCTGGTTCATTTTTCTGCACCATATGAGAATATTATCCCTCTCTCTAAGCCACATGTAGTTTCTTAAATGCTCTGAAACCATGGAAACCCCACTATACCCTAACCACAAAAAGTCCATTCTCTGTATCCCAACCACCTATTCACAGAGACCTTCAGCTTCTCAGATTGTGCCAGTCACTATCACTCATGAACACGGTACTGCAAAAGACCTGTCCATAGCACAGGCTGCCCAGAAGCACTTCTACTCCCTCCTCAAGATATTGTTACTGTGAAAACCTCACTGCATATACAACACATCTGAAACAGAAGCACTTTCACTCCAGAACCTGGAGGAGCATTACAGACACTACCTCCATAAATTGTCCAACTTTTGACAGTTGGATTGATAGATTATTCCTGTTGACATCTTATGTTTACAGTTTACTCTTTTTAATGCTTTGTAGTTACCGTGTCATTCAAAATTCCAAAGTATTTTACAAAAAATATTCTATACAAACAAAACATACATGAGCATAATGATCTAGCAACAAATAGATAGTTGACAGTTTACTCACTGATGCAATATAGGCATCTATTCCAACTAGACGTTTACCTGAGAACTGCACTATAGCCAAAACAAAGAAGGAGAATTATTGATTAAACCATCTGCAGTTTACACGGAATTGTTCACTACAAATATTTGTTAATAATGTTATGTAACAGGGACAATCTTCAAAGATGTTATGATTATCTTTCTTAAAGCAATCCAAAGAGAATGAATGGATTAATACCACATGATTAACTACCGCTGTATGCTGAATACTTTTGTGCCTTCATCCAAAGTTGGTATCCGTATGACTTCCTGTCTGACCAAAATTATTGTGAGAGTACCAGTGTTCTAAACAATGTCATTGTGGCATTTACATTAACTTATGACTTCAAATATTAAAATATGATTTCCTGCTTTTGTTGATTTCAGTACAGAAATACCAAATGTGAATAAGCAATTCTCAGAAACTTTTTAAATATTTTTAAGTAACTTAATTTGAATTGTACAAATAAGATTGCTACTTGTAAGGGCGCCTACTTACACAATACAATTGTGAATATCTATTAAGACAATTAGACACAGACACACCAATGTTCAAGTCTCATTCATAGCAAACCTCCACCCCCCCCCCCCCCCCTCCCTCCCGTCCCCCTCTTCCCCCAGTTAAAGCATTCCAATTTTGCATCTCCACAGTGTGATATTTTAGATATTTTCTTCTGTTACTGTTAACCTTGTTTCAACATTAAGACCTGTTACCCTTGTGTCAATGTTAAGACACAACATGAACTTCTTACAGATGTAAAAGACAACTTTGCTTCATCTATGACACAAACAAAGCCAATAGAAAATAACAGTGGGTACAATAAGATTATCTGTATCCAGTTGGGTACAAGAAAAAACAACAGGTAGGCTTCAGCAGATTGCACATTATGCTACACACAATAAATCTGTGGTGACTATCGACCAAGGCATGGCCAATTTGGCCAATTTCTTTGCCGCAGTCTGTGACTGTGCGCCAAATTTTACACGCGTGGAGGGAGACCAACTGTATATGTGTGCTTCCGAGTAATAAAATAGTTTTTATTACATGTGGTATAGTGTGTATCATTGGATTCTGGAGTCCTACAATACTAAAACCCATACTTGTGACCCTGAATTTTGTTCACGAGTGCTAAAATGAATTTTCGTGCCATTGAGCAGTACACAATAGATCGCTTGCCACCTACCATACCGCACAACTGCCAACTAAGTTTCCCAATGGACGCTTCAGCATGGTTTCCAACTATTCACCATGTGTTTGTAAAAGTTTGATGCAGTTTCCGAACACACCTATTAGCAGTACACAACAGAACAGTGCTTCTGCATTCCCACAGCCTCATGTGCCGGCATTAGGTGCGCACAATAACTTTCTGTTATTGTACATGAGTCAGCAGTCGTGTGGCAATGTTCCGTAACAATAGAATGTTTTTCACGTACAAAACTTTGAATATGAATGTTTTACATCGAGTGTGAACTTTCCACATGTTCCGAGTGCTCAATGATGGCCAACACAATGTGCTCAAACTTCAGTGAATATGTTTACAGTTTTCCCAAGTGGCAGTGTGAGCTTTCCAGTCGAATCAGTGGTGGTACAAATCGAGCCGGACGCCCAAGATAGGAAATTTCATGTTTATTACGGAACTCCACAGTTTGCACCCCCCCCTCCCCTACCCCCCCCCCCCTCCCCAGCACACACACACACACACACACACACACACACACACACACACACACACACACACCTGCATCCACTTTGTGAATGTTTCCGATGGCACACGTCATTCCTGCCATGTCTACCACGTGTGTTCAACAAACATTATGTGATTTCAACATTTTTAATGCACCTGTACTCTGTCATTCTCCGCACATTGGTCAACTACAGCCGCGTGCCACTGACAGTGTCAGAAACTGGTACACTGCTACTGCACCCGAGCCAATTAGGCTGCAGAACTATGGACAGGGAGCGACAGATTCTGATAAACAGCTACCACCCCTTCACAAGGACCACTCACACACATGGTTTGCCTTGGTCTACCACGTCCTGTAGCTACACAGTGTTGCCGATGACAATTCAAAGTTCCTTTGCCTACTATGTCACCTCCATGATGAACTGGACCTGATCTGCGATATTGTGGCTTCGCCTCCCACTATGGACAAATATGCATTCACCCAACATACCATCCACAAGCGACTATCCACATCGACACAGGAAGCTATCCGCCTCATCAGTCACAAGTTGCTGGGTTCCAGATCCCCGTCACAGCTCTGGTGTCATCTCCACACCATGATAGACACACGTCACATGCCAGATGTTACACTTTGATACATCTGGTTGCTCAAACTTCCTCCGGAAGTTCAAATTCAACTTCTTCATGTGACTTCAGCCACACTAGATGCCAAACTGAAGATCACAGACAAGGAATACAATATTCTGCCCCCCCCCCCCCCTCCCCCGCCACAGGCTATTATTCAGGAACTTTTAGATAATAAGACTATTTGCCCTTCTTCTAGTAGTTAGTCGTCACCCATTCATTTGATGCCCAAGAAAGATGACACTTTCCACCTCTGCGGTGATTATTGGCCACTTTGCACCAGAACAATTCTACATAATTATCCTATCCCAAATATTCAAGAGTTTGTTTCCCAACTGCACGGGGCTCGAATTTTCAGTTTAATGAACTGTCACAATGCGTGTCAGCAACTGCCAATGATACCGGAGGATGTTGAAAAAACTGCTATCATCACCCTGTTTGGGTTGGTCAGTATTTGTTTATACTTGTTTATAAGGTTCATCCTTAAAAATGCTGCACAGATGTGGCAACGGTTCTTCAACTCATTGGTCAGAAAACTGGACTTTGCATATGCCTACCTGGATGACTTGCTAATTTTTTCTTCCTCCCTTGAGGAACATGAGGAACATTTAAACACAGTGTTCCAATTATTAAAAGCAAACGGTGTCACAGTGAATGATGCTAAATCACAACTCCGCCACACTAGTGTCACATTTCTGGGCCACAGGGTTTCTGCCAACAGCATCCACCCCCTACCCGAACGGGTTGAGGCCATTAGCATGGTGCCTTTGCCTAAAGATTTTCAGGGCCTCCGCCACTTCCTTGTAACTGTAAATTACTACTGCAAACACATCCCCCTTGCCACTGACATACAAGCCCCAGTGACGGATGCTCTTGCAGGAAAAAACACTTCAGGGACTCGGGCAGTCATGTGGACTCCAGATATGCATTGCGCATTTGATAACCTAAAGTCAGCCTTACACAAAGCCGTTATGTGCACTCACGACATTCCTCATGCTCCCATCTCACTTACTACAGATGCGAGTGATAGAGCAGTAGGGGTGGTACTTCAGCAATCCATGGGTTCTGTTATACAGGCTACCCAGATTTTTCTCCCACAAACTGTCTGCTTCCCAACATAAATGGTCGACCTTCAACTCGGAACTGTTTGTGCATTCGCGCCATCACATGTCTGGTATGTGAACATGTCATTTGGCCTGGCATGATAAAACAATGTTGCAGTTGGGCTTGTGAGCATGCAAAAGTAGGATGTGATGCACAGCACCCCATGGGTATGTTCGATGTGGCAAAAAGAAGATTTCAGCACATACACATTGATACTGTCAGGCCCTTACCCCCCCTCGGGCCTCCTCTGTTACATACTGTCCACCATTGACAGGCTTACCCCGCTGGGTATAGGTAATTCCTCTTACTAGTATCACAGCTGACGCAGTGGCCCACTACCAAATATTTTCAGGACGATATCCGAGGTCGCCATCCAATGGTATTTACCAACCATGAGCCATTGGTATATGCTTTCCATAACCTAGGCAAGGAGTCGCCCCCGAGATGTTTTCATCATATGGACCTCATATGTCAGTTTATGAATGACATATGTTACATCAGAGGGGCAGACAACGTCGTTACCAATTTTCTATCACATGTGTTGATTTTATCCTCACAACTGGACCTCAGTGAACTCCCTAAATTGCAGACAGAGGATACTGAACTCACCTCATTGTGCTCTGTTGTTAAAACAGGACCTAAACTAGAGTTACAGATGCTTCCTGGGTTTTCACCACCCATCTGGTGCGACATTTCAACAGGACACATACGTCTGATGATTCTTGCACCTCTCCGCCGGAACATTTTTAATAGTATTCACGCCCTGGCATTTGAGCCACCACATGTATGGTGTGTGAAAGTTTCATTTGGCCTGGCGTGATAAAGAATGTCGTGTGCAAAAGTAGGACATCACGCACAGCCTCCCATGGCTAAGTTCAATGTGGCAAAAAGAAGATTCCAGCACATACAGATTGATATTGTCAGGCCCTTACCCACCTTGGGCCCCTTCTTTTACATACTGTCCACCATTGACAGTTTTACCTGCTGGGTAGAGGTAATTCCCCTCACCAGTATCACAGCCAACGCAGTGGCCCGAGCCATTTTATTAATGTGGATCTCGTGTCTCGGCTCCCCGGTTTCTATAACCACTGACCAGGGCCACCAGTTTGAGTCCACTCTCTTACAACAGCTTTGTGACTGTGTGGGGTGAAACGATTTAGGACTACAGCTTACCACCCCTAGAGCAATGGGCTTGCCGAACGCTGGCACCGAACGCTTAAAGCTTCCCTGATGTGCCACAGAGGTGAGTGGGCCAACGCCTTACCGTGGGTAATGTTAGGCATTTAGGCCACATACAAAGAGGACCTTGGCACATCCCTTGCAGAAGTACTGTGCAGAGAACCCCTCACACTCCCAGCAGAGCTAGTGAAGCCTTCACTCCCTCCAGATTAAATATGCGACTCGACATTCGTCGGGAATGTTAAGGAGTTAATCGCTAACAATTGCGTGCCTCCACCTCGACCGCATTTGCCCCCTCCCATATTTCTGCATAAGGACTTGGTGTCACGCACTCATGTCGTGGTGCATGATGACACTGTCGGACCGGCACTCAGACCTCTATACTCAGGCCCACACAGAGTCATATTGGGGTGTACCAACACGTTCGAAGTGCTCATTAATGGCACACCTCAAACGGTATCTGTCTGCTGTCTCAAACCGGGATGGTCTCTGGGAGAACTACCTGATACCCCACCCAGTCAGCCCAGACTCCCTGCTACACCCGCCTCACACGAGGCATCTACCGACTGTCCGCAGATGAGTAACACCTATTCCCGCACTTGTGACATTACCCACTCCAAGTCATGTGACAGTGCCACAGGGTGTCTAACATTCCCATACAGAGTGTTGTGTGTGATGACTCCCCCTCCTACAGGCAGCCCCCCGCCTCTCCCCAGTTAGGATTCAGTGACGTATCAGGAGCCAGCCTCAGAACAGGTGATGTTGTCGGCGACGACTCGTGTGGAGATGCTGTCAACCCGTATACGGGAGTGGTAGTGAATGTCAACACAGATTTTATTTGTGGCTCTAAAGTGTTTTTTGTGATGCAGCCAGATAATGTGTGTATCTTCTATGAATGATCCAGCTCCCCCAATGACAACTTAACCCACATTCACCTTCTGCAGTCTGTCCCCTTGCCTGCTGGTACTGACACATCCATGGTAAAAGTACTATGTACTGCAACAGGCATTCAGGTCTGCTACCCCGGCTCCTCACAACCCTCAGTCGCTTTCCCGGATCCCTCGACTGCTGTACGAGGATTCACCTGGTCAGGCAAGACCATCCACCCCCCTCACTGGCTTGAAGACTTCAATTACTGATGTAATGTAATGTAAGACATGGTTTCAGTTTAAACACCCTCTCCCTCCTCCCTGGGTGTTTCCTTTACATGTATGCCCCAATATTTATGTTTTGTGCTCCATACTCTTTGGGGCGGGGGGCGGGGGGGCTAATGTTGTGACTATCGACCAAGTCGTGTGTAATATCTTTCATTAGCCAAGTACTTTGTGGCAGTTTGTGGGCACACATGAAAGGTTACACACATGGAGAGAGACCAAGAATGTATCTAACTGTATACGTGTGCTTCTGAGTAATAAAATAGTGTTTATTACATGTGGTATAGTGTGCATCATTTGATTCTGCAGTCCTACAACACTAAAACCCATAGATCCATTTTGTACATTGGATGCCCACATTGGATGCTTCACAGAACCAGTTTGTACACATATGAGCAACATTAACTTTCCAAAAGATGTTCTGAGAAAACACATTTCATTTACAAACAAAGAGCCACTCACTGGATCATACTTTACTGGCTGTATGGAACACCCCAGCAGCTTTTTGTTTATTCACTGAGTCTTGCAGCAGTCTACACAGTTACTCAGCAGCTCTATTCCTTCAAAATATTCACCCAAAAAACGAAATACAGCATAGAAAATAATGAAAATCATAGAGGTTAGACAGAGAGTGCTCTTTTTACAATGAGTGATTTTGAAAATTATTTGTGCAAGTAATTTCTTATTGGATATATTTTGATATAAATAGTGGTGTGTGAGATACAACCACGTGAGTGATGATGCATTGGTCACATTCACAAGTGATGTGCTAACTGACTCATGAAGCTTTGTACTTACATCTTGAGAGAATGCTTCAGCCAGACCTTGCCATATTGTTGTATGAACAACAACACCCTCAAATTAACAGGATGATGATAATGAACTCTCAAAAATTGTATAGTTTATGTTGTGGTCAAATTTTACTTTACACCCCAGTAATCACACTGACCAAGAATATTCCCCAATCACTAAAACTCCCTAGCAGAAGAATCTTCCCAGTTACTGTAACAAATGATTACTAATACACTTATCTAACGTAATTTCTGTATTTTGCCAAGGTTCCTGAGCTTTTTTTTTTTTTCTGTCTCAACACTTCCATTCACAGTCTCTAGCATAATATAGATTAAAACTGGATGACTACCAGTTTTTATTGAGTCTCTTGACAATTTGGTGAATTTAAGCACAGACTACTATCTAACCATATATTTATCTTGCTGCTGCAAAATAAAACTATCATCATTCAAATTCTGCCTTTACTACTGCCTGAACAACAATGAGTTTTTCGATGAAATTGCCCTTCTTTATAATCCTGTAGCAATAAGCATACACGCTACGTCACCAAGAGGTAAACATGTCCCCAACTAATTGGTTTTTAATGTGAATGCAAAAAAAACATTATTAATATTAGAACAGGTCTTTTTGCCACACATTTCATAGTGATTTACCACCACTTGGTATACTCATGTACATTGTTCTCTACTGCTAATCTATTTTTGAGATTCTCATGCTTAAGAAAAACATCTCTGAGTATGCAGGATATTTTACATTACACACTACATGGAATTGTATTTCTCAGTAATAGAATAAAAATAGAAACAAATCCCATTTGTGACCATGTCATCTTCAACCAAAGTCATTACTGGAAATGGGTATGATGGGGCATGTAGTAAGCACATGACTCTCCCAGCCATTGTTAGGTTTCATCACTGGAACTACTACTTCTCAGTCAAATAGCTTCTCAGTTCACCTCACAAGGGCTGAGTACACCTCACTTTCCAACAGCAGTTGGAAGACCAGAACAGGCACCCATCCAAGCACTAGAGAAGCCAAACAACACTTAACTTCGATGATCATGTAGGAACCAGTGTTACCACTGTGGCAAGGCCCTGTCATTTCCTAGTGAGCTAATAAGATAATATTAGTTCTAATATCTCATTCTCTACAAAAATTTATAATGGAGAAAACTTACATTATTGAGTCTTTCATTTTCTTCCTTCAGTTTTTGGATTTCAGCCTGCAAATTCTGATCCTCTGCACCTGCTTGTTGTTTAGCTGTATCCAGTTCTGCTTTCAGAGATTGTAGCTCCTGGAAACCCAATTGTCATAAAACTAAGTATAAGGCCATAGATGTGAATTTAAACATAACTTTGTTCCTTATGAATGTATAATTGCTTTAAATTAAAGTATGTGAAAACCAGATCCTTTTATGAAGCTACAAAATGTAGGTGAAAAGAGCAATGGCTTGATGATCAGATAAACAGGAATATTCTTCTAAATTTTATGTTGTATGGATATCTTTACATATAAATTTATTAATAGTGTAAGATACACTGAGTCCTTAATTCGCCATTATGTTACATAGTAAGGAGAACCTCCAAAGACGTCATGATTCTTGTCCATAATCCACAGAGAATGAACAGATTAAAACCACATGATTAAGTTTCAAACAAAGTTGGTATCCATATTACTGACTATCTGGAAAGAAATTATTGTGAGAGAGCAGTGTTCTAAACAACATAGCTGTGGCATCTAAAATAAATTATGACTTTCTACACAGCAAGAACTTCACACTGCAGTATATAACAGTAAATATAATGCAGAGAAACAATATAGTCATTAAGGAAATGCAAGCTACAAGGACACAGTGTACAGATACAAGACATAGTTTGAGCAGTACAGGAATTGGAACAAATATTAAAGAAATTTTGGCTTCTGCTTGAAATGGCAGATGATGTGCTGCTAGCTTGATTGGTATACATATGGATAAGTAGGAGATTTGAGTACAGGTGTTCTCGGTGCTTCAAACAAATAGCCACTTTGTACCACAACAATGAGAAAAGTAGAGGTGAGGTACAATAGCTCAAAATATCAACAGAAAGTATACAGCAATCAGTGTGGGGGGAAAAAATAATCATAAAGAGATCAGCAATTTTTGAGTGAATGAGAACCAACAATGACCAGTCCTTACACTTAGCACTAAAAAGGAAGAATATAAAATATATGGTTTCTTGCAAAATACGGGTAGAGATGAACTGTTGACTTTGTTGGTGTATCATACTGTAAGCAAAATTATAAATTAAAAATACCTGTACAAGTAATATTGCTTATATTAATGAGGTGATACTGACAATTGGTGTCAAAATTTCAATTTAATAGTTTTGTTTGTACTGGATACATTGAAGCAGTGGTTGAATGTAGGGATAGTAAGTTTTGTAAGAGAGGAAGTGAAATTATCGAAATGTGTCAATGTATTGTTCAGAACAAGATAGAAATTTCACTAGCAAAAAACTGACTAACAAATTCTTGTTAGGTATCACAGCTCACCAGATGGTAATGAAAATGCACACCTGTAAAAAAATATATACATGGTGATTCAGGAGGAACATCACATAATTTGTAAGGTGATTCTAAATGTGAAAATAAACTAAAAAAAGTCCTATGAACACATGTCTTTAGTTCCTCTCTTGTTTTGCCATCCGTTCCTTAAACCATTCCCCCCCCCCCCCCTCCCCAGCGATTATGATTAACATACATGAGTGTAATCTGTATTTTTATAAAAGAAAAGGATGGCCGTCAGTTGTAAAAAATATACCATCAGGTCTAATTTTGTGCTTATTTTTGTGTATATAAATGGTTTCCTAATTTATTTTGACTATTCCTTGTTCAAATCTTTTGTTATAGGGTAAAATCAGTTATTGTTTCATGACTTAAATTCTATTGTTGACTTGTAGAAAATATAAATTTTGTGATAATTGTAAGCATTTGGATGATGGACTACTAGTATTCGTCAAGTATTCATTTGGCTCTATTCGAAAACATGTTAGCAGAGCTAGCCCTTGATTAAATCCAAAATAATTACCAGGTTTGTCAAAAGTATTGTTTATATAACTATATCCTTAATATAACTAATTGAACAAATAATTTAGCCTAGCTTTTGTGGTAGAACAAACTATTAAAAAGGAGGAATTTTTTTATATATTCAATTAATTGAATGAGTTGTGTTTTACTTGTAATTACTGTAAATTAAATATTGGACAATGTACAGTTCCAGCTCCTTTTATTGTGAGGATGTATAAGGAGCCAAATTTTGGTCCTGAGACAGTCAGTCCATGGCCAATTTTCAGATGGGAAGTCTGTATCAGTTAAAGTAATAATAATGTAGTGAAATAAATGTAACACAAATAGGCCATGAGTTAAAACAATGACAGTGTCTGTTCAATTTATTTGAGAAATAGTGTCATACATACCTGATTGTTCCGCAAGAACTGTGAACTGGTGGTTAGGGTATTTACTGCTCATAGATGTACAATAGCAAACTATTGCAGCAGTATGCTGATGTTTGTCTGCAAGCTATTAATGAGGCTTATCATTAACCAATAGTGAACTTGCCATATAACTATGTAATATGTGGGGGTTGTGAACACCAAAAGAAACCGATGACCTCGCTGTTTGGTCTCTTCCCCCAAAACAACCCCAACACCAAAAGTAAATAACTGTGAAACACAACTGTGCATCTATCAACTACATCATTTACAGTAGTCAGTGTTGAACTTCCAACAACCCCCCCCCCCCCCCAACCTATTTTTCAGACAGTATAACATTGCAGTACATCAACACTGAGGACTGTCAACGAAGAAATGGTGAATATTGCTATTGGGGCCCTTGCAGGTGATGATTATTTATCTGTACACAGTAAACAAAGACCCACAAACATTGAATAGTGAATTCAAGAATGGTTTACACTACAGTGATTTTAACAAAGTGTGCATATGGTACATGTATCATCGGAGTTTTGTCAAAGACAGTGAACAGGCAATATTATGAGAATGTGAAAATAAATTATTTTCAAAATATCAGAGTTGATATAGCTGCCATTAAACAGGGAGGTGCAACAGCCAATCAGCACATGACTCTCATAGGCACAGTGTGACAGCAGCCATTCAGCGAGTGGGTTCTATGGAGCAGCCACTGAGAACAGGAACAGCCAATCAGCACACAGATGGACACAGCTGATCGGGATAAACAGTACACATCACTGAGAAAATTACAAATTGCTGCAGCCTTGCAGAGGACAAATCAAGATGACAACTCTAGCAGCAGCAGATGAATGAATAAAAATTAGGCAATTTATAGCAAAAGTGATTTTATATTAAGTGATACATAATGAGTGGCCTTAATGAACAAGACAGTGTGATGGGGGAGAACAGACAGCAGGGGAGTGATGTGATTGACAACAAAGCTCTAGAGGTTAAGTTTTTAAATGAACAGAAAGACTCAATTGAGGATTATTTGGAGGATGATAGTATTTATGGAAAATTGGAAGTGACGTTAAGGCAAATAATGTGTAATATGTATATGAAAGGGTTAAACTTGAGAACCAAAATGATCAGATTAAAAATGATTTAAAAATGGAGGTAGAAACCAAGTGTGCAATAGTGGCACAGGAAATAATGATAAAAGGAAATTAAAATGTATATTCAAAATTGGCTCAAATGGAGAAAAAGAATGAAGAGGTACAAAATCTAAAGCATAGAGAAAGTGACAATGGGTCTTATTCTGACAGTAATTGTAATGATGATAGCAATGACAAATCCAGTAGTGATGAGGACGAGGTATTTGAATTTATCATTGATAATGATGGTAATGTGTTAAGTAAAGAAAGAATGAAGGAGGATAGCAGTGGGCCTAATGAAGAGTTATGTCTTAATGAGAATGGTAAGGAGAAAGAGGACTATATTATCTGTCATTTGACTGTGTCTGATAGTTGTTTTGGTAAGCAGGATGATAGCATTTCCAGGGAAAGGATTTGTTGTATGAGGAATATCACATGATAAGTAAAAAGGAAGTGTGACACTCTGTAATAATAGCAAGTGTACAGGATATACATGTTAAGTGTTTACTGGACCATGGTAGTGATTTGAATGGCATTTCACAGGCAGTTTTTGAATCTATTAAGAACACAGAGAGTATAGTAGTGATGCACGTTTCTGGAATAAAAATTATTGGTGCCACTAGTAAACTATCAAAGAGTGTGAAATGAGAGGTATTATGAAATGTGAAATTGCCAGGACAGCTGTTAGAGTGCAGTTTCATGGTGATTCAAAATCTCTGCATTGATGCAATATTTGGGACTAATTTCTTGTGCAGTTAGCAAACAGGGGGTTCAACCCTCTGTGTTGAATTCACTATGTGGTGATAATGCTTACCCAGCTGTCTGTTTCATATTTCATGTTTCCTGAGGCAGTCAAACTCTTCTCCTGTCCTAACTGTAGTATATAAATGAATCAGAAATATTCTCTCTATGACTTTCATGTGACTTTCCCCTTTTATCCCCTCTCCTCCATAATGAAGGAATAAAGTTCCAAAAGTTGGGATACACTAATTTTCTGTTCTGTTTTGTGTATCTATCAGCTGTACTGCGCTGAGGAAGTATTGGCCAGCCCCTCTGTCTCTTAGTTAGTATTTATATTAAAAACTAAAAACCCACTTCGACTGCGAAAAAAGCACCTAGTGTTAAATGTTAACCCAGGTTTCGGCATAGATAACTACACCTTCTTCAGAGCAACAATAAAACCCACAAGTGCCTAAGAAGACCTTTGTCAATGATTAAAAGAACACCATAGCTATACATTTATAAACAGAAAGGAAAGGAAAACACAAACAGTACATATCTACAAAGTCAAAACCACTACTTAACTTAATGGTGTAAGTTCCACCTCACACCGGCCTAAGTTCGATGGGCCACGACCTGCCATAAATGGCAGCTACAAATGCTTGCTCACTTACAAACCTGACCTGCTATCTATGCACATGCACAAGACAGAGGAAGTTACTTGAATGCGCATGCGCATATGAATACGAGAAAGTTTATACATGGGTTGGGGCTAAATAGCCCATATATTCCCAACCATGGATCAACGTATATCAAAAAATGAAACAGATAGAACAAAGAGACGAGCTAAATAGAAGATGGGACCTAAAAATAACTGCACACAGTTGCTTATGCTAGTAAAGAAATTTATATATGGAGCTAACTATGACAACAGGAGGAACTCTTAAAAACTATACCTAAGGCCAGTAGTTATGCGGGGGGAGCTGGGGGGACAAAATCTAAGGACATTGTGGTAATAAAGGTATAGAGATAAAACGTGAGGTGTTCAATGGGCTATAATCACCTTCATCGTAAAAGGAAAATGAGGATAAAAAGAAAGAAGATGAACAGCTTGACCAACTGCACTCGCCAATCAGCGCGTGGATGTGAAATCCACAAATCATCAGCTTTACAATTATGAAGATCGAAGTAAAGGCGCGAAACCTTCAAAAAATTAGCTATTTCTCAGTAGGAGTTGGTCATTGAGGATATTGTCTTTAACATGTTGTAGATGCTTAAAGATCTGCATTTCTTCCAAAACATCCAGTTTTAAGTCCTTAACCTGGCACTAAGTAAGTCGATATTCACTGAAGGGCTCAGCACATGAGCCGTTTGCACAAGGTGTTCCGCATAAGTATAGCCCATAGTACCATCACTGCTTCTAGTAGGAATATGTTCTTTATACCTGAGATCCAGAGCTTGCCCCGTTCGCCTGATGTAAAATTTTGGACAATCCCTGCATGTAATTTTACCTACTACTGATTAGGAAAGTTTATCGCTCTTACTCTGCAGGAGTGAATTAAATTCCTATGTAAACTATTATTAGTAGAACAGGCGACTCTGAAATTATGGGCTCTGAGTAAATGCCCCAGTTTGTAACTTATATTGCCTATGTAAGGGATAGATATCATTGCCACCTGTTTGTCATTTAACGCATCCCCTAGGATGGAAGACGTAATATTATTTTTATTTATTTTCTTGTCATACATCTGTCTTACCAACTGAGGCCTATAGCCATTATTTATAGCAATATTCTCAAGTGTGACCAGTTCATTTTCTACCACATCTGGTGCAAGAGGGATAGCTGTAACTCGTTGAAAATTGGAATGAGTCTGAAGGTATAATATTGTCAGAAAACTTTTTTTCTGAAAAATATTTAATTCAATGCAGTTGTCAACCACAGTTAAAGTGACGTCCAAAAAATGTAAAGACCTAGTATTTGATTCTCACTCAATCGTAAAACAGATATTATGGTGAAGCTCACTAAAAATTGAAAAAAATGGTCTACCTCATTTTGAAAACCATCAATGATTAATAGAATGTCGTCAACATATCTTTTGTAAAATTTTGTTCTCCTAAGAATCTCTCTGTCACTGGCAAAAAATCAGACTCAAAGTAATTCATAAAAAGTCTGATAAAATCCTAGCTAGTGGGCTTCCCATACCCAAACCTGCAGGTAGTAAGTAAAATCTACCATTAAATGTAAAGTAGTTGTGTTTTAAAATGATTCATAGCAGCATTATCAACTCGTTGACCTCTTTATGTTTTTTATGGTGACGTAAATTGCACTCTAGTATTTACAGTGTGTGGTCAATCAGTACATTAGTGTATAAACTTGCTACGTCAAACAAACAAGAGTGTCTTTCCGCCGTCCACCTAACCTTCGTAACCTCTTAGTTCATCCCTATGAAATTCCCAAACTACCTTCCCTACACTCTGGCTCCTACCCTGTAACTGCCCCCAGTGTAAAACCTGTCCCATGCACCCGCCCACCACCACCTATTCCAGTCCTGTAACCTGGAAGGTGTACACGATCAAAGGCAGAGGCATGTGTGAAAGCACCCACGTGATTTACCAACTGACCTGCCTACACTATGAAGCGTTCTATGTGGGAATGACCAGCAACAAACTGTCCATTCGCATGAATGGACACAGGCAGACAATGTTTTTTGGTAATGAGGACCACTCTGTGGCTAAACATGCCTTGGTGCACGGCCAGCACATCTTGGCACAGTGTTATACCGTCCGGGTTATCTGGATACTTCCCACTAACACCAACCTGTCAGAACTCCAGAGATGGGAACTTACCCTTCAGTATATCCTCTCTTCTCGTTATCCACCAGGCCTCAATCTCCGCTAATTTCAATTTGCCACCGCTCATCCCTCACCTGTCTTCCAACAACATCTTTCCCTCTGTACTTTCGCCTCAACTGACATCTCTGCCCAAACTCTTTGCCTTTACAAATGTCTGCTTGTGTCTGTGTATGTGCGGATGGATATGTGTATGTGTGCTAGTGTGTACCTGTCCTTTTTTCCCCAAGGTAAGTCTTTCCGCTCCCAGGATTGGAATGACTCCTTACCTTCTCCTTTAAAACCCACATCCTTTAGTATTTCCCTCTCCTTCCCTCTTTCCTGATGAAGCAACTGTTGGTTGCGAAAGCTTGTATTTTGTGTGTATGTTTGTGTTTGTTTGTGTGTCTATCGACCCGCCAGCACTTTTGTTTGGTAAGTCACATCATCTTTGTTTTTAGATATAAACTCCTGGAAACTGAAATAAGAACACCGTGAATTCATTGTCCCAGGAAGGGGAAACTTTATTGACACATTCCTGGGGTCAGATACATCACATGATCACACTGACAGAACCACAGGCACATAGACACAGGCAACAGAGCATGCACAATGTCGGCACTAGCACAGTGTATTTCCACCTTTCGCAGCAATGCAGGCTGCTATTCTCCCATGGAGATGCTGGATGTAGTCCTGTGGAACGGCTTGCCATGCCATTTCCACCTGGCGCCTCAGTTGGACCAGCGTTCGTGCTGGATGTGCAGACCGCGTGAGACGACACTTCATCCAGTCCCAAACATGCTCAATGGGGGACAGATCCAGAGATCTTGCTGGCCAGGGTAGTTGACTTACACCTTCTAGAGCACGTTGGGTGGCACTGGATACATGCGGACGTGCATTGTCCTGTTGGAACAGCAAGTTCCCTTGCCAGTCTAGGAATGGTAGAACGATGGGTTCGATGACGGTTTGGATGTACCGTGCACTATTCAGTGTCCCCTCGACGATCACCAGAGGTGTACGGCCAGTGTAGGAGATCGCTCCCCACACCATGATGCCGGGTGTTGGCCCTGTGTGCCTCGGTCGTATGCAGTCCTGATTGTGGCGCTCACCTGCACGGCGCCAAACACGCATACGACCATCATTGGCACCAAGGCAGAAGCGACTCTCATCGCTGAAGACGACACGTCTCCATTCATCCCTCCATTCACGCCTGTCGCGACACCACTGGAGGCGGGCTGCACGATGTTGGGGTGTGAGTGGAAGACAGCCTAACAGTGTGTGGGACCGTAGCCCAGCTTCATGGAGACGGTTGCGAATGGTCCTCGCTGATACCCCAGGAGCAACAGTGTCCCTAATTTGCTGGGAAGTGGTGGTGCGGTCCCCTACAGCACTGCGTAGGATCCTACGGTCTTCGCTTGCATCCATGCGTCGCTGCACTCCGGTCCCAGGTCGACGGGCACGTGCACCTTCCGCCGACCACTGGCGACAACATCGATGTACTGTGGAGACCTCACGCCCCATGTGTTGAGCAATTCGGCTGTATGTCCACCCGGCCTCCCGCATGCCCACTATACGCCCTCGCTCAAAGTCCGTCAACTGCACATAAGGTTCACGTCCACGGTGTCGCGGCATGCTACCAGTGTTAAAGACTGCGATGGAACTCCGTATGCCACGGCAAACTGGCTGACACTGACGGCGGCGGTGCACAAATGCTGCGCAGCTAGCGCCATTCGACGGCCAACACCGCGGTTCCTGGTGTGTCCGCTGTGCCGTGCGTGTGATCATTGCTTGTACAGCCCTCTCGCAGTGTCTGGAGCAAGTATGGTGGGTCTGACACACCGGTGTCAATGTGTTCTTTTTTCCATTTCCAGGAGTGTAGTTTTGGTATTTGTTTCACATGTTTATATGAGATTTCCCATTAATCATTTAGATCACCTATATGGTCCACATCCTTCATTGTTTTGTCCCTTTTGTTAGCTATCACTTACATCTGTCATCTAAACACTTTCTCTTCTTCAGTGTTATATATATATATTTTTTCGTCACCAACTGTGCTAGTTTCATTCCCCCACCCCCCACCCCCAATTATCTTCTTCCGTTTATAGTCCACTTCTCTTTATTTATTTAACACTCCATAGTTTTAACTTTCATTATTCGCTGTTCTCCAGCCAATAATCAATGCCAACAATCTTTGTCCAACAAATTTCCACACCTACCAGTATCATCCATTTCCATCAATTTCATGTTGCTGTCGATCTTTTTGTGCTATTGGCTATTTTTCTCTGCCACAGGTAAATTTTTTGCCACCTGGGATCTTTTCTGCGACACCCGCAACCTTTTTTTGCCTCACCCCCTATCTTTTTTGCGACACTGGCGATCTTTTTTTTTGTCACTTGCGATCTTTTTTTGCGCCACTTGCGATCTTTTTTGAGCAACATGTGTTTTTTTCCCCTGATCTGGATATACTTGCTTTTTCTGATCAACCTTTTTCTGTACTTTTCCCTTTTTCCTTCTTTTTTTTATTTACTTTTTTTCTGTATAGTGTTTTTCTTATTTACTGGTCTTCCTTTAGTATTGAACATTACCAACATATTTTCTTTCTCATCTGTCCCTCATTGTTTTATTCCTCCTTATTATTACTATTTCAACTTTATTTATTTACTTTCCCTTCCCACCAGTTACCCACTATGCACCCTAATCCTATACCACATTATTTACATCCATTTTGGAAACATGCCAAACTGCAATCCCATATACTTTTCCTCTAGTCCTGCTTAACCTTTGGAATTACCTTAAAGGGTTCCCATATCTGGGTGCAGTCCCTCCTTCCACCAGTCTCTCCTGGACTTCCAGAACCTTCAATCCTTAGCCCTTACCCAACTTGTCCTGAATCTCTACACTACTTTGTGTAACCACCACTCCTAACAGTTCCTATCTCTCTTCAAATCCTTTACCTCTCAATTCCTGCTTGGAGAATACATTCTGGAGCATCATCCTAGAAGCCAGCTGTAAACTTGAGTTCCATGCCACACACCACCTGAAAAAACTACCACATTGCTGGTGAAATACCTAAGAAGTGGGGTACCTATCTCTATCCACAAACACCAACCACAACAGCACCTTCAACAAACCCTCCTCATAGCCATCAAACCTAGCCTAGCCACCTTACTGAACCTCCCAATCCCAGCACATACACTACACAGACCAAATCTCAACTATAACCACAGCCAAATGCCACATATACCCAGTCCCAATTCAGCTCTAAACCTCTCATCCAGATCCCTCTCTTCTCCAGAGACATCTGTTCTATCAAAAGCCTTAACCTTTAGCCCCACGCCTAAATTCAACCACACTGCCCTGGTTAAAGATCTCCTCTCATTAACCTGGAACCTCAACTGGAAATATCACTTTGCCACCCAAGCACAGCCCCCAAATACTAGACCCAGTGTTGAACCCTGTCTAGAACAGTTCTGACCACCTTATCAAAGGGATCCACCTCCCCCCAAACCCATCCATTGCAGACATTTCAGGAATTCCTCACATCCAGTGTTGCCTCCCAGTCCTTCATGGAGAACATCCTGACAACCCCCAACATCAACTTTGCTGAATGCCGTGCCATTAAAGTGCTGGAAACAGACCACTCTATTGTCATCCTACCGCAGGATAAGGGCTCTACAGCTGTGGTACCTGACTGTGTGGAGTACGTGGCAGAAGGACTGCGTCAACTCTCTGACACCTCAACCTACAAAGCTGTTACCCAGGATCCCATTCCCTTCATTCAGACTGAGCTGCAGATAATCCTAAAACCACAAGGTCTCTCACAAGGTCCCACAAAGGCTTCCATAGACCAACTCACTCCACCTGAGCCACATACCCCTACCTTCTACCTATTACCAAAAATCCAAAACGACAACCATCCTGGCTGTCCCATTGTGGCAGGCTTCAAAGCCTCAACAGAACGTATCTCAGTTCTGGTATACCAACACCTCCAACCTATCACCCGTAGACTCCCATCTTACATCAAAGACACAAACCACTTCCTAGAAAGCTGCAAATCGATTCCCACTCCCCTCCCGCCTGAAACCTTTCTTGTCACCGTACATGCTACATACCTTTACGCAAACATCCCACATTCCCATGGACTCTCTGCCCTTGAACACCACCTCTCCCAATGCCCACCCAAAAATCTTCCAAAAACCTCGTTCCTGATCACACTTAGCAACTTCATCCTCGCCCATAATTACTTCGCTTTTGAAGGCCAGACCTACAAACAAATCAGGGGAACGGCCATGGGAACCAGGATGGCTCCATCCTATGCCAACCTCTTCATGGGCTGCATGGAAGAGTCTTTGCTGAAGACCCAGCAGCTGCTTCCCCTGGCCTGTTATGGGTTTATAGATGACATTTTTGTGGTCTGGAGTCATGGTGAAGAAACACTCCTTAATTTCCTTCATAACCTCACCTCCTTTTCTAATCTGAATTTCACCTGGTCCTTCTCCAAAACCCAAGCCACCTTCTTGGATGTTGATCTTCATCTTGTTGAAGCTCAAATTCACACCTCTGTCCACAGACAAACGACAGTACTTTCACTTTGATAGCTGCCATCCATTCCACATGAAACGTATCTGCTCCAGTGATGAATCCCTTAACAATTACACCAATAACCTAACCAGTGCTTTCCTCTCCCGCAACTGTCCTGCCAGCTTGTCCACAAATAGATCTCCTGAGCAGTACATTCCTCCCCATCCAACAACAATGTTCCCACCCCTAGACCACACAGGAGCATCCCCCTTGTCACCCAATAATACCCTGCCCTCCACTACATCAACTAATTACTCCACCAGAGATATGACTTTCTCAAGCCAAGCCCTGAAATGAGATCGTCCCTTGACAATATTCTCCCCACACCACCCAGAGTTGCTTTTCGTCCCCTCCCCCCTAACCTCCGTAACACCCATGTCAAAACCTACAAAATACTCTGGCCCCCTTCTCTACCCAGTGGTTCCTATGCCTGTAACTGACACTACTGCAAAACCTGCCCCATGCACCCCCCCACAACCACCTACTCCAGCCCTGCTACTGGTAAAACATATACAATTCAAGGCAGGGCCACGTGTGTAACAATATATGTCATTTATCAGCTGACATGCCTGCACTGCACAGCCTTATACATTGGTATGAGGACAACTAAACTGGCTGAGCTCATGTACGGGCACAGATGAACTATCCACTTACGAGATATCCAATACCCAGTATCAGAGCATGCCCTCCAGCATAATTTGAGGGACCAAGGAACCTGTTACACTGTGTGTGCCATTTGGCTTCTCCTACCCAACACTAGCCCCTTGGAACTGTGGGGATGGGATCTTGAACTACAACAAATCCATTCATCCCGCCATCCCCCTGGAATGAACCTACATTAACCAACCTCACTCCCATTTACTCTCCAGTCTTCTCCTCTTTCCCTTTCCTCTTTAGCCATTCATGCATCTTTTCATCCTACATAGTTGTGTTTATCTTTATACTATATACCTTTCTACTTCTGTATGCGTCCTCTTTGGTTTGAAGCTGTCACAGTACTTACAATAGAATATCTTTGGCTTCCCTCTGACACCCATGCCTCCATCTTTGCTATCCTCTCTCTGTTTACCTTTCCCCTGTTGCTTCATAACCTGGGTTGTGAGTAACTAAATCCACTTTCCCTTCTTCCCCTTTTATCCCCTTTCTCCTCCCTGATGAAGGAACAAAGTTCTGAAAGCTAGGATATGTAAATTTTCTGTTTTGTGTATCTATCGGCTGTACTGAGCTGAGGTAAGTACTGGCCAGCCCCTCTATCTCTTTGTTAGTATTTGTTTCACATCTTTATATGAGGTTTTCCACTAATCATTTAGATCACCTATACTGCATTTATTCTGGTTTTATGAAATATGATGAAAGTAAATTGGTATCATGGTTAAAGAATGTCTGTCAAACAAAGAGGTAAGGTAAACAGAGAATGAAAGGCTTCAGCATATGTGGAGGAGAGGGTGCAGATTATCTGAGAACTACAACATCTGAAGTAATCAGCTCATGTGTGAAATTGATATAATATTGTGCAACAGCAGGGGCAATATGCAGTAAAAACCATATTGAATACCAGGTCTTAATAGTAATTGTGATATAATAGAAGTGTGTGTGTTCAGTGCAATCAGTATATGGAAATAACTATCTACCTATAGAAGTGTATCATGGTACAGCCTCTTCTAACATTAAGGAATTAAAACTTTAAATATAGTTGTGTGGAGTCATATGTGTCAAAAGAATAAGCAAGAATTGTATGTATAATGCCCTTCAGGCTAGAATCTCAATCAATTTGATGGAATACTGTGAAATAACCGTTTTTCTAAGTGATAATTTTGTCTGATCAGTAATGAAGAGTTAAGTTTGCCTTAGTGTAAGGATCTATTACTGTGGATTGTTTTTCAGTAGAATCAATTTTGCATTGGATAAGCAGAGAAGGTGTTTATTTATTAGATAATGAAGCAATAATGAAATAATAAATAATGAATAATGTTAGGGAGCCTGTCTCTGCCGTAGGGATAATTTTTTGAGAACACACTCCATTAGGTACTGAGGTAAGAAATGTGAGTAAAATAATAGAGTTGACAGACATGATTAATAAGAAGATAATTATATACAAACAAATGTGGTGTAACTATATTGAGGATCTAATTTTGAACTAGATAACATTGGGTACTGTGTATATTGTACAGTTCATGACACTGCGGCTGAGAATGAGAGCTTAAAAGAAAGAGCAATATTTTAGTGAGGCACAAGTAATATTAGTGCTGCATTATTGGATTTTTATGTTATCTGAAAACTGGTATTTGCGTTCTGAGAAATTATGAGGTTAAAGTGCAAATACTGGAATGAAGAAAAATTATTTTGCTGATTAACTGATAACTGTGGTGCTAGAGTGATGTGAATATTCTGACAGGTCAAATATTTGGTAACATTTTGTGAGGATTTAATTTTCTGGTTCAATGAATGTACCACTTAGAGATGAGTAGAGAAGTAGGGCAATGATTTGGTACAACTTCCAACCACATAATTTTGATTTTAGTAGTAATTAAGTTATGAGATGGTGACTGTATTCTTTTTCATAATGTAATGATTAGTAAATCTATGCTACTGCACATCTTGAGATTTTGCTAGACATAATGTACGTACGTAGGACATTAAGATGATATGAGTCCATAAATGATGTGAATTTCAAACCAGGACTTTGCATTTTAGTGATTTTGCAAATAGCAAAGAAACCCACATGTTTCAAGTTTAACCAGTTTGGGACAGAATTATGACATAGTGTAATGTTTTGTAGTGCAATGTGCATTTGATTTTAAATTTTTACTAGTCCCCACCTTTCGTACTATAGTTTATTTTAGTGCTAATTTTTGTGATGTTATTTATTTTGACTATTTCTAGTTCATATCTTTTGTTACAGAGTCAAATCTGTTATTGTTTTGGGGCTTAAATTCTATTGTTGACTTATAAACAAATATACATTTTGTAGTAGTTATAAACATTTGGAAGATGTACTACTAGTATTATTTAAGTATTCATTTGGCTCTATTCATAAACGTGTTAGCAGAGCTAGCCCTTGATTAATTCCAAAATAATTACCAGGTTTGTCAAAAGTATTGTTTATATAACTATATCTGTTATTGTCATTGTTTAAACAAATAATTTGGCCTAGTCTTTGTGGTAGAAGAAACTATTATAAAGGAGGAATTTTTTGATATATTCAGTTAATTGACTAAGTTGTGTTTTACTTGTAATTGCTGTATGTTAAATATTGAACACTGTATAGTTTTAGTGCCTATTATTGTGAGGATATGTAAGGGGCCAAATTTTGGTCCCAAGACATTCAGTCCATGGCCAATTTTCAGACGGGAAGTCCGTATTAGTTAAAATAATAATAATGTAGTGGAATTAGTGTAACACATATATGCTATGTGTTAAAACAGTGACAGTATCTGTCCAATTTATTTGAGAAATAGTGTCACGTGTACCTGATTATTCTGCAAGAACTGTGAACTGTGTGGTTATATATTTACTGCTCATAGATGTTCAATAGCAAACTATTGTAGCAGTACTGGTATGCTGATGTTAGCTTGCAATCTATTAATGAGGCTTATCATTTACCAATAGTGAACTAGCCATATAACTGAGTAAAGTGGGGGAGTTGTGAACAGCGAAAGTAAAGAACTGTGAAATGCAACTGCGCAACTGTCATCATCACTTACTAGATCATTTACAGTATTCAGTGTTGAACTTCCCCCCACCCTCCCACCCCCGCCCCTCATTTTTCAGACAGTATAACAATGCAGTATGTCAACACAGAGGAGATAAAGCAGGCGAACATCACAAATTGGAGTGTGTTGAAGCCTACACACATTCGTTAAAGATTATGGAGCAAGTGTGAATATTACTTACTGAATTACTGTATAGGCACTGTGGTGGATAGGACAATGGTGGGACAAATGACTATTAATCACTGAATGCCACCACCCATCTCAATGCATTTGTCAACATGCTGAAGGGTGTTTTATGTTGTATATCAGACATAATCTCAGTGGGGTTCATTGCAGGCAACAGCAATGGTGTTGCAAGGAATAACATACTCATGAGTATCAACATGTGTTGTACACATCCAGCTGTAACCAGCAATTAAAAAGAAGTATGTTGGCATTAGGCCTTGTGATCTGACATGCCAGTTAATGGGTCCACCATGGCCATTCTGCCATTTAGGAAATGTGATAACCAGATACTGGGATACTTGTCTAGTGCAGTGAATCAGAGATCTATCATGTTACAGGTACATTTGCCATCTTTGCTGTAATATCAGTGGTTTTCAAAAGTGAAAACATACACACTCACATACACACACCTATGCAATTTCATTTTGCTGGCTGGATTAACAGCAGCAAAGCTATATCTTTGCAAGTGGACTGGTTGTGATGGGCAGGGGGTACTGACAGGTGGGGGGGGGGGGGGGAGGGGGGGGGGGGGGGAGAATGTGAGAGAATGTGAGGGACTATGGGTGAATGGCTGGAAGCTTGGAGGGAGGCAGTCAGTTTGCCAGCTAGTAATGCTGGTGGGAGGGGTGGCAGCTGGAGAACATCAAGATTGTAGCAGCCACTGGGAAATGGGGCACACTAAATGCAACATCAGAAACTGAATTAGGAGGTGGTGACAGATTGGAGGAAAGGACAACTGTTGGGTTGACGGTGTGGAGACAGTGGTTTATCTGAGAGTGAAGACAGGATCAATATGGAAGTGGATGATGTTTTTTAATGATAACTCCCATCTGTGTAGATTACAGAAGCTGGTATTGGAGGGAAGAATGCAGATCCGAATTACCCCAGAATATGATGCCATACGAAAGCAGTGAATGAAAGTTGGCATAGTAAGCTAATTTACTGAGATTCTTATCACCAAAATTTGCAATAACCCTAATAGCATACGTAGCTGAACTCAGACGTTTCAGCAGACCATCAATGTGTTGCTTCCAGTTTAACCTCTCATCAATGGACACACCTAAAAATTTTGAAAACTCTACCTTAGCTACAGACTTCTGTTCAAATTCTATATTTATTACTGGAGTTGTGCCATTTACTGTACGGAACTGTATATACTGTGTTTTATCAAAATTTAAAGAGAGTCCGTTTGCTGAGAACCACTTAATAATTTTGTGAAAAACATCATTTACAATTACATCACTTAGTTCTTGGTTTTTGGATGTTATTACTATACTTGTATCATCAGCAAAAAGAACTAACTTTGCATCTTCATCAATGTGGAATGGTAAGTCATTAATGTATATCAAGAACAGTAAAGGACCTAAGACCGAACCCTGTGGGACCCCGTGCTTGATAGCACCCCAGTTTGAGGAATCAGCTGTTTTAACATTACACGAACCACTTATTTCAACTTTCTGCATTCTTCCAGTTAAGTATGAATTAAACCATTTGTGCACTGCCCCACTCAAACCATAATGATTTAGCTTATCTAAAAGAATTCCATGATTTACACAATCAAAGGCCTTTGAGAGATCACAAAAAATACCAATGGGTGATGTCCGGTTATTCAGAGCATTTAATATTTGATCAGTGAAAGCATATATAGCATTTTCTGTTGAAAAGCCTTTCTGAAAGGATACTCTGTGACAAGACTGGAGTAGCAAGTGATGGCTGCATGCATTGGACATGTCTTGCATCTTTTTTTGCCTCTAGGATATGATACCTGTAGAGTGGGAATGGCATAAGGATGGTTGTGAATTACGCTTATGTCAAGAGGGTGACGGAAAACACCATAGGAGGAGTGGGGAGGATCTTAGTGAGTATCTCCCTCATTTCAAGTCAGGATAAGAGATAATCAAAGCCTGCTGAAAAAAATAGTTCAGTTGTTCAAGTTCAGGGTGATACTGTGTGATGAGGGGTGTGCTCCTTTTTAGCTGATATTTGGGGCTGGTTGGAGGATTGGGAATGTCAGAGGATATGGTTTGTGAAATCCGTTTGTGGACTAGGTTCGGAGGGTACCAGTATTGCCTGTCTATGAAGAGCTTCATGAGTTCTTCAGCATACTGGACAAAGGGGTTCTCATCAGTGCATACATATTGAGGTTAAACGGTTCTCAAAGGACTTTTGGTGTGAGATTACTAGCGGCTGTTGAAATACAGGTACTACTGGTGGTTAGTGGGTTTAATGTGGGCAGATATGTGGGTGGAGACATCATAGAGGTGAAGGAGAACATCCAGGAAGGTGGCATATTAGGTAGAGGATGACCAGGTGAACCTTACAGGAGAGAAGCAGTCAAGGTTGTGAAGGGCAGGATGTCTTGGCCCTGAGTCGACATCCTGAAGATGTCAAAGAACCTCTAGAGCAGACTCGATTGGTAGTTTAGGGAGGATACATAATATTCCACTAGGTAGCCAATAAACATGTTGGCATTGGAGGGTGCCATGCATGTATCCTTGGCTGTGACACAGGTTTGTCAGTATGCCTTCCCTTGCAAGGAAAAATGGTTGTGGGTGAGGATACAGTTGGTGAGGTGTGTAAGGAAAGAGGTGTTATGTATGGAATCTGAAGGGCACTGATCAATATGCACAAGATAGGACATATTCTGAGGCATCTAGGAATCACAAATTTAGTATTGGAGGGCAGTGTGGAGGGTAAAAATCATAGAGGAAAACCAAGAAATGAATACACTAAGCAGATTCAAAAGGATGTAGATTGCAGTAGGTACTGGGAGATGAAGAAGCTTACACAGGATAGAGTAGCATGGAGAGCTGCATCAAACCAATCTCTGGACTGAAGACCACAACAACAATATGCACAAGGCTGTAGGGTTGAGTGTACTGTTGTATGACATCTGTTCAAAAATTTTCTGAATTTTGTCCACAAAGTTTTTCTACATTTTCCTTTTACTTATTGTGCATGTCTTCTTCAAAACTCTCTCCTCCACAACTGATACACTACTCACAATGTTGTTTCCACTTCTGGAAGTAGTCTTGGTACACCTCTTGCTCAACTGTGTGAAACACCATCTGCAAATTTTCTTTTATCTTGTGTATCATTGTAAATCTTGGTCCTTTCAGGAGGGTTTTCATCTTTGGAAATTAAAAAACTCCACAGCAGCCCAGTCTGTAGAGCACAGACAATGAGGCAGAACAGTGATTATGTTTCTTGTGTAGTATTCACACACCAGCAGGCAAGAATTGTGCAGCTGCATTATCATGATGCAATAGCCATGAATTATCTCACCACATTTCAGGCCATTTTGTTCCCATCTTTCTCGTAGTTGTTGCAACATATCCTGATTGTACCATCATTTAACAGTTTCTCCCAGTGGCATGAATTCATGATGAACTAATTCTTCACTCAAAGAAAACTATGAGCATGGCTTTGACATTTGACCTGACCTGACCTAATGAGCTTTTTATAGTCTTTGAGAACCTTTCGTGACCCATTGGCAAGATTGAAACTTAGTCTCAACATCGTAACTCTAGACTCATGTGTAAGCGACAGTTATGGTTCTCTTAAGGAACATCTTGTTCTCATTTGCACCATCCAAAAGCTCTTCACAGATTCCAATGTGAAGGTCTTTCTGCTCTTGACTCAAGAACTGTGGGGCAAACTTGGTCACAACACACTGCATTCCAAGATGCTGTGCCTGGGTTTCATGACATGAGCCAACAGAAATGTTACATTCTCTAACAATTTCATGGACAGTCAGTCTTTGATTGGCATGCAGTAATTCTTTGTCATTCCTGCAATGGACATTGTTGGTAGATGCTGAAGTGTGTCCTGAATAAGGGACAACTAACTTCCATCCAACCTTATTTAAGCTGTGTGAACCGTTCCAAACACCAAGTATGGTATAAACAATCAGCACTGTAGGCTTCCTGCATAATTTGGTGTATCTCTATAAAGGTTTTCTTGAGTTTTATGCAAAATTTAGTGCAGATGTACTGCTATTCTCTCTGCCGTCTCAAAATTCACAATCTGTGTGACACAATATTCTCTTCAATACAGCACTGAAAAATAACTGACAGACGTACAACCGTGAAACTTCTGGAAGTTACATATTAAACACAGGCATTTACAGGGATGCCAACCGCATTTTGCTGCAACACACCATTGGCATGAAATTATGAATGTTTCAGAATTTTTTGAACAGACCTCATGTATGGACATGTGACAAGTGAGACCAGTATTACAACAGCTTCCAGCCACCCCACCTCAAACATCCTTCCCACCTGAACTTTACATTTTTCCTTGTTCCTTTCCACACATAACTAATGAGCAATAAAATACCATCATGCCACAAAACTATCCTATACCACTCAACATTATTCCTTCCATCTTTTCCACTCCCCAACCACATGGCACATCATTTAGTTCTCTTTATAACCATCTAACAATTTCACTTGCCTATTTCTTGTGTCATATACCATTTCCTAACATCATCTGTACCCAGTATATCATTGATCCATCTTTCTCCACCAGTTTAAAAGATTATCCCCTCCCTTGTAGCACATGCAGTTCCTTAAATGGTCTTGAAACCATGGAAACCCCCAATGGTCCAACCATAAAAATCCCCTGCTTTGCATCCCAAACCTATATTCACAAGGACCTTCAGCTTTTCAGATTGCACCAGTCCCTATCCTTCACAAACCTGGTACTGCAAAAGACCTATCCATGGCACAGGCTCCCCTCTGCAATATACAGTTTCTGTGAAAACCTCACTACATAAACAACATCTCTGAAACAGAAACCCTTTTACTCCAGCACCTGGGGGAGTGTCCCAGACACCACTTAAATAAATTGTCCAAACTGTTGACACCCTACTCCAGCCTTGGTGCACCACCATTCATCAACACCTGTACTACATGCACAATGAACCCATTTTCACAATCACTCATAATGCCTGGACACTGGCTAGTTGGCCTCTTCAATTTACCACATCTCCCATAACCCGCCCCCCACCCCCCCACACACACACACACACTGTTAAACACCACACAAAACAGTGGAACCAGGCAAACGCAAAGCACTGTTGTTAACCTCTCCACAAAAAACCTTAGTCTTATAAAATATCCACAGGCCTAACCTTAGACCTTACATCCAATTTTAACCATGTTGGACATGACAAAACACTCTTCTTCTCCCAATGCTTATAGTGGAAACATCTCTGACACCAATCCCTTTATACAAATCCAACCTGATACAAACATTGAATGTTACATTTCCACTTCATACCAACATCCAACTGTGACCCTTTCCCTCCATCCCAACTAACCACATGTAGTCAGTTTCTGGGAATTCTTTACCTCTGATCTGGCCTCATCTTTTTCCATGTCCCTTTCTAAGGACGTTAACTTTTGGCAGAACACATAGCAATAAACAAGAGGGGAAAAAATCCAGACATAACTCTCCTCCTTGCTAACAAACGATCCACCACTGTCATGATACATTGTAGTAAATGCCTACTGGAAGGCCTCCACCAGGTGTCTGACACCTCTATCTACAAACTCTGCCAGAGTGATCCCAGCCTGGAACTCCAACATAACCCCCAATCCCTACTGAAATCCATATTTCCTTCCCATAGCTTCTTTCCTGACTTCACTTGCCTTCTCACAACAAATAACATCATGCCCAACCATCTTCTACATGCTCCAAAACCTACAAACCTGGACACTGCTCTTATAGTGATGTTCCATGACACACTCAACCAAGACAACATCCTAGTCCATCCCTATAGCACTCCAACTCCCAACTCCATGCCACAGGTTTCATACCCCAAAGGCAGAACAAGGTGCAAGAGCTGCTCAACCCATCCACCCAATGCCACCTTCTCAAATCCAGTCACAGGCTTATCCTACTCCATCTGTGAAACAAGGCATGTTGTATACCTTCTACAAACATTGCCATTTCACAGAGTCTTATGTCAGTACAACTATCACCCTGCTGGTACCAGGATGAATGGCCACATACAAACTGTTGCCAACAATAAAGTTGACCTCCCAGTCATGCAACATACAGTTTAATTTCAATGGCTGCTTCTCAAGCCGGCCGCGGTGGTCTCGCGGTTCTAGGCACGCAGTCCGGAACCGTGCAACTGCTACGGTCGCAGGTTCGAATCCTGCCTGGGGCATGGATGTGTGTGATGTCCTTAGGTTAGTTAGGTTTAAGTAGTTCTAAGTTCTAGGGGACTAATGACCACAGCAGTTGAGTCCCATAGTGCTCAGAGCCATTTGAACCATTTTTTGCTTCTCAACCTGAAGCGTCTATATTCCTTCCTTCACCACCAGTCTCTCTGTACTGCACTAACAAATCCTTTGCTCCCAAAATCCTTCTCACCTCAATCTCAAGTATCCCACAATCCCTGCACCCTTGAACCTATAGTTTCCTCTTCCTCCATGCTGTCACCCCTCCCAGTTCACAATGTTGCCTTCAGTGTGTGCCACTTCTCAGCAGCTGCTACAATGTTTCCCACCCATACTCATGCCATCCTCCTCTCCCACTACCCAGCTGGCAAACTGGCTGCCTCTCTTCTACCTGCTAAAAATTAAATTATTATTTTGCAAACTCAGTTAAAAAAAATTAAAAACCTGTCAGAGATTGCATTATGTACATATACAGGTTGAGAGTCATTTTGAAAGTAATAGACTATCAAATTAAAACCAATTTACCCGAAACAAAATAATCCACAAAAGCTGTTGAGAGCCTGCTTATTACATTTCACAATGTCTACAAAAGAAAAATTAACCACCAGAGCTACACTTACAGAGTTAAGTAAAGCTCTTGGCTGTGTATCACACAATATTATTTTTTTTAAAGTAGCATATTATGGCATCACAAAGAATCTCCTACACTTCATTAAATACTTATCCAGACAACAAGCAGCAGTTACTGTATCTTAAAAAGAAGAGTTAGAAACTCATAAAACTAGTAGGAGGAATCCCATAGGACTGTGTTATGTGCATTCTTCCTTATTAACCCAGTGTGAGTGAGACTGGGCTTGTCATACCCAAAGTGTTTTGAAGTGCTGATTATTGAATGTCATTGTTGTCACACAAATCTTGCTGTCATAACAGCTAGGGGTAAGGGAGAGGGGATAAGGTGGAGTGTTGAGTTTATTGTTGTGCCAGCATCAGAAGGAGATACATGTGTGCCAAGTTTAGGGTAGGTCGCACTCAACCTCATACTGGGGGGTACAGTTTTGAGCTGCCAGCAAGTTTATGAGATACATAGTTGAAACTTCCTGGCAGATTAAAACGTTGTGCCCGACCGAGACTCGAACTCGGGACCTTTGCTTTTCGCGGGCAAGTGCTCTACCATCTGAGCTACTGAAGCATTACTCACATCCGGTACTCACAGCTTTACTTCTGCTGGTATCTCGTCTCCTACCTTCCAAACTTTACAGAAGCTCTTCTGCGAACCTTGCAGAACTAGCACTCCTAAAAGAAAGGATACTGTGGAGACACGGCTTAGCACTTGCCCGCAAAAGGCAAAGGTCCCGAGTTCGAGTCTCGGTCAGGCACACAGTTTTAATCTGCCAGGAAATTTCATATCAGCACACACTCCGCTGCAGAGTGAAAATCTCATTCTGGAAACATCCCCCAGGCTGTGGCTAAGCCACGTCTCCACAATATCCTTTCTTTCAGGAGTGCTAGTTCTGCAAGGTTCGCAGAAGAGCTTCTGTAAAGTTTGGAAGGTAGGAGACGAGATACTGGCGGAAGTAAAGCTGTGAGTACCGAGCGTGAGTCGTGCTTCAGTAGCGCAGATGGTAGAGCACTTGCCCGCGAAAGGCAAAGGTCCTGAATTCAAGTCTCGGTCGGGCACACACTGCCAAGAAATTTCATATCAGCACACACTCCGCTGCTGAGTGAAAATCTCATTCTGGAGATACATAGTTGTTTATAGTATTCTTTTATCTATTTTTAGATTTTATATTTCTCAAGATGTCTTATGAAGAAAATGATCATCGGCTACAAGAACTATCAGAAGTTTTAGAAAACTGTTCAAATGCTAATTCCTGTGACTCCAAGAGTGAAGAAGATACTGACAAAGTTTTTTCAAAGAAAGTGATTCAGAGCAAGAGGGTATTTTGGATAATCCGAAGAATGGATGAAAGATTGTCTTAGGCAAAGTGTTTTTATTCATTCAGAGAATGTTAATACAAATTATCCAAGCATAAAAGATGTTGCAAAACATGCCAAAACAGAGACTGAGTTAATAACAAACAGTATGTTGAATACTACACTTACACATACAAATAATCAAATAAGGAATATCAGGGGAAAATATACAGAAAATAAAGAACAGTACCACATGAATGATGTAGCTTTGGAGGATTTGAAGGCATTTATGAGACTTTTATAAACAGGGGGCCTAAACTGCTCAAATACACAAAACTTGAACAATTTGTGGTGTACAGATGGTATTGGAGTTGCAATCTTTTGGACTACACTCTCACTGCTGAGGTTTTACTTTCTTCAAAATTGTTTGAGAGTTGATTGTAAGAACACCTGGGATGAAATGTAAACGACTGACAAGCTGGCTGCTATAAGAGATATTTTTGATAATTTTGCTGAAAATATTCATCAATACTATATGCCATCTGAGAACCTTACTATTGATGAGATGCTGTTATCTTTCTGAGGGAGATCTCCTTTCCATGTATACATGCCAAACAAATTAGCGAAATACAGCATAAAAATAAATGCTCTTGTAGATACAAAGACATTCTGTATCCTCAAACTGTCAGTATACTAGGGTAAACAACCACCAGAAACTAACCAGCTTAGTAATAAAGCATGTGATATTGAAACGGTTTAGTAGGGCCAATAATGAAAACAAATAGGAATTTGATGTGTGATATTTGGTTTACTAGTTACCCCCTTATGATCTACCTCTTGAAAGAACATTCATTGCCTTCTGTCGGCACAGTCTGTAAAAGCAAGACAAGTGTACCTGAGATATTCCAAAAAAGGAACAGAAGCATATAGTTCTCAATTTGGGTTCCAGAATGACATTATGTTGTCATCCTACATATCTAAAAAAAAATAAAGTTGTTCTGGTAATGTCAACTTTACACCCTGATAAGAACATACACCAATCGGTATGTGATAAAAGAAAACCAGAAATGATTACGTATTACAATGTAACTAAAGCCAGTGTCGATGTCGCAAATGAACTGAGTGCCATTTATGATGTTGCCCGTAACAGCAAATGTTGGCCTATGACAATTTTTTATGGTATACTCAAAATGCCTGCCATATGTGCCATCATACATTTGCACTGTGAAATTCCTTGAAGTCAAGTAGGGTTATATAATGTCACTTCAGGGAGATATCACAGAAAAGGTAATTGAATTAAATCCCTCAGAAAGATCACTATTTATTAGTAAATAATACGGAGAATTATCATCAGAGTATGACTTTGTTCAGCTAGAAAAGAAGTTCCTGATTTTGCAAATATTTTTGAAATTAACAATCTCAAAGAGGCTTATACAGATTTCTGAAAGTATAATACATAGATTGTATCCAAAACTATGCTTCAGTGTTACTCAGGTAAAGCTCTTCAATCTAAATAGCAACCAAGTAGACACACAGAAAAATATTTCAGTCACTTCAGACCACTACTGATAAACACCAATCTTTGCTTTTACACAACTCTGATTATGTTTCATACAGAAAGAAACTTCCACATGGGAAAAATATATTAAAAACAAAGATTCCAAGACTTACCAAGCGGGAAAGCGCCGGCAGACAGGCACAATGAACAAAACAAACACACACACACACACACAGAATTACTAGCTTTCACAACCGATGGTTGCTTCTTCAGGAAAGAGGGAAGGAGAGGGAAAGACGAAAGGATGTGGGTTTTAAGGGCGAGGGTAAGGAGTCATTCCAATCCCGGGAGCGGAAAGACTTCCCTTAGGGGGAAAAAGGTCAGATGTACACTCGCACACACAATTAGGCGGATGGATATGTGTGTGTGTGTGCGAGTGTACACCTGTCCTTTTTTCCCCCTAAGAGAAGTCTTTCCGCTCCCGGGATTGGAATGACTCCTTACCCTCTCCCTTAAAACCCACATCCTTTCGTCTTTCCCTCTCCTTCGCTCTTTCCTGAAGAAGCAACCATCGGTTGCGAAAGCTAGTAATTCTGTGTGTGTGTTTGTGTGTTTTGTTCATTGTGCCTGTCTGCCGGCGCTTTCCCGCTTGTTAAGTCTTGGAATCTTTGTTTTTAATATATCTCTACAGAATAAATTATAGTAGAGAAAACTTACATCCTTGAGTCTTTCATTTTCTTCTTTCAGTGTCTGGATCTCATCCTGCAAATTCTGATCCTCTCCACCTGCTTGTTGTTTAGTTGTATCCAGTTCTGCTCTCAGAGACTGCAGTTCCTAGAAACACAATTATCAAAAAAAAAAAAAAAAAAAAGTAAGAGGCCATAGAAGTGAATTTAATCATAGCTGTGTTCCCTCTGAATGTACATGAAATTCAGATCCTGTTATCAAACAAAAAATGTAGTTGAAAAGAGCAATGGCTATATGATGAGAAAAATTGGAATATTTCTCCAAATGTTATATTGTACTGATATGTTTACCTACATGTTTATTAAGAGTGTAAGATACATTGAGCCCTTAATTCATCATTACATTACATAGAAAGGAGACCCTCCAAAGATGTCATGATTCTCTTTCATAATCCATAGGAAATGAATTGATTAAAACCACATTATTAACTATCACTGTGTTCTGAATAGTTTTGTGGCCATATTTCAACCAAAGTTGATATCCATATCACTATCTGGGAAAACATACAGTGCACAAAAACAATACTGTCATTAAGGAAATGTAAACTACAAAGACACAGTTTACAGATGCAGTACATAGTTTGAGAAATATAGGAACCGAATCATAAAATTAAAGAAAATTTTGCCCCTGCTTGAAATGGCAGACATTGTGCTGCAAACTTGATTGGTCTACACATGGATACCTAAGAGGTTCAAGTAAAGGCATTCTCATTGCTTCACACAAACAGCCACTATGTATGTTAACAATGGGAAAAATAGAGATGAGGTACTATATCTTTAAAAAATGACAGGAAGCTTAAAGTGATCAATGTGAGCAAGAAAATCGTCAGAAAGAGATCAGGATTTTTTGAGAGACTGAGCATCCACAATGACCAGTCCTTTCACTTGACACTAAAAAGGAGGAATGTAAAATATATGGCTTCTGGCAACATATGGATGGAGATAAACTGTTGACATTGTTACAGTACCAAACTGTAATCAAAACTGGAAGTTAAAAAGTTCTTGTAATATTGTGTACACTAATGAGGTGGTACTGGACAATGGGTGGCAAAATTTCAAGTTAATATCTTTGTTTGTTCTGGATATATTGCAGTAGACACCATGTTCTTGAAACAGTGATTCAATGTTGGGATAGAATGTTTTGTTGGAGAGGAAGTGGAATTTTCAAAATATGTTTCATCATACTGTTCAGAATAAGACACATATTTCACTTACAAGATACTGATTGACAAAAACAAATTCTTGTTAGGTTTCAAGGATGCATTAATGGAAAAATTATATAAATTTTATACATGATGGTTCAAGAGGAATGTCACTTAATTTATACGATGATTCTACATGTGGAAATAAACTGAAAAATTCCTAATAACATGTGTCCAATTTTTAATCTTTACAGAACTGGAAGGGGCTGAATAGTATACAATCCATGAATGATTATGAAAACAAGTATGAATATTAATTGCAAATTGTTGTGTAGGCACTGTGGTGGAAAGAATAATTGTGGGACAGTTGACTGATCCATCCTATAAGACGTGCTCAAAAAGGCCGTCACCCATCACAGTACATTTGGCAACACAATGGAGTATGTATTGTGTTGCACATCAAACTTGATCTAGGCAGGCTTTAATGTGGACAACTGCATCAGTGTTGCAAGTGACAAGACCTTCACGACTATCAATGTTCATACTGTACTCATTCCACTTTAACCAACCCCATAAAGAAGTGTCTAATGCGGTAGGTCTCATTAGCTGGCAGGCCAGTTAATGGGTCCACCATTGCTATTCTGTTGCTGAGGAAATGTGATGTTCAGATACTGGTATACTTCTCTGGTACAGTGAATTTGTGATCCACCATGCCGCAGGTCCATTTTTGCCATCATTACTCTAATGCCACATGTTTCCAAAAGTGTAGGTATGTTTTTTGCCAGAAAATGTGTGTATGGTGTGCCTGACATGCGATTTTGAAGGAAGATAGGCCATCATCAGATCATCAAACATACCACACCATAAGTTCTACAAGAACCCTAATTTGGAACCTAGTTCTCCTCATGTCATGTGGATTCTCAAACACCCAAGTGTAAGAACTTTGTGTGTTCATGATACCGTTGCCTGTAAATGTAGCCTCATCTGTAACTAAAATGTACTGATGTAGCTTTGTAAGCCAACCATTCCCAAAACTGTTGTCTGTTTACTGAGTTACCTGGATGCAGATGTTGCACAGGCTGCGCACAAAATGGCTACAAGTTCTTGAAATATATTGTGCAACACTCGCATTTGTGAAATATTGAGCTGACAGCTATTGCAACATGTGCTGTTGATATGACTCTCTTGTACCATTGTGATAATGCTTGCCCTTTCCTCAGATGACTGGATGGTCTTATGTTCTGATATTAAAGTGTTGATTGCTTAGTGTTCTGGATTCATGTAACTTTTGAAAAACCCTGGAAAATACATTGCCAATTTTTAATTTTCATTGTACAATTTGTGAGTAATAACAACTTGCAAAACATACCAATCTCAAACTTCATTATGCAAAGTATAAACTGCTACATACCATATAGAGGAGACATTGGGTCACAGGCAGTCACAATGAAAAGCCTGCTACATGTGAGCTTTTGACCAAAGGCCTTTTTGAGAAGTAGACAATACACACACATTCACGCAAGTCCAACTCACACACACATGACCACTGTATCTGACCAATGAGCCCAACTTTTAGTTAAAAACTTTGAGTTTTTGTATAAAAAAATTTGGTGGCATTACTTTTCAGCATGCCATAATATTTGCTAACACAAAAATTATGAATAATGGTGGCTTGATGAGATAGCCTGAAAACATATTAAAAACTCTATGTGGCTTTGAGAAGACTGAAATGGAAAAAGAGGTGAACACCAGCATATCATTCTCAAAGACGTAGAAAATGCCAGTATTAAAAACATTATATCAACAGCAGATTTATATTATATCCGGAAAAAAATTATAAATATGGATGTGTTTGTGTGTGTGTGTGTGTGTGTGTGTGTGTGTGTGTGTGTGTGTTTTCCACATCTCCTTCTAAACCAATGGAGGAGCCATTTCAACAAAACTTGGTACATATGCCCCTTACTGTTGGGTAACAATCAATGTGGGGACAAGATGAATGAGAAACTGCCTCATCATGCATGACTTAAATTTATTACTTTTTTGCTACTAACTCTGTTCACACAATATTGTATTGACAGTATGCACATAAACCACTGAATGTACCTACAAAAATATATCATTGTACAACACATAGTTCATGACATATGACATCATAAACACACTGAGATACATGAAGAAATGCTGCACTGTGAGTGAGGTTTTAATACATTTATTTTTTGCTACCAAGACACTCCTACATCTGAGTTAGCTCAAGGAAATCCCTGACAGCTGCAACACTTTTGACAGCTTTCAGCTGTGAAGTGAAACTGGCTTTAGGCAAAAATTATAGGCGTTTATAGAGCTCTGAAGATGTGTTGCCACAGAGACATTTTCTGTACCCAGTTTATGGAAAATGTCAGGGATCATGTTTCTTAATTTGGATACTGTACTTACACGTTTGCACATAATGTTAATTTCTTTGCATGACTCTTCCATAATTTCAAAGGTGTTTTCACAAATACGTAGAAACATAATTTTTTTGATACTTTGCTACAATGACAGTTATTTTGTTTTGTTTTTGTTTCTAATAGAGAAATGGAAAAATGAATACACAGGCAATGCCAGGTTTGTCAGCTAGTTGTTTCACACATGCAACATCTTCATTAAGCTCAAAATTCATAAATCAAGAAAAACCAGGATGTTCAAAGGCTTCTTGTAGCATGAACATGCTCCAAATGGATGTACAATGTTAACACTGTGCCACTCTCTGCCAATTCACACACTCATGTTTTCCCCTTCTTTGTTCCTTTCCTTCTGCTCCATGATTGCATATTACAATAATGGATATTGATTATAGTTTGTGGGAGATATGTCAAGGTTGATGAAAACTGTTTTAATTTTAACAATGGAGATTAGTTCTCATGTAAAGAAGGCACATATGAAGAGAATATTATTGGTGAAGGAAATGTCAGTCACTATGAAAGACAGTGCTGTATTACAGAAATGTAATTGCAGATGTTCCAGAGACTTTCAATGACATTTATTGCAGATTGGTTGAAAAAGAATGGCTTCAGGCTGTATCAGCAGACATGTGAGCTATAAATAAAAACAAGATCTAGACAGTGTTTCAACCATCTAAAAACAAGAAGGCTATTAACAGTAAGTGGGTTTCTAAAGTGAAAATGTAGTGACAACATCAACATTAGTAATTATAAAGCTAGACAAATGTTAATGATTATTTTCAAAGAAAAGGTTTTGAGTACAATGAAACATGTAGAAAGGCTGACAACTCTGAGACCACCAACTGCTGTTATTAATCGTAAAAAATGATTACAAATCAAATGAATGTAAAAAGTGCATTTCTTCATGAAAATTGAGTTGAAGTTAGCACCATTTAATGTAGAACCAAGTACTGTAGATACACTAAACTAACCAGTTTATAGTTTAAAGCAGGCCTCAGGATCTTCAAACTTAATTTTTGACAACTCTGCTAAGGATCTGGGCATTGTTCAAATCAGTTGTCATGGGTGTCTAGATAAGTACAGGAAGTTACATAATAAGATTTTGTTTTGTTGTATATAGATGACTTTGTCTTTTGAAAAAATGATAAGATGAAAACTGAAACATTCAAATTGGCATTTGATGAGTGTGTATTATAAAGTGAGGGAAACAATGAAACTGAAATGGCTTATGTTAATGCTGATTAGACCAATACATCAGGCAGAAAATCAACATGTTCATGGATCAACCTATTTGGTGACATTAAAATGATGAACTAAAAAACAAAAATATTGTAGCACTGCCTTCTGTAATTTGCACCATCTGCAGCTTCTGTTATAGAATATTTGTGATTTGAGGGGCTGTTACATTACCTAAAAATTAAGAGAAATGAAAACAAAATATAATTGACAAAGACAATCAGTCTTGCATTGTTTCTCTCTGTAAATGGGAATATAGAAGAGTAAAGCAGACAAACGTTAAGTATGAGGTTGTTAAGGACTTGTGTCTGAAAACTAAAACAGATGTCACATGTAGTGTTAGAGAAAATCCATAAGCTGACATTTTTACAAAATTGTTGTGCAAACAAAATGCAAAAAACTGTCACAAGGACTGGAAATGTATGTAGTTGTAGACTAGTATTACATGGAAATAAGGCAGAGTGAAAGAACAGCAGTTTTACATCATGTTGCTTATGATTTATTTGGATTTATCAATCAGTGGTGATGGAGAGCATCTGACATGTGTTATATGGTACAGTATGTGGTGTTGTAAAGTGTGGCACATATTGTTTCCCTTTATAGTGATTAAATTATTTAAAAGTAATATTTCTTGCATGTTCAGCCCCAGTTTACTCAATACAAACTCCTATATCTAATGATATTTCAGTCACTTCATTCATGATTTTATGTCTAAGAGAAGTGGACTTTTGTTTGGCTAACTGCTCATTCATTTCTATATTTTTTTCCATGTCACTATTCAATGCACTGACAATATAATCTCATTTAACTTCACAATTTTATTCCTACAATTTATGTGCACTTTACTTTTAATGTCATTATTTTCTTTTTTTAAGAGGAACACAGTTCACTTTATGCAGGTGCAATGATCCCTTATATATGTTGATTTTATATCCATGTTGTGTAACTTCAAATAAATGAACAAACAGAATGAGATGAGAATTAGACTGTTTCTTATTAAGGAGATAGTTATCATTTTTAGAACTGTTCTGTTTTTGTAGTCTGCTGCTGTTGTTTCTTCTGTGAGATATTACAGTGAAGCTATGTGTGATGCTGAGAGCAGTCAGGCCAACTTCGATGTCTTCACAAGTAGCAACAAAGAGACCCCAGGCCATTCACAGCTCCCAGGGAATACTGAAGACTAGAACATAGATCTGACAAGAATGTCAACAGGAAATTCAATTGTTTCTAATGTGAGAACATGATTAATCAGCCTGGCTTGTCTGTATTTCTTTATGAAGAAATAATAAACTGTTATTCTGTTTTTGAGGAATGGTGCTACTCCTAGTATGACACAAAACAAAAAAGGGTACTGTCATTAGTCAGTTGACACTTGCTCCACTGAAGACACAAGATAGTCAAAGATCTTTGCACATTATGATGAATAATAATATTATTTTTTTCTTTCATTTCTTTGTTCTTTTCTTTTTATGCATGTAAGCTATATGTATATAAATCCAAAGGTAAAGTAACGAATTGTTTTGTGGCAAAGATAATGTTTTGATGCAAAAAAAGAGACAAGATACACTCTTCAATTGACTAATTCCAGTACATTCATCTGTTTGTTTCTACAAGTCGTAGTGGTCAGATGTGTGACTAGCTCAGTTGTACCAATATTGTTTAAAAATTTGTATTCCAACCATATATTGAATATGTGTTATAAAAGTTATTAGGAAGACCAAGTTTATTCATATATTTACATCAATCACACCTATCTGTCATCATTTTGCACATGCTGAGAATCCTGGATCAGGAGGTTTGAAGCAGACTAGAGAAATGTCCGGGAGCACCGGAAGAGTGATCCTGTATCAGCATTATCGTAATGTGAAGCAGTATGTATCTCAGAATCTGAATATTGATATTAAATGTATTGACATTGAAGGTCTGTTCATATTAGTACTATTTAAAGTTCACCCAGGATATGTGTACAGATTTATTAATTACCTTCCAATTTTTTTCAATTATTATTTCCAATCATTTTTTTAAATTATTCAAGCAGCAATTATTAATCAGTTTACATTATTTGGCCACCAATCTATATCCCAAAATTCAGTGGTGACCTTCTAAAGGATGGCACGAAGCAGAATATTAACAGTCCTTTCAATTGTTGAGGTAAGAAATTTTTGAGATAAATGATCCATTTAATTGTCACATAAAACTAATGAGACTTTTGTTGTTTTTAATACATGTCCATGAAATTGGGAATAAGAAACACGTAGAAGGAGCAAATTAAAATTAAATTCTGGCTACAATCGAGAAACTCCAGGTATGCTGATTTTAGCAGTAAAGGTAGGGGTTGCTACGGTGTATGCTTATATGGTCGCTCTTGGTGCGGTCTCTCTGACAGTAGATAATCTCTTTTCCTTCCAATTAATATCCTTTACAGAAAGCGCATTTCTACTGAAAAGATGAAAACTTGTCCAAAGTTATCATTAAAATGCAAGATAAGTCACCAAATTCTACAAGACTATGTCAGATAATAATCAGGATCATTTGTGAATATGCAGATAAGTCTACTTGAAATGAAAATACGGATACAGTCAGAATTTCATTTTAGAAACCTTTCTTTCATAATTTTTTAAATGCTACTCACAATGGAGTCACAGGAAATGGCCACTGTTGAAAATTCATTACAAAATGCAATAAGCCAAAATGTCAGAAATCTGTGTTTGGCAACACCTGAAGGCAACGCACCCACTCATGAACTGGGTGATGGCTACCAAAACAATGAGGTTGGTGTCCCACTATCAAAAAATGATGACACCGATAAAATAACTAATCATAACATCACTTATATGACTCTTGATAAGACAGTTTCTCAGTTCTCACCACAAATAGTGAAACTGAATCATGCGACAATGAAACTTCCTTTGATTATTTGCCCATGTCATGGACGCAAGTACAGGAAACAGTTAATAAAGAAATATAAACACTAGTGAGACACACAATTTGACACAACTCATGTAACTAACAACACAACAGTTTACAAAACAACAGGAATTTCAGGAAAGTGTAACACAACAACTCAAGGGTGTAACACAGCAGTTCACAAAATATCAGGAAATATAGGACAACAGCTTACACAACAGTTCACAAAGTGTCAGGAAAATGTAGGGCACCATCTTACACAGCAAAATCAGGTACTTAAAGATTTCAAGAATAGTATTAGTCGACAGTTCACAGAGGTGAACAAAGCTATATGCACTGAATTATCTGATGAACTATCCAGGAAGTTGACAGAGCTAGGTAAACCACAAAAACAAGAAATAATTACTGACATGTCCTGCAATATAAATACGTTAATGGAAAACTTATTATCAGCACATGATATACAGGAACAAATTGCGGGTGAGCTACGGATCTTAGTGAAGCATATTCTCAAATTCAGGAGATGCAATCACAAGAGGATGCATCGGTAAAAGTTGTCATGCTTGCAGTCAGTGAGCCCACCAGATAAATGCAAAAATTTACCTACAGAAGTACAAAAGTTAGACGAGTAAACCAGTAAAGGTTAGAGTCAAAATTTGCCAAGAACCAGAGAGATAACATATGTGCAGATATAAAAGAAATAACTGAAATAGTTGAAGCCGGGATGCCAGATAATGGTAGCACTCTTGCTGAAAAGTTAGTGTCAGAGTATAAAAAAAAATGTAGATACTGTAGAAGAAGCTCTAAAAGGAGAAACAGAGTCAACTTCTAGTTAAAACTGATTCAGGTTTAAAGGAAGCAGAGGAAGGATTATGAGGCAGTATTGCTGAAACAACTGACATTCAGAAACAACATTTGACAGAAAACAGACTCATGCTTTTAGAGAAGTTAATTACTTTCACTGATTACCCAGAATATGGGGCTAGCCCATCAAAGGAAAATAGCGAAGGTTGCACAGTGCAGCAACACTTTCTGGCAGCTGTCCCTGTCAAGCAAGCACAATTGCCACGCGCTATGCCACAAGTAATCACAAACATGCATGTCACTGATAGTGCAGCATGTTTTTTAACATTACTTGCTGATGAGGGATTACTTAGGCATCAACAGGTTCCTTTATTTACCTTTGAAGGGAAAAGAACACAGCACCTGGTCTTAATCAGAGCCTTTCAAAATGTTTTATCATGTACCTGGACAGAAGCCCAGAAAATTAGATTTGTTGTTGGATATACATAGGATGATATTCTTCTATGGGCTATGGACGTGGCGGGATGTTACCACTACTATGAACGGTTTGAGAGAGCCCTTCTGGATAAATATTGGTCTACATCTGCATCTACATCTACGTGATTACTCTGCTATTCACAATAAAGTGCCTGGAAGAGGGTTCAATGAACCACCTTCATGCTGTCTCCCTACTGTTCCACTCTCAGACGGCATGCAGGAAAAATGAGCACTTAAATTTCTCTGTGTGAGCCCTGATTTCTCTTATTTTATCATGACGATCATTTCTCCATATGCAGGTGAGTGCCAACAGAATGTTTTCACAATCAGAGGAGAAAACTGGTGATTGAAATTTCATGAGAAGATCCTGTCGCAATGAAAAATGTGTGTCTTTTAATGATTGCCACTCCAATTCACATATCATGCCTGTGACACTATCTCCCCTATTTTGTGATAATACAAAATGAGCTGCCCTTCTTTGTACTTTTTTGATGTCATCCGTCAGCCCCACCTGATGCAGATCCCACAACACACAGCAATACTCCAGAATAGGATGGACAACCATCATGTAAGCAGTCTCTTTGGTAGACCTGTTGCACCTTCTAAGTATTCTGCCAATGAATCGCAGTCTTTGGTTTTCTCTACCCACAATACTACCTATGTGATCATTCCAGTTTAGGTTATTTGTAATTGTAACCCCACAGTATTTAGTTATAAAGGTGGTAATTTAAGGAGAAGGGACCTGGATAAACTGACTAAACCAGAGTTGTAGAGAGTTTCAGGGAGAGCATAAGGGAACAATTAACACGAATGGGGGAAAGAAATACAGTAGGAGAAGAATGGGTAGCTTTGAGGGATGAAGTGGTGAAGGCAGCAGAGGATCAAGTAGGTAAAAAGACGAGGGCTAGTAGAAATCCTTGGGTAACAGAAGAAATATTGAATTTAATTGATGAAAGGAGAAAATATAAAAATCCAGTAAATGAAGCAGGCAAAAAGGAATACAAACAACTCAAAAATGAGATCGACAGGAAGTGCAAAATGGCTAAGCAGGGATGGCTAGAGGACAAATGTAAGGATGTAGAGGCTTATCTCACTAGGGGCAAGATAGATACTGCCTACAGGAAAATTAAAGAGACCTTTGGAGAAAAGAGAGCTACTTGTATGAATATCAAGAACTGAGATGGAAACCCAGTTCTAAGGAAAGAAGGGAGAGCAGAAAGGTGTAAGGAGTATATAGAGGGTCTATACAAGGGTGATGTTCTTGGGGACAATATTATGGAAATGGAAGAAGATGTAGATGAAGATTAAATGGGAGATATGATACTGCAAGAAGAGTTTGACAGAGCACTGAAAGACCTGAGTCATGACAAAGCTCCGAGAGTAGACAACATTCCATTACAACTACTGACAGCCTTGGGAGAGCCAGTTATGACATAACTCTACCATCTGGTGAGCAAGATGTATGAGACAGGTGAAATACCGTCAGACTTCAAGAAGAATGTAATAATTGCAATCCCAAAGATAGCAGGTGTTGACAGATGTGAAAATTAGCAAACTATCAGTTTAATAAGGCACGGCTGCAAAATACTAACACGAATTATTTACAGACGAATGGAAAAACTAGTAGAAGCCGACCTCATGGAAGATCAGTTTGGATTCCGTAGAAATATTGGAACACATGAGGCAATACTGACCCTACAACTTATCTTAGAAGCTAGATTAAGGAAAGGTAAACCTACATTACTAGCATTTCTAGATTTAGATAAAGCTTTTGACAATGTTGACTGGAATACTCTCTTTCAAATTCTAAAGGTGGCAGGGGTAAAATACAGGGAGCGAAAGGCTATTTACAATTTGCACAGAAACCAGATTGAAGTTATAAGAGTCAAGGGACATGAAAGGGAAGCAGTTGTTGGGAAGGGAGTAAGACAGGGTTGTACCCTCTCCCCGATGTTATTCAATCTTTATATTGAGCAAGCAGTAAAGGAAACAAAAGAAAAATTCAAAGTAGATATTAAAAGCCATGGAGAAGAAATAAAAACTTTAAGTTTCGCTGATGACATTGTAATTCTGTCAGAGACAGCAAAGGACTTGGAAGAGCAGTTGAATGGAATGGGTAGTGTCTTGAAAGGAGGATATAAGATGAACATCAACAAAAGCAAAACAAGGATAACAGAATGAAGTCGAATTAAGTCGGGTGATGCTGAGGGAATTAGATTAGGAAATGAGACATTTAAAGTAGTAAATGAGTTTTGCTATTTGAGGAGCAAAATAACTGATGATTGTCAAAGTAAAGAGGATATAAAATCTAGACTGGCAGTGGTAAGGAAAGTGTTTCTGAAGAAGAGAAAGTTGTTAACATCGAATATAGATTTATGTATCAGGAAGTCGTTTCTGCAATTATTTGTTTGGAGTGTAGCCATGTATGGAAGTGAAACATGGACGATAACTAGTTTGGACAAGAAGAGAATAGAAGCTTTCGAAATGTGGTGCTACAGAAGAATGCTGAAGATAATGTGGATAGATCACATAACTAATGAGGAAGTACTGAATAGAATTGGGGAGAAGAGAAGTTTGTGTCACAATTTGACTAGAAGAAGGAATCGGTTCGTAGGACATGTTCTGAGGCATCAAGGGATCACTAGTTTAATATTGGAGGGTAGCGTGGAGGATAAAAATCGTAGAGGGAGACCAAGAGATGAATACACTAAGCAGATTCAGAAGGATGCAGGTTACAGTAGGTACTGGGAGATGAAGAAGCTTGCACAGGATTAGAGTAGCATGGAGAGCTGCATCAAACCAGTCTCAGGACTGAAGACCACAAAACAGTATTTAGTTGAATTTACAGCTCTCAGATTTGTGTGACTTATCACATAATCAAAATTTAGCTGATTGCATTTAATACTCATGTGAATAACTTCACACTTTCCTTTATTCAGGGTTAATTGCCACTTTTCGCACCATACAGATATCTTATCTAAATCATTTTGTAAGTTGTTTTGATCATCTGATGTCTTTACCCAATGGTTAATGACAGCATCATCTGCAAACAATCTAAGATGGCTACCTAGATTGTCTCCTATGTCATTAATATAAATCAGGAACAATAGAGGGCCTATACCACTTCCTTGGGGAACGCCGGATATTACTTCTGTTTTACTCGATGACTTTCCATCTATTACTACGAAGTGTGACCTTTCTGAAAGGAAATCATGAATCCAGTCGTACAACTGAGCTAATACTCCATAGGCACGCAGTTAGGTTAGAAGACGCTTGTGAAGAATGGTGTTTGAAAGCCTTCTGGAAATCTAAAAATATGGAATCAATTTGACATCCATTGTTGATAACACATATTACTTCATGAGTATAAAGAGCTAGTTGTGTTTCACAAGAACGATATTTTTGGGATCTGTGATGACTATGTGTCAATAAATCATTTTCTTTGAAGTACTTCATTATGTTTGAATACAGTATATGTTCTAAAACCCTACTGCAAATTGATGTTAGTGATATAGGCCTGTAATCAAGTGGATTACTCCTACTTCCATTTTTGAGTATTGGTGTGACTTAAGCAATTTTCCAGTCTTTAAGTATGGATCTTTCTGTGAGCGAGTGGTTGTATATAACTGCTAAATATGGAGCTATTTTATCAGCATACTCTGAGAGGAACTTGAATGGTATACAATCTGGACCAGAGGCCTTGCCTTTATTAAGTGATTTAAGCTGCTTTGTTACACCGAGGGTATCTACTTCTATGTTTCTTGATTGGAATTCAGGAATATTTACTTTGTCTTCTTTGCTGAAGGAGTTTCGGAAAACCATGTTTAATAACTCTGTTTTAGTCGCACTGTCATCAGTCACTTCACCATTGTTATCACGCAGTGAAGGTATTGATTGTGTTTTGTCACTGGTATGCTTTGTGTATGACTAGAATCTCTTTGGGTTTTCTGCCAGATTTCGAGACAGAATTTAATTGTGTAAATTATTAAAAGCATCTCGCATTGAAGTATATGCCATATTTTGAACTTCTGTAAAACTTTGCCAATTTGGGGATTTTTCATTCTTTTAAATTTGGCATGATTTTTTCGTTGCTTCTGCAACAACGATCTGACCCATTTTGTGTACCATGGGGGATCAGTACCATCACTTATTAATTTATGTGGTATATATCTCTCAATTGCTGTTGATACTATCTCTTTGAAAACATTCCACAACTTTTCTGCACTTATATGATCAGATCGGAAGGAGTGAAGACTGTCTCTTAAAAAGGCGTTAAAAACCTTTTTATCAGTTTTTTTAAAAATAAATATGCTTTGTATTTCTTTTTGATGGTTGTAGGTGTTCCAGTATTCAGGCTAGCAGCAACTGCCTTGTGGTTGCTAATCCCTGTATTTGTCACAACACTCACTATTTGTCCAGGATTATTTGTTGCTAAAAGTTCAAGTATGCTTTTGCAACCATTTACGCTTCGAGTGGGCTCACGAACTAATTGTTCAAAATAATTTTCTGAGAAAGCATTCAGTACAGTTTTGGATGATGTTTTATGCCTGCTGCCATCTTTAAATGTATAATTTTTCCAGCATGTCTAGGGTAGATTTAAGTTACCACCAACTATAATTGTATGAGTGGGGTACTTATTTGAAATGAGCCTAAGGTTTTCTTTGAACTGTTCAGCAACTATGTCTTCTGAGTAAAACGATCTATTTAATAGTTTAGTCTGATTGTCAAGTATAACCTCTACCCACACTATTTCACATGAGCTATCTACTTCAATTTCTCTAGAAGTCAAACTACCTCTGACAGCAATAAATACTCCACCATCAACTGTATTTAATCTATCCTTTCTAAATACTATTAGATCATTTGAAACATTTTTGGCTGAACTTATTTCTGGATTTAGCCAGCTCTCTGTACCTAAAACTATTTGAGCTTCAGTGCTTTCTATTAGGGCTTGGAGCTCTGGTTCTTTCCCAACACAGCTATGACAATTTACAAATACAATATCAAATGTTTCTACAAGTACCTTACTGTGTTTTACCTGCCCACTTTCTGACGGACGCCCCCTCTGTGGTTCCCTGAGACCCTCTAGCCTAAAAAACGGCTCAGTCCCTTCCACACAGCCTCCACTACCCGTGCAGCTACCTACTGTGTGTGGTGGACTCCTGACCAATTAAGCAGGACCCAGAAACCCACCACCCGATGGCGCAAGTCAAGGAATCTGTAGCCTACACGGTCACAGAACTGCCTGAGCCTCTGATTCAGACCCTCAACTGGGCTCTGCATCAAAGGACCACAGTCGGTTCTATCGACGATGCTGCAGATGGTGAGCTCCGCCTTAATCTCAGAAACAAGACTGACAGTCTTTACCATTTCCGCTAGCCGCTCGAAACCAGACAGAATCTGCTTCGATCCAAAGCGACACAAGTCATTGGAACTGACATGAGTCACCACCAGCAGTTGGCTGCACCCTGTACTCTTCATGGCATCCGGAAGCTCCCTTTCCACATCCAGAATGACTCCCCCACCCCCCGGAATGCACACAGAGTGCACACTGGCTTCCTTCACCTGTTCCTAAGGGGCCCCATTATGCACCTAATGTTGGAGCTCCCAACTACCAGCAAACCCACCCTCTGTGAATGCCCAGACCTTGCAGGCTAAGAAGCTTCCTCTGGAATAGGGTGGATGACTGCATCCGGCTCAGAGACATTATCAGCCACAGATAACGCCCAAAACCTATTTGTCAAACAAACTAGGGAGGCCCTACGATTGGTCCCTTGGAAAGTTTTTCGCTGCCTGCAAGACTTTGGAATGATCTCCCACTTGACCACAGGTGAGGGGTCAACCTCAGTGCAGGCAGTACCCGGCGAGGTCACAGCAGTGGACCAATCGGAGGACACGTGGGACATGCTCTATGTCCCTAGCATATCTGCGTCCGATCCCCCACAGTGATGCCCCTTGGCAGCAGCGTCAAGCTGTCTGATGGAAGCCAACACAGCCTGAAGCTGAGAGTGAACTGTCACCAGCTCAGCTCGCATCTGTACACAACAATAACAGTTCCTATCCTTTACTGCAGTCACTCCTGTTTGAAGCTCGTAAAAATATGTAACTAGCGAATGGTGTACTCACTAGCACTAGCGGTGCACTCTTGCTGATGGTCTAATTGACACAGAGGCCATACAAGAGAGGCACAGACATGAAGTTTTCAATCTGGCTCCATACAACAGCAAACATGGATGTTTAAGGTGCTATTTTAAAAAGTGCTTGGATAAAACCAGATTCTGTACAAACCTGGTATCTCAAGTAGAGGTGCTGAAAATTTTAAAAAGCCATCTTCCTGCCTGGGCAACAGCCATGCCGCTGTGGATATACCGGTTCCCATCAGATCACTAAAGTTAAGCTCTTTCAGGCATGACCGGCACTTGGATGGGTGACCATCTGGGTCGCCATGCACTGTTGTCATTTTTCAGGGTGCACTCAGCCTCGTGATGCCAACTGAGGAGCTACTCAACTGAATAGTAGTGGCTCTGGTCACAGAAAACCATCATTACGACCAGGAGCGCGGTGTGCTGACCACAAGCCCCTCCTAGCCGCAACCTCAGCTGAGGATGACACGGCAGTTGGATGGTCCCAATGGGCCACTTGTGGCCTGAAGATGGAGTGCTTTTTGAGAGTATCTTCATGCCCAAATTAGGGAGAAGCTAATTGCCATTCCATAACATAACACTGAATACTTTCTATCTGTACTGGACTCAATAGATTTGATATACGAAGAGGGGCCAGTACAACCCAAGTCTGTTGATAAGCAGAGATCCACAGACCAACAAGTGAGCAACAGATTTGTAATACAACACAGATGCCAACCTTACTCCACAAAGACCTATGGTAACTGTAATGGTAATCACAATGGCAATAGACAAAGCCATAAATTCAAGAGTGGATATAAAGAAATAGGCAAAAACTTAACAAAAATAACTACAATGGGCAAGTAGCATATGGTTAGGCTGTACAATATGTACAGACACAAGCTACCAATAATAATCAACTGATCACTTGGCAAACACGAAACAATAGCAAACAGCCAAATAATCCACAGACAGTGGAATTTGGCCAGAAATGTAAAGCACAAATGCTAAATAATATGCAAAGGCAAAGAGAATTTCAGTCAAGAGCCTCACAGGATACTCATTGGCGTAATCAAACACCAGCAGTCCATACAGTAGCAGTTATGCCTAACCCAGAGACCAATGTCACCGTGAAACTGGAAAACCTGAACCAGCCATGGTATCCTCCCATTCTGTGACCTTCAAGGAGAGTGGGGCGACAAGCTTGATCGACACTTGCTTTACCAGACATGACCATGGTAGTGATGTGAAAGATGTTCTTTATCAAAGTAATGAGGTTACAGAGAAAAACCTGACAGAGTGCAATGTACAAGCTACTATTAAAGCCAAAATATTTGATCTTGATGTATCCATGGTGCCGTGCACAGGTGCCTAGGCTAATTTGATGTCACAGGGATTCTTTCAAGAACTGAAGAAATCTGAGTGTACACCAACACTGTCAGTGGAAAATTGCAATGTACAAACTGCCATGCATCAGAAATCAAAAGTAGTCAAAATACAAGCCTTAATCCTCATACATTTTTTTTTCTGTACAATGCAATTTTTTAATAGTAGAGAAACCAAGGGTTGGTTGTTTAATCGGTATGGATACATTAAAGGTGTACCAAGTACAAACTGATATAGCAAAGGGCAAATGTTATTTCATTGTAAATAATCAATTATATACAATAGGCCTAATCAGGAAAAATACTAATAGATGAAAAACAAGTTACTAATGACTTTGAAGTTCACTTGGTAAATCCCATAGTTACATTTGTCAACACATACAATAATGAACAGTTGGTAGCAGAAGTAGTACACATTGGCACAATAAGCACAAAGGTAAGTGAATCAAAGTGTTTGTCTCAAAAACAGCAAGCAAACTTAGGGAACTGATTCTTGCTTATTTACATGTATTTGAAAAAGATCAGGTGTCATTGAGGATTTTGTGTACAAAATTGAAGTATATCCTCACAAAACATTTTGTTCTACCTCATACCCTATACTATGGACAAAGAGGGAAGCAGTAACAAAATAGATTAATGGGATGCTTGGATGGGGCATAATGGAACCACTATTTTTTCCTTATTGAGTTCTATTTTGGATGTGAGCAAGCCAGATGGCAAGATGCGTTTGGTCCTCAAAGCAAGTAGCATTAATAGGATTATTTTACTAGTCTGAGTATGTCCAGAAAACTTACAGGAACAGCTTATGAAATTCCACGATGCTAAATTTCTTACTATAATTGACCTCTGGTCTTCATATTGGCTAGTAAAACTACACAAAGAAAGTTGGAAGTATACTGCCTTCATACACTTAAAATTAATTGAACAAGTATTGAGCTGCTTTTCTAAATATGGTGTAACAGTAAATCTCAAGAAATCTAATATCGGACAAGAAAATGTAAAATTTTTGTGACACATAATCTTTTTAGAAGGTATACTGCCAGTTCCTAAAAAACTTGATGTCATGAGGAACTGCCCTGTTCATCAAAACAGAAAACAATTAAAGGCATACTTAGGTCTAGTGTCATTTTTCAGGAAATTCATCCTTAACCAAATTATGAATGGTGAGCTTTACTCAATCTTATTCAGAAAAAGAGTCATTGGTTATGAGACAAGCAATGTCAAACTGATTGCAAGAACATCAAGCAAGCCTTATTAAATGCTAATATATTATCTCAATCAGGCATAAATAAGTATTTTTGTTTATGCACCAATGCGTCTTCTCAATGTCTGGGTGCATGCCTTTTTCAAATGGTAGAGGAAGAGCGAAATCTCATCCCTAAAGTTATTATCTTCAGCAGCTGCACCGTATCCAAAGCTGAATGTTCATATTCAGTTACAGAGTTGGAGGGTTTGACTGTAATTTGGTCCTTTAAAAAGTTTGACTATTTCCTTTGGGGCAAACACATGAAAGTACACTTGACCATCAGTCCCTACCATTTTTCATAACTTGTAAATTACTACTCTGATGGATAGCCAGGTGGTACATGTACCTTCAAGAATTCATTTTGAAATGGTATACATAAAAGGAAATCAAAACATAATAGTTGATGCTCTTTCTCGATTACAACAAGGCTTAGAGCAATTCAATAAGCTTTTAGAGTATCAAGGTGGAATAATAGCTATGTTGATGGACAACAAAACACTCCAACCATATTATGTCTAAATGTGTAAACACATGAAGCAATTATAGTAGGAAGACAACCGACTGAGTAAGGTAAGAGTGAAACTTATGCAAAACAGTGATGAAAAATGAAAAAGGTTTTTTAGTACTCACAATAGTATTCTGTTCCATAGGAACCACCCAGAACAAGAACAATGGCACATGTGTTTGCCAGAGGAATATGTTGCAGATTTTACCTTGTGCATACACAATACTTGGGACCACTATGGTGTTTGCAAAATGCACAGAAACAATAGGTAAATATTGTTATTTCCCCAACCTTAGATGAAGACTACTACAGGAGGTAAGAAAGTGTATTGTTTGCCAGGAAGTAAAACATTCTAACATTTCCAAACAGATAGACCTACATCCCATTGTGGCTAAAAAAGAACTCTAGAAAAGGTATCATTAGATGGGGCTTGACCCTCTCTCAGAGGTAAGGGTGCACTAAAATATACAGCAGGTGTGTATGATTTTTCTCCGAGTACGTAAAACTGTATGCTGTACAGAACATTACAGCCAGTTAAATTATAAGATGAATCAAAGAGGATTATTTTGCAAGAGTAGGAAAACCAGAAGCCATTTGATAGATAATGCCTCATCTTTTATTGGATGCAAATGGAAAGAGTTGGTAGATTCCAACCAAATTAAACACATTTTAGTATTCAAATTTCATCCCAAAACATCCCCCATAGAAGGGGTGTTTAATAAATTTAACAGGTTTGTGAGGACATACATACCTCATAAACATACCTGTGGATTGAATATCTCACTCCTTTCTAACAATTTGTTAACAACCTTCCCTGTACATGAACTGCATTTACAACCAAATGAGCTGATGTTCAACTGCAAACAATTAGATGAGGGGGGGGGGGGGGAGGGGGAATTATCACTGGACGGTAAAGTACGACATGCAGCAATCAACCTTGAAATTGAGGCTAAATGTAGAAAAGGAATTTATGACAGAAAGCTGAAAAGTACAACATAATTGTATATAGAACGAAAGATGTTACATAGAATACATTTCAAATCCATAAAAATTGGAAAACTGAACTGTAAATGACAACTACTATACACTGGACCACACATAATTACTAAAATCCCCTACTGTGGAACATACAGATTGGTACACATGAACATGTCTACTCATGTGTCTAGAGATGATAATACTCTAAATACAATGCTTTACCTTGTGCATAGCCCAGGTGTAAGGTGTAAACAAATAAATGAACTTGTGAAATGCACAGCAATGTGCAATGCAGTACTCAACTTGCCATGTTGTAAGTGGAGATTAGATTAGATTAGTTTTTCGATCCATAGATCTGTGTTGAGAAGATCCTCGTGGATGTAGAACATGTCACTTTTTTTTTTTTTTTTTTTTTTTTTTTTAAAGCTGAAATAACAATACTAATCGTATAAATATATAACACATCATTTGTTTCTATTAAAAAATTCCTCAATGGAGTAGAAGGAGTTGGCCACTAGTAAGTCTTTCAGGCTCCTTTTAAACTGATATTTATTTGAAACTAAATTTTTTATGTTTGCTGGCAAATTACCGAAGACGAGTGTTCCTGAGTAGTGGACCCCTTTTTGAACTAAAGTAAGTGCTTTTAAGTCCTTGTGCACATCATTTTTGTTCCTGGTATTGTATGTATGAACTGAACTGTTTGTTGGAAAAAGAGATATATTATTTAGGACAAATTTCAGTAAGGAGTAAATATACTGAGAGGCAGTAGTTAGTATACCCAGTTCTTTGAAGAGGTTTCTACAAGACGTCCATGAGTTTACTCCACAAATAATACGTATTACATGCTTTTGGACTTGTTTGACTTGAAGAGTTACCCCAAAATATCATACCATATGACATTATGGAATGAAAGTAGGCAAAGTATGCAAGCTTTTTCACTTTTATGTCACCTATGTCTGCTAACACTCGAATTGCAAATACAGATTTGTTAAGGCATTTCTGCAGTTCTATGGTGTGCTCCTCACAACTGAATTTATTATCAAGTTGTAATCCCAGGAATTTAAGACTGTCAACCTCTTCTATCTGCTCTTCTCCATACTTTATGCATATGCTGGGTGGAAACCTCTTACAGGTTCTGAATTGCATGTAGTGAGTCTTTTCAAAGTTTAATGTCAATGAGTTGGCTTTAAGCCATTTATTAATATCCATGAAAATATCATTAGCAGATCTTTCTAGAACTACACTCAACATACTATTTATTGCAATACTTGTATCATCTGCAAACAAAACGAACTCTGCTTCTGGCAGTGTAACTGATGAGAGATCATTAATGTACACAAGAAAAAGCAATGGCCCTGAAAATAAAGGCAATGCCCATACCGACCAGGGTTATTGACCCTCAAAAAGAGAAATAAGCTCAGGCACTGTGCACCTCCACATGAAATCAGATTGTTTTGTGGCAAAGATAATGTTTTGATACAAAAAAGAGGAGAGATACACTCTTAAGTAGATTAATTCCAGTACCATCACCTGTTTGTTTATGTAAGTGGTAGCTGGCAGATGTGTGGCTGGCTCCATTGTACTAGTATTGTTTAAAAATTTATATTCCATCTGTATCTTAAAAAGTGTTATAAAAGTTATTAGGAAGTCCAAGTTTATTCATATATTTACATCACATCTTTCAGTCTGTTAAGAATTACTTAGGATTTCCAAAACTGATAAACTATGTTACTGCATTATCACGTCAGTGTATAAAAATGTATGTAAGCCATATTACTTAGAAGGTGCAGAAAAACAGTATCAAGTACCAATGTCACATGGATAGAGACTGACTAATAACGTCACTTGTTGTGAGGGCACTGCGTTTCTAAAGGCCACATCATGTATAATGACGGCATCAATATTTTCTAATAAGCGGACACATTCTTTGACTGTGTCCTACAAGAATTTGTGGAGATTAGGCTACATGATGAACTTATAAAGACACTGCTGTCTGCAGGTAATTAGAGGTTGGGAATCAGCCTTGAGTGTGCTCAAAGCAGAATGACATTATGTGGGAAGACCCACTCACATCATGGCAACTCAACAGTTAGTATCACACCACATGGGCATGCCTCCTCTGCATCCACCCTTGTCAATGGAGGGTTAATACTCTGCAGACTTGGAAACTCAACAGTTAGTATCACACCACATGGGCATGCCTCCTCTGCATCCACCCTTGTCAATGGAGGGTTAATACTCTGCAGACTTGGAAACCCAGCTGCATACCCAAGAATATCTCTGAATTCAATATCAGTGTGTTCTTTGATAAATAACTGCAGATTTGTAATTGTTTTGAGCCAGTTTTTTTTATGTGCTCCATAGATTGTTTTAACAATTCCTTTATCGAAATGATATCACATGCCACAATTCATATTTAGTATAATGACCTATACTACAATTAGTATCACACAACATGGCTCCATGATGCTGATGACAGAGAAACAATTCTATGCATGAATATAATATTCTAAAACAAAGAGTCTGTCTTTATTCCAATAATGGTTCCACTGTGATACCACATTGTAACTATTTTCTCCTATTTTGTTGAAACCATTTCTATTGCTTTACCTCTTAACAAAATAAAATACAGAATGTATAAAACATTCTTAGACTTCTTGCCAAGTCAGTTCAGGGAAAACCTCAAACTTTTGATTATTACTTCCACCGTCTTACAAGTAGCAACTGACTGTTAAAACTGTTGCTGTGATGATCTTATACAGCCCATAGCCAGCTTATAATTGGTCAGTAATTATGTAATGCTATCACAGATGATGTCAATGTGCATGTTGGTTTTGCCACCACTCTCACCATACTATAAACATTGTGATGAATATATCTGACACTTCTCTGCATCAAAAGCTCACTTCATGCATCACTAAGGTTACATCCCCTATTGCAGTTTAAGATCTTATCACACATTCTTATTTCTACAGCCTCCTTTATTACTAAATCCTTGTGTGTAGGATCCTGGGAGAAAACTTGTGTTTCATCAAAGAGTATTTTATGTTTTTTGTGAGGGTGTGCTGAGCAACTGCAGATTTCTTGAGTTCTTAATTTTTAATATACTGATGATGTTCTGCACAGTGGTCAGAAATTGTGTGGATGGACTACCAATGAAATTACTTCCACACTCACAAATAATGTTGTAAATCCCAGGGATCCTGAAGTAGAGACTGTCCTTAAAATAGTGTGGCATCTCTTTTATCTTCTTAGGAGATCAGAAAATAGGTCTTAAACCTCATCTTCCCAGGACTATGCCTATTGTGCTGGATGTAGTGCCACAGAAGGGAAGCACTGCAATCATTGTCTCATCATGTGAATGTTAAATATTTTGATGTTTCCTTTTCTTGGAGAATGCTGACTTTATATGTATGACATGACCTACAGTCATTCTTTCAGAATACTTACTTCAGTTGATTAATTTCAGAATGCACATGGGCCTGATCAGAAACAGCTTTTGTTCTGTGTACCAGTGTATTTAAAACTGAACTCTTCTACACTGGGTGATGAAAACTCTGGGTGCTAAGATATCAGTCCATTGTGTTGGTTTGCCCTCTTTTATTTCTTCATTTGTTGTCCTTGGTGTCAATGTACTGGCTGAAAAAAGAGGGGTGGAAGTGCAGTACTGTCTACTGTAAATGATGCAGCCAAAAGATGCACATTTGCTTTTCACAGTTATTTACTTTCACTTTTCACAACCCCCATATACACATTTAATATGGCCAGTGCACTATTGTTTAACTTTCAATATGCCTCATCATTAGTTTTCAGGAGAACATCCACATACTGCTACAATAGTTCACTGTTGAATATCAATGAGCAGTAAAGAACATAACCACATAATTCACAGTTCTTTCGGAATAATTGGATACATATGGAGCAGACACTGTCATTGTTTTGACACACTGCCTAATTGTGTAACACTTATTTCACAGTTAAGTTGAAGCATTCTTGATGTTCTAACCAACACAGGTTTCTCATCTGAAACTCGGCTGTGAACTGACTGTCTCATGGCCAAAAACTGGGCCCTTATATATCATCACAATTATAGGTGCTGAAACTACACATAGTTCAAAGTTAAATTTACAAAAATTGTATTAAAACAAAACTCATTGAATTAACTGATTACATCAAAAAATTCTATCTTGTTAACAGTTTCTTCTACATACAATAATTGAGCTAAATTATTTGTTTAAATCATGAAATTACCATATGTAGCTATGCAAACAATACTTTTGACAAAACTGTTCATTACTTTTGAATTAATTAAGGGCTGGTTTTGTTAACATGTTTTCCACTTTAAGATTACTAGTATTTTGTCTTCCAAACATTTATAAGTAGTGCAGAATTGATACATTGAAGTGTTTATAAATCAACAATGGAACTTAAGTTACAAAACAATTACTGATTTCTCCCTATAATGAAAGATACTGATTATGAATAGTCAAAATAAATTAGAAAATCAATTACATAGATAAAACTAGGCACAAAATTATATCAGGTGTTACATTCTTTAGAACTAAGGGCCAACATTTCTCTTTTATGAAAATGCAGATTATATTCACGTATGTTAATGGTAATTAGTTAAAAGTGAAAAAAAATGAATTATAAGGAGGCACATGGCAAAACAAGAGGGGAAGTAAAAACATCCTACCTTGCTTTGTCACACAGGGTGTGTCTGCTTGTGGTACACTGAGTAGCCAACCCATCTCACCAACTTTCATTGTACCAAAACATATAAAAATGGCAGCCTTCCCTGTTTATCTGTGTCAATAGTGAACTGGATGTTTGGATATATACTGTTCATATGTTCATGGAAGTGTTCAAGAACTTCTATGCCATGTGGCCACAATAAAATATAGATGGCTGAGGGGGAGCCAAATTTAATGCATGTTCCTCAAAATATTCCATAAAATGTTGGCCATTGCTGGATACTAACTAGGAATGACAGGGAATCCATAGCCATTCCATTCATAATTTCATAAAATTTACCATCATAGTTAAAGAGGATCAGTGGCACCATCAACAGCAACACTGACACCATTTGCACCAAATCACGAATCAGAAGGTCCGTGGGCTATGTAATGCCACCACAGTTTCAATTTTGACAGTAGGTTACTCCTGACAAAGACAATGGAGGTAATCATCAAAAGCTTGAGGTTTTACCCTAAATTGATGCAGCAAGAAGTCTGAGAATGTTTTACTCAACAGTGCCATTGTGAAAGTCTTTGTTCACAAAATACATAATTGTTTGATTTCAACAGCTGCTGAGCATAAATAATTTTACTGCAGGCCATCATTTTCAATGGAATAATATTTTTTGTGATATAAGCACTTACAACAAAAAGAAATAATTTTATCAAAAATATAGGCCTGCAGTAAAAGCACTTATTTCCTCTCCCATGAACCATGTACCTTGCCATTGGCAGAGTCTCTTCCATGCGTCAGTGAGGCACACAGCTGCACCATATGTACAACCAGATTGGAGGGGTATCTGTTGAGTGGCCAGGCAAACTTATGGTACTTGACTGGGCTATCAGCCTTTCCAATAGTTGCAGGGGCAATAGTCTGGTAGATTGATTGATCTGACTTTGTAACATCAAAAAGTGTTACTTTCTTAGACAAAAACAAATATGATGTCTTGAGTCATAACAAGTGTACAACTGATCGTGACGTTGTAAAAACCTGCAATTCGGACACCAACAGTAAACTTGAAAACAGTGGTAAGGGCAAAAACGTATCATTAAGGAAAAAGTGTGGTATTATCTTGCTTGCCGACAGCAACGGCAGAAAGCTATCAAGCATGCTCCGAGAGAAAAATCGAGAAACGGCAGTGACTAGCATAGTGAAACCTGGAGCGGGAACACACCATGTCGTAGACATCGATCTTCAGATGAACACAATACAGGATAATGACTTTATAGTATGTATAGCGGGTTCGAATGACATAGCTAAAAATGAAGCTGATGCCTGCATTAAAATGCTACAGAACTTTCTAGAAGTGAATAAATCTAGGAACACAATAGTAGCCATTGTGCCTCATAGACACGACCTAATCTACAGATCGTGTGTTAATAAAGAAATTGGGAAAACTAATATCAAAATTAAGAAACTGTGTGCTGAATACGCAAAGTGTGATGTACTGGACATAAGTGAACTACATCTAAACCTACACACCAATCATGGAATGCACCTTAATTACGACGGAAAAAGTGTTATGTGCGATCACATCAGTGAAATAATTAAAGAAAGACTATTATGAAATAGATCTGTCTATCAGCTTCCTGAAAGACTTACAGGCAAAAATGAGGAAAGCAAATTCGACAAGAATGAAGAAAGCAGGAAAGAGAAGACATCAGAAGATCTTCAAAGGACTGCAGCAGTTACACCTGTAAGAGTTAATTTAAGATCAAGGCGGAATATACCCAAGAAGGAGGATTTTTTTCTATCCCCCTCTGAGAAAAGAAAAAACTTAGCATCACCAAACAAGTTAAAGATAGCATCATCAAACAAGTTAAAGATACACCATAAAACTTGCAAAGGACTCCATCAGCAAATTGTAGTAAATATGGTAAAGTCTGAACCTCCTCACCAATGTGTAAAACAATTAAACAAAAAAATCTTGATCTAAAATTATACATCCATAATGTACCAGGGCTCAAAACCAAACTTAATGAATTAGAAATTTTGTTATCAAGTGCAAGTGAACTGTCAGATACACAGATATTATGTATTAATGAACATTTCATGAGGTATTTTGAAATAGAAAGTGTTGTGATACCAAATTTTAAACTCGTAGGTCACTTCTCAAGAACATCTTACAAAGGTGAAGGTAGTTGCATATTTGTAAAAGACAACATTACTGCTACACCTCTTGATATTTGCAATTCATATAGTATTGAAAAAGATATAGAACTGTCAGGTATAGAGCTTACAGATCTAAATGTTTATATAATAGCACTTTACAGGTCACCCTCTGGTAACATAGGGACTTTCTACAAAAATCTAGCACCAGTAATAAAAAATCTAAGTAAAAGAAAATCATATAGTGTTCTAATATGTGGTGACTATAATATAGATTTTCTCTCAGAAAACTCCAGCCATCTAAGCATTAAAAATTTTATGAACAGCTACAACCTAGACCTAATGGTTAACACTCCAACCAGGATAACAAATCACAGTACCACTTGTCTGGATCAAGTAGCAAGCAATATAAATTGTACTGTATCCTCTGTCAAACTAGGATTTTCAGACCACAATGCATTAATTATGCAGGTCTGGTTGCAAAATAACAGTCATGAACACAATAAAATCACTGTAAAGAGGAGAAACTTCAATAAAACCCACATGCATACTTTCCTCTTTGATATACAAAATGAAAACTGGCAAAATGTATATGAAGCTCAAACAGTAGACAGCAAATATGAAGCATTCTTGGATATTTTCTGTTATTATTTTAATTGCCACTTTCCCTTACAAACAAAATGTATCAACAAAGATAGGAAACTCTCCAGCTGGATCACCCCAGGAATCATTAGATCATCACAAAGAAAAAGAGAACTTTTTTACATTAGCAAATCCAAACTAGGCAGTAGTGAAGCATTTAAGTCATACTTTACTCTATATAAAAAGGTATTAAGGAACATAGTAAATGCAGCCAAAAAGCTACAGAATGATAAGTGCCTCAAATTGTCATCAAATAAGAGCAAAAGCATGTGGCAACTTATTAATATGAATTCTAATAGAGGAAAACAACTACAAAGTGATATTAGCTTAAAAATAAATGGAAAATTAGTCTCCAGTGGAAAGAAACAGCAGAGGAATTCAATAACTACTTTACAGAAACAGTAGAAAACCTGGCTAACCATCTTAAAAATAGCTGTCCCTTACAACTAGAACCAAACTTATGCTCTGAGACTCTATTTTTAAGGCCTTCATCTGAAATTGAAATAGAAAAGACACTTCACAGCAAAATTTTAAAAAAAAATCATCTGCTGGACAAGATCAAATTCCATGCTTCCTCCTTCATAATTGCAGTAACTTTATCAGTAAACCCCTAGCCCACATAATAAACTTCTCATTCCTGAATGGTTCATTTCCTGCTATGCTCAAAATTGCAAAAATTATACCTGTCCACAAAAAAGGAAGCAAAGAGGATCCCAGTAATTATCGACCCATTGCACTGCTTTCAACTTTTAGTAAAGTATTTGAATATATAATGGCCACAAGAATCATGTCCTTTCTAGACAAAGAAAATATCCTGTCACCTGTTCAGTTCGGCTTCCAAAGTAAGAAAGCTACAACTGATGCAATACAAGAATTTCTAGATCATGCGCTGGAGCTTGTGGACAAAAAACTCCCAGCCATAGGTGTCTTCCTAGATCTAACAAAGGCCTTCGACATGGTTAATCATAGTATTCTTTTGCAAAAAATGCATTCCTATGGAATAAGAGGAAATGCCTATGACTGGTTTAAAAGCTGTCTGGAAGATCGACAGCAGTATGTCGAATTAAATGAAACTAAGCTCTCAGGTACAGCTAGCACTGTACATTCCTCTATGCATACCATAAAGCAAGGCATTCCCCAAGGCTCTGTCCTGGGCCCCTTGCTGTTCTTACTTTACTTAAATGACCTTCCTCACAGCCTACCAAACACAAAAACCCTTTTGTTTGCTGATGACACCTCTATACTCATATCTGCACCCGAACAAATTCTCCAATCTCATATAGATAGGAACACAGATCAAATAAGTCCATGGCTTCAAAGTAACAGGCTGCTGCTAAATGCAAAAAAGACAATTGGAATAACCTTCCACAGAGCCCAAAACAGAAATCCATTACTACCAACTATATCACTGGAAAAAAATAATGTTAAACTTGAAAATGAAATAAAATTTTTGGGCATCACTATTACTGAAACGCTCACATGGGAAAGGCACATTGATGTTACCAGCACAAAACTTAGTAAAGTATGCTTCATGATTAGATCAATAAGGAATGTCACTAACACAAGTACCCTAACCACAATGTACCATGCACTCTTTCACTCTGTACTTAGCTACAGAATCATCTTCTGGGGCCAAAATTCTGAATCAATTAAGATATTCAAACTGCAGAAGAAGATAGTCAGAACAATTATGTTCAAAAAACAAAGAGACACTTGTAAACCATTATTTAAGAAACTAAATATTTTTTGCCCCTCCCATGCCAATACATACTAGAATTATTATTCTTTACCAAAAAAAGTATCAACAAAATTAGCAAAATATGGATTACCACGATTATGACACAAGATCAAAAACCTCTCTAAGAATACTTACCCACTCAACAAAACTGTACAGTGATGATGTCAAGTGTATGGGAATAAAATTATATAATCATCTTCCAACTTTTATACAAGAAATCCAAGAAATTCAAACAGACAGTGAAGTCTCTTTTAATAAAAGACTGCTTTTATACCATCCAGGAATATTTGGAATCAAAATTGTCTTAGTGCATGATAATGTATCAAAGCTGAATGTTGTTAAGTCAATTTTGTCACATCATGTAACAATTCTCTGTAAAGCTGTAACTTTAAGTAACATAATTTTGTAGGTAATGTAAAATAATCATTCTTCTGTGTTCTTGTTTACTGTTTTAGACTCCTGTAAACCGTATATTTGTATTGACTTATCCCATATCAGTTGTACAAGCCATTGTACTGATTTGATCTATGGGACAAATAATTAATAAATAAATAAATAAAACCAAAATGGCCTTCCTGTACCTGTAATTTTTTTCTGAAGGTTTGTAAGCTCTATTGTACAGTTAAATGATGATATCTTCTTGCGTAATATATTCTGAAGGTAAAATAGGATCCCATTCAACTCTGGGCCAGGTCTAGTAAGGAATACATCATCACCAAGAAAAACAAAACTTGCTTTCTGTGGATAGCAGTGTGGAATGTTAGATCCTCTTAACTGGCAGGTAGATTACAAAATTTAAAAAGGGGAATGGCTAGGTTGAAGTTAGATGTAGTGGGAATTAGTGAAGCCCAATGTCATCAGGAACAGGACTTCTGATCAGATGAATACAGGATTACAAATACAAAATCAAATAGGACTAATGCATGACTAGGTTTAATAAAGAAAATAGGAATGTGGGTAACCTAATAGTCCTGGACATCAAAAAAGCTTTTGACCATCTTTAGCACAATGGCCTCCCCACAAGGACTCATATGTCTCATTCAACCATATCCCAGAAACCGATGTTTCAACACTGATGTGCAGGGGAAATGATCAACATGACATAGAATCCAATATGAAGTACCACAGGGAAGCATCCTAGGGCCCATCTTGTTCAACCTGCACATTAACGGCTTCCCAGCAACACAAAACACTATGTTAGCCATCTACACGGATGACACAGCCATCCTTGCACAAGACTGGAAACCATCAAACATTAATTCATGAATACAGATGGCACTCAGAACTGCGGAGCCTTGGTTGGAATGATGGTGTATTAAAGTAAACGTTGACAAGTGCAAAGCAGTTCTGTTTACACTCAGACCAAAACTATTACAGTAGACAGATAACACTACATACATGCCCAATATGTTTCTGAGAGAAAGACAGATACCTCGGTGTCTGGCTGGACCAGAAACTTACATGGGGGGGACCACATTGAATACATTACCAATGGAGCACACGCTAGGCTCAAACAAATCTACCCAATGCTCAACAGCAAAAGCACACTGAATAGGAGGGTGTCGAGGTCTGTGTACATGACACTGATTAGACCACGCTGCAGATCATACAGAACAAAGTGCTACGAATCATTAGCAACACTCCATGCTACACATGCACTGTGATCTTCACAATGAATACTGCCTTGAAACACTCAAGGAAGTATTCAAAAATATGCCACACCACAATACAGGAACTTGAGACACTCAAATAATCCTTTCATCCTTACTCTGGGAAACTAAAATAACAACCATAGGTGGAAGCACAAGTGGTCAAAGACACTACTAACAAGGGCATAACTGCCTATGGCAAGCTAGCATACACCAACAAGCAACAAATGTTGGCAAGCCCCTGCATATCAATAACATTGACTGGATATACCAGCTGCTATTAAAGCCGACTAACAGACTACAGCAGGGAAACAGATGATTTCGCCCACTGATGCACAAACACAAATCGCCAACATCACCCTACACTGTGCATCTGATATATGACCAATCGGACACAAAATGATGATGAAACTAACTGTTACACATTTCCCGATGCTGACTAAGAGATCAACACCAGCACCCAGCAGCAGCCACTGAGTAAAACCACCGCTCAATGTTAAAGGTATCGACATGCATGATACCCACTACTAACAAAGCCTACCCTTGCATGACCTGTTGCAGGCAGCTAGACATCCACTACTGCTCTTACTACCTGGCCTAAATATCACAGAGGTTTTTTTTCCCTTGGCTCTTGCCTTGGCACTTTTTTTCCTCTGCCCTTCAAACTGCTACCCTTCATTCAACTTTTGACCCAATCCATCTCCAGATGAGCACGTATTGATGGTTAACCTTAATCAGACATATGCAAACATTGCAGAACTTACATCCTGTGACACCTCACTTTAGTGAAAACTAACCCTTATGCAGAGGTGGCAGTAGACTAGTTGAGTTGGCCATCATCCCGGTGCATCCTGGTGCAGGTGTGCAGGGGCTCCACCTTTTTTTGGTAACCTAGTAGGAACAGCACAGTTAATGCATTGTCACAGCCAAGATAGACAAGACATCCACATCCAACACAGTAATACAAGTCTATATGCCAACTATCTTTGCAGGTGATGAAGAGATTGAAGAAATATATGAGATAAAAGAAATTATTCCAATAGTTAAGGGAGATGAAAATTTAAATTTAACTCTAATGGGGATTGGAAATCAAAGGAATCAACAGAATGAAAAGGAAAAATTGTGGGTGAATGTGCACTGGGGGAAAGGAAAGAAAGAGGAAGTTGCCTGATAAAATTTTGCCTGTATGGTGCTGGACCCAGTCCTCAGACACAAACACCATGTGTGTGTCTTCTATATTGTGCAACTGAGGTTTGGGTGTTTTGTTTTGAGTTCTTTCTCAAGTTCTCATTAGGTATGGGGTACACAAAGGATCAGTGAGTGCTTTATGCGTTGAACTATTCAAAAACAGAATCATACATGGAATGTCGGTTTGAGTTCATACAGAAAATTCTTGATGTGCATGTTCCCAATTATTCAACAATACACTGATTAGTGAAGAATCTTCAGGAAACTGGATCTGTGTTACACAGACAGAGACCTAGAGAACATAGTGTTTTAAGCAACAATAAATTAGACAAGGTAGTGGAGGCCTTGGAAAGAAGTCTGAGATAATTTCTGCATCATTTGGTACTTCAGACTGGTGTGCCAAGAGCATCTACACAAACTGAAATTGAAACCATACAAAACAACAGTAGTGCATAAACAGACGAACTCAGATACTGTTGCTTGACATCATTATTACAACTGACTGTTACAGTCTGTGCATGACATGATATGCTTTTTTCCCAATGAAGCATGGTTGCATTTTTCAGGATATGTAAATTCTAAGAACAATCAACGTTTAAACTCCAAAAGCTCTGAAGATTTATGTCAACAACCTCTGCATTATGTGAAAACAGGAGCATGGTGTGCAATAAGTGCAAGATGAATTACTGGACCAAACTTTTTTCATGAAACAGTATGTTCTAACAGACAGGTATATGAACAATATACTGCATGCTTTTTTTTTTTTCAAGATCTTACATAATGAAAATATGTACGCTTATTTCATACAGGACTGTGCACAACTACTCACCACTGCTTCTAAGACAGCAATATGAAGTGTTTCTGATGACAGGATAGTCAAATGGGCTCCTTGTTACCCAAATCTGAATCCATGTGATTTTTATGTTTGGGGAACCTTAAAAGACAAGGTATTTGCATCCAATCGCCACACACTCAAAGATTTGGAAGACAGGGTTTGGCAAATCATTTCCCATATTTTGGCACCTGATATATGGTGAGTGTTTGTTAATGAGTGCAGGAGACATCAAGCTACTCTTACCACAGAGGAATATCGTTTTGAGGACCCAGTGTAAATAAAGGTAAGTTTAAGTTAATCTGATGGCAATGTTGTTTCTGGTTAAGTCAGGGAAAGCATGCACACAGCTGGCTACCAGCAGGTTATTGCCTGAAAGTCAGGTGTGGTGGCAGACAGCAGATGTGGTGGCGGTGACTGGTAGTCGTGCCATGCAACACGCGGACCCCTTACCCCTTTTGTGAGACCACATGTAAATACTGCTTACAGGAAAATTAAAGCAACCTGTGGAAAAATGAGAGGCAGCTGTATGGATATGAAGAACTCAGATGGAAAACCAGTGCAAACAGAGAAGGGAAAGCTGAAAGATGGAATGAGTATATAGAGAGGTTATTCAAAGGAGATGAAGTTGCAGGCACAAAGAAATGGAAGAAGTTGTAGATGGTGAGGAAATGGGAGACATGATGCAGCTAGAAGAAATTGACAGAGCACCAAAACACCTAAGCTGAAACAAAGCCCCAGGAGTAGATGACATTCTGTGAGACTTAATGATAGCCTTAGGAAAGTCAGCTTATAAAAGCTATGCAATATATATGAGACTGGTGAAATACACTCAGACTTCATGAAGAATGTGGTAATTCCAATTCCAAAGAAAGCAGGTGATGACAGGTGTGAATATTAGTGGACTATCAGTTTAATAAGTTATGGTTGCAAAATGCTAAAATAAATTCTTAACAGAAGAATGGAAAAACTGATAGAAGCCAATCTTGGGGAGACCAGTTTGGATTCCAGATAAATGTTGGCACACAAGAGACAACACTGACCCTACAATGTATTGTGGAACATAGGTTAAAGAAAAGCAGTCCCATGTTTATATGATTTGTAGCCTCAGAGAAAGCTGTTGGCAATGTTGACTGGAATACTCTCTTTGAAACTCTGAAGGTAGCAGGAGTAACATTCAGGGAGCAAAAGATTACTTGAAAGTTGTACAGGAACCAGATGGCAGTTATAAGAATTGAGGGGCATGGAAAGGAAGCAGTGATTGGGAAGAGAGTGAAGCTGGGTTGTAGCCTATCCCTGGTGTTATTCAGTCTACATTGAGCAAGCTATAAAGGAAACCAAAGATAAATGTGGACAAGGAATTAAAAGTTCAGAGCCAAAAAATAAAAACTTTAAGGTTTTCCAACAACATTGTAATTCTTTCAGGGACAGCAAAAGGACTCGGTAGAGCAATTGAATGCAATCAACATTGTCTTGAAAGGAGGGTATAAGACAAACATCAACAAAATCAAGACAAGGATAATGGAATGTAGTCAAATTAAATCAAATGATGCTAAGGGAATTAGATTAGAAACCAAGACATTAATAATAATATATGAGTTTTGCTACTTGGGCAGTCCAATAACTGATGATGGATGTAGTAGAGAAAATATAAAATGTAGACTGGAAATGGCAAGAAAAGTGTTTCTGAAGAAGACAGATTTTTTAACATTGAATATAGACTTAAAAGTTTGGAAGTCTTTTCTGAAGATATTATTTGGAGTGTAGCCATGTATGGAAGAAATATAGACAACAAACTGTTTAGACGGCAAGAGAACAGAAGCATTTGAGATGTGGAGCTACAGAAGAATGCTGAAGGTTAGATGAGTACATCACATAACTAATAAGGATGTACTGAACAGAACTGAAGAGAAAAAGTATGTGTGGATACAACCTGACTAGAAGAAAGTTTCAGTTGATAGGACACATTCTGAGACATCAAGGGATCACCAATTTAGAACTAGAGGGAGGTCTGCAGAGTAAAACTCACAGAGGGAGACCAAGAGATGCATACAGTAAGTGGATTCAGTAGGATGTAATTTACAGTAGTGATTCAAAAATGAAGAGCCTTGCAATGGAGAGAGTAATGTGGAGAGCTGCATCATGCCAGTGTTCAGACTGAAGATCACAACAATAACAATAACAACACAAGCACTTACAACAATTATCTTTATCTGCTGAAGTAAATATACTGAATGTGAAGAAAATGGTCCCAGGTAATTTTGATGACTCGTGAAGTGTGTTGTATAACTATATTGTTTTTATTAGTATTTGTTCATTTTAACTCTGAAACTAAAAAGATGAGATTTATGTTTTTAACTGTTGATAATGGCTCTATGTACACGTGTTCCTGAAACTTGTTAATGTTAAACACCAGACCAGTTGTGACGACGCAAGCCGGGATGATTTCAATTTCCCTCTTGTTTTGCCATCTGCCTCCTTAAATTCATTTTTTTCACTTTTAACTAAATAACATACATAAGTATAACTTTCATTTTCATAAAAGAGAAAGGTTGGTCCTCAGTTTTAAAGAATATAACATCGGATCTAATTTTGTGCTTAGTTTTACGTATGTAATTGATTATCTAATTTATTTGGACTATTCATGATTATTATCATTCATTATAGGGAGAAATCAGTAATTGTTTTTTAACTTAAGTTCCATTGTTGACTTATAAACAAATATGAATTCTGCACTACTTGTAAATGTTTGGAAGATAAAATACTAGTAATCTTAAAGTGTCATCAAATAGGATGATTTCAGACACTAGGGTGAATTTGGACAGTATGGCTTATTTGCTCTTTGACACTGCATAGAAATAAAGAGTTACTTATTTTAACATCCATGCACCAGTTATTTTAAATGCGAGATTGCATTTATCACTTTCCACAACTTTTATTTGGAGTCAATTGTTTCCCTAGGTGAATAATTGATGAACAGTCTCAGTGTTGAAAATCCATGCATTCTCGTAAAGTGGAAACTTTCTACTGTTGTGCCAAGCAGGATGTTATTGTAACTGTAATTGTCGATGCACTCAGTAGCTAACAGCATTGAGACAATTTCTGTTCAAGTTTGTCAAGTTTCTCAACATAGTTATAAAATAATTACAGTTTTTGTAAGAGTGTGTACTGTGTGGGATGATTTTGGACAATGTCAAGAATGTATAAGAGCAGTACAGGTGCTACAGTATGGAGTAATTATGACATGGATCTTTTAGATGAAGCTGTTTGTGATATTCAGAGTGGTAAATTATCATACCAAAAAGTGTGTGATTTGTATGGTATACCTAAATCAACCCTACAAAATAAAGTGCAGGAAGCACATCCAAAAAATGGGAGGGCAGCCAGTGCTAAATAAAGAAGAAGAAGAAATGTTGAAGCAAGGTATCTTGAGGGCTGCACATTGAATATTTCCCTTCACTAAATTAGATATTAGATATTTAGTTAAAGGCTACCTTGATAAATCTGGTAGAAAAAAAGAAGAAATTTTGTAATAATTTGCCTGGAGATGAATGGGTACATTTATTCCTCAAACGACACTCAGAAGTGAAAATATTAAACGAGTTTGTGCAGAAGTGAACAAAGAGACTGTTAAGATGTTATTCTCCAATATCAAGGCAAAGATGGAAAATCTCCCATCAAGCAACATGGTCAACTATGATGAAACTAACATTTCAGATGATCCAGGCAAGCAGCAGATAATTACTAAATGAGGGAGTAAGTATGCTGAAAAAGTTATGGACTCATCAAAATATAGTATCTCAGTAAAGATGGCGGCTAGTGCTGATGGTAAACTGCTTCCTCTGTATGTCCTTTACAAATCAGAGCATTTGTGGGACACATGGCAAGAAGGTGGACCACATCATGTGTCTTTAGGTGTTATTGAAGAGTGTGAGCGGAACAATATTTCATTCATTCTTCTTCCCACCACCTCCTCCAGCCGCTCGATGTAAGCTCCTTCAGGCCAGTGAAAGCAGCATAGCAAGCTGCATTAACTGATTGGAAGAAACACACTCATGGGACCATTTCCAAGGATGCCTTCCCATCTATTCTGAAGCAGACACTGACTATGATTTCAGTAAGCTTCAAGGAAAAGATAAAGGGTGGATTTTGCATCACGGGCCTAATCCCTTTTGATCCAGATCATGTCTTACAAAAATTGCCTGATAATGAGGAGAGACAGCAAAACAATGCAGACACATGGTCTTCCACTTTTGAAGAAATTCTCAAAGAAATTTGTTATCCTCCAAAAAAGCTTGGTAGCTCCCACTGCCATCACAAACTAGACATTCAACCTGGAAAATCAATCACTGGGTGAGATTTTCAAGGAAACAAAAACAGTGCTGAAACAAGTGACAGTGCTTGTAGTAGTAGTGAAACTGTAAACAACACATTATCCAATGAAATTTTACTGCTGAAAGAAGAGGCTTTTCTTGTTGCAGAGTACAAATATAAATGTGAAAACAAGGAGCAAACAAGGCAGTATGTTGGAGTAGCCACAAATGTTGGTGCTACAGAAATAAGTGTGAAATTCTTGTACCCACACGAGAACAGTAAAAACATATTTGTGTTCCCTAATGTCCCCAATGAAGGCACAATATAAAAATTGCAAATTTTGACAAAAACTCCCACTCCAGTTGAGACAAGAGCAATGTTCATTTTTTGAGATGTGCTTTAGACTCAAAGACAATCATTTGTTTAAAGTGTTTGCAACTTAATTTAGAATGATGAGTGAGAAAAATTATTTGGACCTTTTAGTTAAATTACTTTGTTTCTGTCTGTCTCTAATATTTTAGTTAAGAATGGTAAAAAAATTTTATTTAAATTCTTGCGAAATAGAAACTTATGTGTAATATATAAAATTCATTATATTATTCCATATCACTTATTCGTAACAAAGGGCAACCTTAAAATGTGTGAAATTTCACCAAAATCAAATAAAAAGCATGTAGAATTTAAAAAAAGGCAGTAACTGTCCAAATTTGCACTCTATATACTGTAACTTTGGACAGAGATATAAAAAACACATGTGCCCGAAATCATCCCAATCCGTGGGGTGACTTTGGACACTTCATTTAACTGCCTCAGATAAATATGCCTACACTACACTTTCTGGTTCTGGGATATTTTATTTGTTACACATATACCCGACCACTTCCATGACAATTAATTTAATCTAACAATAGATATGAAAGTTACAATCATAATAACGACAAAACCATTCAAAATCACCAAATTTGACAGTATATATTTGGCTTTCTTTGAAAACATGTTAACAAAATCAATCCTTAATTAATTCCAAAGTAATTAACAGTTTTGTCAAAAGTATTGTTTGCATAACTATATATGGAAATTGATGATTTAAACAAATAATTTGGTCTAACTCTTGCATTAGAAGAAACTGTTAAAAGGATTTTTTGATTTAGTCTGTTAATTTAATGAGTTAAGTTTTAATTGTAATTTCTGTAAATTAAACTTTGAACAATGTGTAGTTTCAGCAACTATTATTGTGATGATATATAAGGACCCAATTTTTGGTCACAAGATAGACAGCCCATGCCGAGTTTCAGAACAACATCAATGCTTCAACTTAACAGTGTAGTAAGTGTTAAACAATTAGGCCACGTGTAAAAACAATGGCAGTGTCTGCCCCATATGTAGCTGATTATTCTTCGAGAACTGTGAACTTTGTGGTTAGGTTTTACTGCTCATAGATGTTCAACAGGAAACTATTGTAGCAATATGTTGAGGTTTGACTGCTATCTATTAATGGAAAGTTTAAACAAGAGTGAACAGGACATATTAAATGTGTATGTGGAGGTGGGAGGGGGGGGGGGGTTGTGAACAGTGAAATTAAAGTGCTGTGAAATGCAACTGTGCATCTGTCGGCTACATTATTTACTGAAGTCAGTGCCCAAATTCCAAACCTCATTTTTCAGCCAGTGTGGCAACACAGCACATCAACACTGATGACAATCAACAAACAAAGAAATAAAAGTAGGTGGAGCCACTATACTGTGTCATGTAATCAAATTTATGCCATACAGTAACAAATTACTGACCAGAGAAAACTTCAAGTGATGCTCATTTCCATTAGTACAATGGTTCTGGTATAGATGTAATGCACTGCAAATTACTTTGTAAATTTTAGCAGCAGTGTTCCCAGTTTTGAGTAAACATATTTAATCTAGTTGTGGCAAAATTGGCATAGAAGTAAAGTATTCCCGAAAGCAGCATAACATACTACTGGACGTAAACTGTTAAAAGTTGTACAGAAGTTTATATTTATTAAAATGGCAACAAGTTTCAGACTTATTATTAGATTATCAAGCGATCCACAAAAGTCCTACCTTAACACCATAATGTGAGTATGCTGGCCATATAGCCTGTATGAGTAGATAAGTGCCTGTCATACAAGCAATGTGGCTAGTGTACACACAACATGGTGTTATAGTAGTACTTATGTGGATGGTTTGATAGTGGGCTAAAGTACGAAACTGGTCACCATTTGAAAAAGAATAAACATCTGTGCTAGTCTGATAATATAGTAAGTTGTTGCCTATTGCCAGCATGCTAGAAGTGACAAAACATGGGTGACTTGGAAGTGGATTTCTGAACTACTGATATCTAATTTTCAGCGTTTTCACATGACCCATAGCAACACTAATTCTTCACTTATTTGCTTTCTTTTCTGAGAATTTACTGATTCTTGCATTTATGTTTCCCTTCCATTTGCTACATGTATTGTTAGGTCTACTAGATCAATAAATGCATTTGTCAATGGACAAAAGAACACATTATCAATCAAATGTGCCACTAAGGCATGTTCTGCTCCTAAATGTTTGAACATCTTGTTCATGTTCTTTATGATCTGGACACACATAAGCTACATCCCTATTAGAATAAACAGATTGGTGCACATAAAGGTGAGTTTACATGGTTCAGAAGGGATATTTGATATACGTACAATACCCATTATGACAACCAAACCCAAAATTTTCAGTATCATTGTTACCTCCAGTATCTATAAGATTCATTATCCTGTACAGTTTGTTGTGTGATTTACTTAGTAAAACTGAGAGGAAATTTATCTCTTAGCACTGGTAAATGGAAAGAAAACTCATCTGATGACAATGCTGAAGAAAAAACAGATATCTAAAGTAAAGTTAAAATTAATGGAAGAAACAACAGCAAAAATACACAAAAATCTCAACAAATCACCTAATTCAAGATGTACCCAATACAAAATGCACACATAGAACGAGAAACCATTTCATAAATTCAGATCTTACTTTCTGAAGCCTCTCATTTTCATCCTTTAGGTTCTGGATTTCTCCCAAAAGATCTTGGTCTGGCTCAGCTGGTTGAGACCGAAGCTTTTCCAGTTCTTCTTTCAGTGAATCCAGCTCCTATAAATTGAAGAACTCTGCACTATTCTCAGTATTTCTTTTCAAATATGGAAAAAGTCACATTTTTACTTCATGGATTTTTAAGAGTTTGACTTCTTATATTGTTTACACTTCTTAAACAGAAAAAGATCACTTCATAAATTCAAGTGAATGATGGTAGTAAAGATTATGGTTCACAATTTATTATGTTATGCAGCTTATGTTCTTTTAAGGATGTAAATAGCTACTAGGTTCATATTACCACAGCATCATTGTATATTCAAGAACAACAATGTCACACCTTACATAGAAAACCTCATAAAATTACTCTTTTGTGGTTTCCAAACTTCTCCTTAAGTCACACTTCATGGAGTTGATGCACTGCACTAATTTTCATAAGTATATAATGAGGAAACAAATGGAATATTTCTTATTAAAACCCCCATACTTCATTTACTGAAATAAATACTGAGTGTAACTACTTTTAGATGTAACTAAGCTCTATTAATCATGATACAGCCAAAATGTGAAGCACGTCCTGGGCAAAATCTCAAGGTCCTATAGAAAAACATATAAGCTGAAACCTGTCATTGTTGTCTGGTAGTTTCTGGTTATTTTCCAAAACAGTCTGGTTTTTGTTGCTCTTCCTGTCATGGAAATGACAGTTTTTTCATACTGACAACAAAAATTTACTCTTTCTAGCATACCTGTATTTGCCTTTGCACATATGTAAAATTCGTTGCTTTCCTTTAGTATAAATATTGTTAGGATTTCTGTTATCAAGAATTTGAAGTCTATGATTGTGAATTACTACTGCCAGAAAACTAATTTATTGTTACTTAAGTGTAGAGAGCATTACTGGGAAACTTAAAAGTATTCTTAGAAAAATCTGCATAATTATTATTGCACTTAGTTCTTAAGTAAGCAAATGATGATCTGGGAAGATTTTAATATTAATCTTGTGAAAGATTCTGAAAAGATAAACGAATTGTAAGTCCATCATAACATACACACCTTGAGTGATATTATTAATTTATCTACAAGAATTACAAAAGAAAGCATTATACTAATCCTGGCAATCTTACAGAGTCAGACTGGAAGAATATCTGTATTTTAAAAGATATCAATTATTATTGTATTTGTAAAGGATGTCCCAGATGATGGTCAGTATGCAGGTATATCACATGAATAATCATTAGAAGCAAAAAAATTCTAGTAAACATGAGCTCTAAAATGCATATCTTAAAAGCTATGAACATTTGTTCCATATAAGAGGTGTGTACCACCTATATAAAACAAAAAAAAAAAAATAGGAAGCCAAGAGCTTGCAAATGAAATTGTTTCACAGTATGAAACATGTGTTTCACAGTATGAAACATGTGGAAATGTTCGAAGTTGCTAAGGTATGCATTATAGTGCCCATGTTTACTGGACCTGCACTTTGAGTGATCAGTTCTGTCATTTTCATGAATATTGACCTCACCTGGGACACTCTAGATGGAATTCTACCAATGTTCAACAGTTTTTTCCCAAGAAAACAAATAAGTATGACACAAATAAGACATCAAAAAAGGCTAGGAACACAAAAGGAATCAAAATGCCATGTGCTGTAAAATGAGATTGACTGAAATGATTAGTGGGAAAAAAACCAGAGAAATAGTACTGATTTCATATTTCAAAATACAGGGTAGTTTTCCCCACTGTGTACAAACTCTAGGGACTGATCGATGACAGGAGACAGAATAAAAAAGGTATAATTAACTTACATCCAGAAATGCGTGGTTTATACGCTAGGGACCATTTATTTAATCACACTTTGTTACAGAGTCTGCAGTCTAATATGCACTGTACCATGCAGCCACAGTTACAGTATGTATGGTTTCCTCTTTGAGGGTGGTACTGTTCCTCATACATCATGTCTTAGTGCCCTCTCCTGCCATATTGATTGTTAATGCTATGTCCAATTTTTCTGTATTTCTGTATTGGGATCGAGAGCTTGCTAACATGGTGTTTACTTATGGAAAGACAAATGGCAATTGGTGCTGTGTAGCAAGGTTGCATCAGAAGACATATCCCCTCCAACAACCACCACAGTATTCAATGTTTGCAACAGTGTTTCGCCATTTGTCTGAGACAGGGTCATTTCAGGAAGTAGGGAATTATGAAGGATGTACCAGAAATGTTTGGACACCAGACATGGAGGAAAATGTGATTAACACTGTGGAAGGTGGCTGCCATGTCAGTACCAGACAGTTGGCCTTCTTGTGCAGGGCAAGACAGATGACCATGTGGGACATTCTTCATGACAATTGTTACTACCATTATCACTTACAGCACATGCACGGTTTACTAGAGACAGATTTTCCACATTGGTAGCAGTTTTGTGACACGTTTCTTCACCATGCAACCATGATTCCAGGATTTGTTCCATCCATACAATTCACAGATGAGGTCACCTTTGCACAGAATGGTATCTTCAGTCTTCATAACAGTCATCTATGGAGTAGTATGCAGAATCTCCCTGGTATGGTGACAACAAATCATCAGCATCAATGCAGACAGAAAGTTTGGGCCAGGTCAATTGGTGACTGTATTTAGGGACGTCTTCCTTTCATGCCTAACAGGCAATAACTATCGGAATTTCTTGTGGGTGACTTTGCCTCCCCTGCCGAAATAAGTGCCATTGATGATTCTAAGGGTTATGTGGCTGCTACATGATGGTGCTCCAGCCCACTCTGTCATTAACATATGGGTGTATCTCAATCCCATTTTCCTTGGTCGATGGGTCAGATGAAGGGATCCAGTTGCATGGTGTGCTTGTTCGCCAGATCTCAACCAGTGCGATTTCTGGTTATGAGGCCATCTCAAAAGTATTGTCTATGCAGAGCCTACTCCAGATATAGAAACCCTGAAGCAGCATATTCATGCTGCCTTTCACACTTTTCAGATGCAGCATGGCTGACATGAATGTGTGAGACAGAACATGCTAAGGTGCATACACGCATGCACTGAGGCACATGGAAACCATTTTCAACACATACCATAATTGTGGCTGCATGGTACAGCATGTATTGGACTGCAGTCTCTGTAACAATACATGACAGAGTAAATGGTCTCTAGCACGGAAACCATGCATTTCCAGACATAAGTTCATTAGATCTTTATTGCTCCATATCTTCTCATTAATTAATCCCTGGGGTTTGTACACAGTGGAAAAACCCATCCTGTAAAATGTGCTGTGTTAAGAAAGGTGATTTAAAAAAATTATTCTTTTTGTAACATCAAAATTAATAATTCTAACAATACTTTTAAATGTATATGAGCTATAGTTGAAAGAAAAAATGAGAAATCAGTTAAAGAATGTAAAGACTATGTTATTAAGGAAAACAGCCAAATAACAGAATATATCAGTTACGTACCCAACATATTTAGTAATCACTTCCTGAAAGTGGCTCAAAAAATTGGCACAGACAATTCAAAAGAGAAAGTAATAGATTGATTGCTAGAAGTAATTCCTAATACATGCAGGCATATCACAGTTACCCATGCTCTGACAAATTAATTAACAGTGTAATTAACTGCCTAAAAACCAAAAGCTCTCTAGGAGTTGATGATAACTCAAACTGTAGTGCTTCGAGAATTTCGGCATAAATTCTAGAACCACTCAGCCTTCAATCATCTTGAACACAAGATATTTTAGATGTTAGTTGGAGGAAGGAACCCTATCTACTGCGCTTGTCTGTGTGTGCAGGTCCGAAGTTTATCGTGAGCAGATGGTAACCAAGGAATGTCTGTGTTATTATGTGCTGTTTTATAACTGTGACTTTTGTTAATGGCGAAAAAACAATTGAGTGGAAAAAAGATTTTTAGTAACTTTTAACTTGAACTTGCTAGAGGCATAGAGTCAAGACAGGTGTATCATTTCTATATAATAGAGTCGTGGTTAGCTGGCCAACTCTGTTGTAAATTTAACTGTATTTCTAACATTTGGACTTTCAAGGAGACTTACTTAACAGTATTTATTCATGTGGAGAGTGAGATTCGTAAAATTCTGATGTTTAAATATACATTGTTAAGTTAAGCAAAAGAAACTGTGTGTGTCTGCTTATAAGTAGAAAGAATCTTGAGGAATTCCTGTTCCCAACAATATACTGCAGAGGAGAAGAGAAAAGGAGTTTTCTACAGCAGGCTAACCAGCTAGGAAAGTTGGCTTACCATCTCAAGTAAGTCACATCGTTAAAGAATTTGAAGTTTGCATACATACTTCGCCACTTCAAGTCATCCAAAATGTTAGAAAATAAATTACTTGTAACCTGTTATCCACATATAGCCAATTTATTCTGTCACATCTGCAATATATCATTACATCACAATGGATATTTTCAGGCAGACTGCAATATGTTACTGTCGCAGTCCTTTACAAAACAAAGGGCCAATTAGAGACATTTCTACATGTTGTCAAAATAGCTGTTGGGATCCTTTGTAGCATTAACAATACTACTACAACATTGTTAGAGTTAAGTCAGTTACCCTCATTGTTTACGAGTCATCATTCTTTTGCACCAACCTTGACTGTTGCTTATCCAGGTGCATGTTAGTTTCTGGCTGATGCCTATTGAGTCAGCTCAGTGGTTAAAAACACATGGGATGTTTAGTGACCCCAGTGCCATGGCTGGTGCCAGTGAGAAGGCATGGCCAATGACCAGTGTGAGGTCTTCTTGGGATGGCTGCTGGATTGTCCTTGGTACCACTTTGAATACTACGATGACCCTATATGACCAATCTGCTATGTACCTAGCACTGGTCATCATGTAGTCTGTTGATCTCATCCCCACCATCTAGAAGGTACAGCACCTGTAGGTGCATGTGTGTTGAACAGGAACATGGACCCCTATGGAACTAGTTGCTGGCATCCATAATGAAGTCCCATACTGGCAATACCCTGCAATGTGGTGTTGTTGGAAGACAGACAGTTCCTGCATCAGGTGACAGTAGGTGGCAAGCAGCACAAAGTTCACCAGGTGTACGCCACCATCTTACATATACATGTTCAGCTAGTTCACATACTGAGCTGGAGCACCTACAACATAGATTCACTACTGTATCATAATCATGGAATTGAATGCCATTACTTTGAATGCCACCAATCCCAACAATCAACTCGTGGTGGGAACTGGGATATTTAAAAGGAGCTACCACAAGGCTATGGTGCAAGGCTTGATTTGTAATGACCATATATAGTCCTTATTCTGCTACATTCACTTAACAAGCTGTTAAATGCTGTGTCAGTTTGTCATTAAGTGCTCCTACAAAAGAGATAGAGTTTCTTGCAACATGTCTTATGAGTTATCAATATGCTTGTCTCATTTCCTTTTGCTTTCTGTCATAGTCTTCCTTCTGCTGAATGCGTATTCTCACCCAGCAGATAGTGTCATAATGTGTCAACAACCTGACATACCTGTGGCGTACTGAATTGCATCCTGCTTCTGCATCTGTATCCAGCATAGCTGAGTTTGCTTGTGGAAATGTGAGTGAGTTTTAACAATTTTTTCTAATTTCTACACCTCACTGTTCTGTGTCATAACAACAAAAAATTCAGTAGAACAGATGTTAATTATTAGCAACCAGTCTCACTACTTCCTACTATCCAAAGATCCTAGAAAAGAATATGTATGCAAGAAGCACAACACAGTTCTCTCAAAGTAAGGTAGTTAGTCAGTCTTAATTAGGATTTCAAAAGAGGCTCCCCATATAACATGCTGTCTTTCAATTGATGAATTAGATCATGCCAAATTTTAATGAAGAAATGTTTCTAAGTGGAATTTTTTGTAGTCTGTCAAAAGCATTTGATTATGCAATTCACAGTATTCCCTTGGAGAAGTTCAATTATTATTGTGCCAGAAGTATTACTGGTAACTGATATTCATCCTGTGAAATTAAAAGATTGCAGAATGTCACATTGAGAGACACAAAGAGTGAATACAATGGAACAGTAAGTTCACAATGGGGAGTAATCATGGTATGCATTAATCTTATGTGAAACACATTAAAGTTATTGGTACCAGTGGATTACGTTTAGAGAGATTAAATGGTCTTTTGAAAGCTGTACTTCATTTAATACTATCTTTGATAAATTTTTAAATATGGTACCTCCAAACCTGAATGAAAGCGTTCCACTTAGAACCATATGGAACAAGATTATTAGCAGATTTAAATGGAAAACTCAAGGAAAAATATTTCAAGTTCCAGGAAAAAACAACTTTTAGCATATTATAGTGGAGAACTTATCACTCACTGGCACAAAGTGTGCATGTTAAATATCCCATTTTCTTAACATTTGAATCAGGTCAGTGAGCACACCTGCTTTAAGCTGAGGTATACATTTCATTGGATTTGGCCCATCATAAATATGTGGACAAAAAAAAAAAAAAAAAAAAAAGGTAGTCTAGTTAAATATCATGTCTGGAAAACAATTGTTCCAGGTTTCAATTAGTCAGAACAAACACTGTTTCTCTTCACTTAACTGTTAGAGGTAAAGGACTTCATGCTTGGTCTAGTATTTCTGCTTCTCCTTCACTGCATAATAAGTCTCTCCATCCACATTAGCCAAATATTTTGAGAATGAGACAGAACCTGACAATCGAAGTACATTTAAAAAATGATACTGTGTGCACATGGGAGCAAAAATCTATTGCAGATTTGGAAAACCAGAAGCTAGAAGCAAATTTTCAGAATCAATTTTGAAGTGTTTACATGACCTCCCAGAAGCAGTACTGGAATATCAGTCTATGAAATTTAGTTTTGGAAGCCCATGTAAATGGGGTGACAGTTCCTTCAGGCCAGTTGATACACTTTAACAAAAGCTCACCTTCAATTTGCTTGCCTAAAATGTCTATGGGTGCTACACGGGCAATTTAATGGGGGAGTTTGTTCAATATTCTTTCAAAATCATTTACCATTTCAGTTCACTTGGAGTGTTTACTGACACAATGTGTTCAACATTATGTTTCTAATTGTGACATTACATTTGCAATGGGGGTTTCCTGTGGGTGGTACCAACATTATGGCACAGAGTAATACAGGTTACAATTTATAAAATTTTGAACAGAGTTCAACCACCTTGACATAAGATAGGCTAGTTATTCCATCATTCGTGGCAGACAGGAAGCATAGTGATGCAAGACAGACAGGCAACACAGTCTGCAACTCTGCATTAGCTGAGTGATAGAGAGCATATGCAATGGGAAGAAAGAAAAGGACAGCGACAAAGCAAAATAACACGCACTCTCATTCACATGGTGGGATACTGCAAGAAGCAATAGACATGGCTAGGGGAAACACTCATAGACCAATTTAACTAGCTGCTAAGAGAGAAGCAAAACCAGAGTAGCAGAATAACGAGGCCACATGCAGTCATCATTAGTGAACTGCCATGTTGCAGAACTGCAGAGAGCTCTTTAAATGGGCCAGAACACTTCAGGTCAATGGGAATGATGGAGCCTGTGTCAACAACATTCCGTTAAATGACCAAGTTGTTTTAGTAACTCGTTCTCCGATCAACTAGTACCGTACCAGCCAGCTGTGGAGCACTGCAGAGGTGAAAACTCCCTGAGTGTGGGACAGAACATGATAACCAAGGCTCCTGGTTGACCACCATCTGGTACTCCTAAACACCTCTGGATGTGGGGCCTACCAGGCCAGCAGTACTGGGTTCAATGCCTGCTGCCTACAACAAAATGTGGATGGGATGGTCAAGGGAAGAAGAGGCATGGAGTGGGATTGAGTACACTCCCTCAGCCAGTAGCAACTATCCATGCTGTATCAAACTGGGTTAAGCATCTGTATCAACAAATGAGGAACGATGTCTAGCTAGGGTACAGGTGCAAGGACTGGCACAGTTTCTTATACCGAGAGTCTGTCCATGACCAAGGCAGGAGGCAACTATGGCCAACATTGCACCACTCTTTGTAAATCTGTCACAATAAACAATTTACTGAGTAGTCATGTTCCCTTAGCACCATATGTGCTTCCAGACAATTCCTGACATTGGGCACAGGTGTCATCCACTCGGCCCTTATGTAAATTGCCATCAGAAGTGTCAACTGCTCTATTTTCATCTGGAGGCTGCTGGGAATTGGAGGTGTTCCACCTCAACACTTGCAGCAGATCACTGTAGTGAGAATCCAGACTTTGCAACAGCAACTATAATGTGGTGAGCATCATAAAAACATTTTTACTGTTCTGGTGGCTATGTCACAGGTTGAGTTTCTAGACGGCATATGTTATCATTGTGTTAGTAATATGTGGATATTGAATGGAGGAAATAGTAATTCTGTGTAATATTATTTGTAGGTTGTGTTCATTAACATGTGTCAAGCTGTTTTAAGTCATATGAGTTGTTGTGTCAGTGGCTGGGTCACGTGTAAGTGTTAGTGTAAGGTGTGCAAGGAGTTTGATATAGGGTGGTTAAAGGGTCAGGTGGACCATAATTCTTTGTCATTTACATATTATAGTATTAAGTTTGTAGTCTGATCTTTGTCTAGTGCTACATGTATCTGTTACTTATGTTGTTTAGCAGATAGTAGTTAATAGCACAAGAATGTCAGACACAAAGTCGGTTTCTACCAGTGAGTCAATGGCCAAATTAACAGATCAAGTATCATATTTACTATAAAACAATGCACAATGGAGAGTGCATCATGATGAATTAATGGCACAATTAGGGGCTTTGCGAGCTGCACAAAATTTACAGACAGGTTCGGCTGAAACAAAATCTTCAGTAAGGCAGTGTCACTTTGCAATAGATTCTTCAGTATCTCACATGATTCAACTTTCTCTGGGAAGACAACTGAGGATGCCATGGTATTTATTAGTGATGTCTTGGTTATAGCCAGAATGTGTAATTGATCACATGAAGTTATGTTATGGATGGCTAATTTATGCCTTGTGGGTGAAACAAAGATATACATAATTTATCATGGAACACTTTGTAAAGCAACCTCATTTAAGCAATTAGCTGAAGGTTTGTGGCAGAAATATTGTAAACAGAGTAGTGCTAGGTTTTTTAGAAAACAACTGAGTGGGTTAACTCAGAAAGCAAATGAAATAGTAGAAAATTTTTTGGACCGAATAAGTAAGGTGAATGCTCAGACATATGAACCAATGGGAAATCCAGATGCTGACCATGTTATCCTGTGGAAATGTGGGAACAGGGCTTTTTTTTTTTTTTTTTTTGGAGGGTAATTCCTGTGGAATTTTTGCTACAAGTTATGATGAGAGATCTGGATGATTCAGCTGCAGCACTGCGTACTGCCATGCATTTGCAGGAAATAGATACTGCAGTGCGAGGATGCACAGAGAAATGGTATTTGTTATAGAGAAAACTTGCTATTGTTGTGAAAAAAGGGGCAGATCAGATTCCAATGCAACCAGGTATAATGTTAAATTTGTGGGCATTTTGGTCATAAAGCGAATTAATGTAGGAGTAGAAAGCAGAATGGTGGAAGCAAATGGCAGGATACATTATGCCGCAGCAGGAATGTTTCATCTATCAGAAAGGAACTCCATTAAACCAAAATACTGCAGAATTTAAGGCAGAGATGGATTGTTGTTTGATAGACATTATAAATAATAATAAGTACCGTATAAGTTTGTGGTTGATACATGTGCAAATATTTCTGTGATTAATCTAGAACTCATGGGTAGGAGAAGACTGGTGACTCTTAGGTATAATTTATGTTGAGTAGGAGACAATGATGTGGTGTCAGTTGGGACAACATGTCTCATTTTTCATATTGCAAAATTGGAATTCTGTGAACAAATGGAATTAACGCTGTCTGTGGAACAAGGTTATTCGGTGATTCTTGGACTTGACTTCCTGGATAGGCATCAGGCTAAAATTAATCTTCCAGAGCACACTGTCGAACTTGGGGGAAACTTGTTTCCAATGGGTGTTACAGCTGTAGATGTTGCAATGTTGCAAGGTGCGCCATTACCTAAGGTGCTACCAAATGAACTGCATACACATGCCATAAGGGTAGTTATGTATGATAAAGTACCTGCTGGTACAGGAAAGCTAGGTTGGGTATCGGTAGATGCCAATATTCCACAGGAAAAATTATATGTGAAACTTCCTGGAAGATTAAAACTGTGTGTTGGACCGAGACATGAACTCGGGACCTTTGCCTTTCATGGGCAAGTGGTCTACCCAAGCGTGACTCACAACACATCCTCACAGCTTTACTTCTGCCAGTATCTCATCTCCTACCTTCCAAACTGTACAGAAGCTCTCCTGCGAGCTTCTGTAAAGTTTGGAGGGTAGGAGACGAGATACTGGCAGAAGTAAAGCTGTGAGGACCAGGCATGAGTTGTGCTTGGGTAGCTCAGTTGGTAGAGCACTTGCCCGCAAAATGCAAATTTCCCGAGTTCAAGTCTTGGTCCAGCACACAGTTTTAATCTGACAGGAAGTTTCATATCAGCACACACTCCACTGCAGAGTGAAAATCTCATTATGTGAACATCCCCCAGGCTGTGGCTAAGCCATGTCTCCACAATATCCTTTCTTTCAGGAGTGCTAGTTCTGCAAGTTTCGCAGGAGAGCTTCTGTAAAGTTTTGAAGGTAGGAGATGAGATGCTGGCAGAAGTAAAGCTGTGAGGATGGGGCGTGAGTCATGCTTGGGTAGCTCAGTTGGTAGAGCACTTGCCTGCAAAACACAAAGGTCCCAAGTTCGAATCTCGGTCCGGCACACAGTTTTAATCTGCCAGGAAGTTTCATATCAGCGCACAGTCCACTGCAGAGTGAAAATCTCGTTCAAGATTATATGTGTTTGAGCCACTGCACAACAATGAGACATTGGATGAAATGCATTGTTATATAAGGAAGAGTCTTATGCACGCATCAGATGTTAATGGGAACTGATGTGTTGGGTTAGCATGGATAATTTTGGGGCAGATGTAGTGGATCTCCCAAAGGGTTTATTTGTTTTGAGCTTATAGGTACTCAATAAAGAGGATATCAATGGATCACATGGTGAGCATGGCATCATCACATTCCATTAATGCAGATGTACTATGGAACTAGGTTAGTAACTTGAAGGATGGAGAGCAGAAAGGCATGGAAGCTTTATTGTTGCAGTATATAGATTTATTTGATTTGAATGGTCCACTACCAGCAACACTGATCACACAGCACCATGTATCAACAGGAGATAATTCACTAGTGTATAAGAAGCCATATACAACTGCAAACCATCTACAGCCACTATAGACAATTTCATTGACCAGCAGCTGCGTGAAGGTAGCATAGAACCTCGTGGTAGTGTTCATCCAGCAATATAGTCATGGTCCCCAAAAAGTCATTTGATGTGACAAAAAAATATAGATTTTGTTGTGACTATCATTTTTCATATGCATGAACTACAATGTATGCATATCCAATTCCTAAAATTACGGATATGTTAGACAATCTAGGAAAATGGTGAGCTGCCACTACGCAGAAGTGTTTCTGGGTGATAGACATAAGATCTAATTCACAGCCAATTATGGACATTACCAATATCAGAGAATGCCGTTTAGTTTGAAGAATACTCCTGCTATGTTTCAAAGGTTACTGGATGGTGTCCTTCATAGTTTAAAATCCAAAATTTGTTTGGACTATGTGGATGATGTAAAGTACATTCAGAAACAGTGGAAAAACAACATTAAAAGTTTAAATGAAGTGTTTAGTTGGTTATGAGCAGCCTGTCTTACTTTAAGTGCAGAGAAATGTCGTTTTGAGCAAGCACAAGTAATGTATCTAGGTTGTATTATTACGAGAGATGGAGTCAAAACAATACTAGGCTTACATCAGCTGTATGTGATTTTCCAGTGCTAAAGACTACCAAGCATTTGCCATCTTATCTTGGTTTATGTAATTACTACTGTAAATTTGTAAAATGTTCTGCTGAAATTGCACAACTATTAACCAAGATGCGTAGGAAAGAAGTCGGTTTCCAATGGCCACCACAGTGTCAAGAGGCTTTCAAGAAACTTAAGAAAATTTTATGTCAGATACTGTGTTAGTATTTCCTGATATTGAGAGTGTAATTAAGGTCATTTAATTTTGGGTGGGTCATACCCTTTTGATCTTTTTGGCAAATACAATGTACTCTGCATCAATGCCATGGCAGTCACAGCAGTGAGTGTAGCCAGAAGGTGTAAAAACCTTCCTGGGAATCTCATAAACCATACTATAATTGATAACACTGCATCCTTGCAATACTAATTTCCTCAACATCTCCAACTTCCCTTTTTCATAGCAATTTGTCAAGACCAAGTACAGCCGCTATATCCCTACCTGCTGTAAGTAAGATTGTTTGGGCAAAATTTCATTTTTTCAACTTCTCTCTTTCATTTTTTTCCAAACTCCTACTCCTTTTACATGTCTGCAAATCAGTTTGTAGTTATCTATCTGGACAAACAACTTTACTTTCTTGAGTGAACATCAAATTTGTTAATGCCATAAATACACGAGCTTCCACATTTTCTGAAATCAACAACACCTCCTGCACCCTTAGTTATATACATTTCTCTGTTACCCAGGATGTTGCACAAAATCACCACCTGAGGAAAGGAATTGTCCATCATCCCCTCCCTCCTTTTGATATGAGTAATTAACAACAAATAGAAAACAAGAAAAATTATCAAAGAAATCTAACAATAATACTATAAAAGAAAAATACATGTGGCAATGATATGAAAATACCAAATGCATCTGAATCCCATGTAATGTACAACATATCCCTAAACTCAAATATTAAGAAATCTAAAAAAGCCAAAAAATTCCAAAGAGAGAAACAGCATAACTAATTAAGTGATCTCCATGTACAAGGCATGTCTGTGCATTGCACTTACACAACACTTCCCTCCAACAGTCCAAGAGCAAGTTGTCAATAATGATACTCCAATGGAAGGAATTTAAAGTGAAAATTACTGTGTATTAATGTTTAAGGAATTGGACTATATTTTACTATCTAAAAGATTATGTTTGATAGGAAGCAGTAGTTGGATAAGAGGAAATTAAATTGAGGTTCTGCTAGTTATAAAGTTAACTGTAATTAAAGGAAAGGAACATTGTTGCCAGCCCAATGAGGTAAGGAGGTACCAAGAGATTATATTGTTCATTAGAAAATTTACTACTGTGTATGGCTTTAAATGGTACTAAACTCTGTTTTGCAAATAGAATGTGAAACAGTGGCACAACCTAGCAAACCTCCAAACAGAAGTGTGCTATGAGTAACAAACATGGAATCCTGAAATATTCTGGAAACAAAGTGTCTCTCACATACAGTCGTGTTCAGAAAAAAAAATCACCTTCAACAACTAGAGATATGACATTCACATTCATAGGACATGTACATTAGTATGTTCTATAGAAATGAGTAGCATTTCAAACACGTCAGCCCGTGGGTTCAAGGACATCATCGATATTGCAGTACAATACCAGCTATTGGTAAAATGTGCATATGGCTCTCTTTGTCGCTACAAGCTGAAGGTAATGGATCAGTGTGGCTTGAGCAGATATGGAGGAAGCCTTGCAGACATATGCACAACCATACTGCCAAACCAGTGGGTTTGAAAAAGGGCTCATTATTGGCATGAGAGAATGTAATGCATCCATCTGTGAAATTGCTGTTAATGTGAGATAAAATGTTTTGGCAGTGCAATGGGAGTGTGCAGAATTGTTCATGGAAGGCTGCCAAGCACAGTTAATTTACATGCAGTGATACAGTTATTCTTTGACTTAGCTTTTGTTAGTTATTCCATGCTGCTCATGTCTACACAATTTTTCATGTGTGTGGTGTTAAGTCATTGTTAAATATTAGTGGGAATAAAGGAATTGTTTTCTCCAACACCCACATTTGGTGACACCCGGCTAACTACGTAACATCCACGTCGGCCTCAGCGTTTAACGAAGTTCCGCACCGTTCACGTTTGTAACTTCCACGCCAACTAAGTCGCGCTCATTTCAGCACGATAATGACCGATTCGCCGTTCTCAATTCAACCTGAAGCCAGCAGTGCAATTAACAGGGTAACGATAAAACCTCAACCATTCTGGTTACATAATCCTCTATTGTGGTTTGCCCAGTTAGAAAGCCAGTTCGTCCTCGCACAAATTTCGGCGGATGAAACTAAGTACAGCTATGTGGTTGCAGCACTTACAGTAGATCTAGCAGCAGAAGTACAAGATATCCTAGCTGCACCACCGGATACCGATCATTATGCATCCATTAAAAACCCAATAATAATGCGTTTGTCACAATCAGAGGCAAAACGGCTAGAGAAGCTACTGCGCACTGAAGAACTCGGAGATCGCACTCCATCACAACTCTTATGATGTTTGCAGACACTGGCAAGTAACACTGTAACTGATGATGTGCTACGAAATATATGGTTGTCTCGGCTGCCGTCAGATACTCAAAAAATTCTCTCGGTATGTGCAGGCGATTTAAATGCACTGGCACAAATGGCCGACAGGTTAATTGAAATGTATCCCACATCAAGTGTCTCAACATTAACGCCACAACAAGAAAATTCGCCCACAGTGACGGTAGTCTCCCTACAATCACAACTGGCAGAGTTGACCGCACAGGTAGCTGCATTACAAACAACGCACAACCGCCAACGGCCACGCAGCCGATTGTCACGAAGTCGCAATTGATCACCATCAATACAGAACTTATGCTGGTACCACAAGACATTTGGTAATGATGCACGAAAGTATATACCACCTTGCAAGTGGAAACATGAGGCAGACACCATAGCAGCGATAACTTCCAGTGCAAACACTTGCCGACTTTTTGTGACAGACCAAGAAACATAACTACAATTTCTCGTCGATACAGGCGCAGAAGTGTCCGTATATCCAGCAAACCGCCTATCACCCTGGAGCTGCGATGGCTGTTATCTATATGCCCCCAATGACTCCAAAATTAGAACATACGGTAGAGTAACATTATTCCTTAACTTGGGGCTACACCGTGTGTTTGAATGGCAATTTACAGTGGCAGATATATCACAGCCTATTATCGGAGCAGATTTTTTTGTCCTTCTACAACTTACTGCCAGATCTGCAACGTCAGCGACTAATAGATTTGACTACTAGTCTGCATACAACAGGAAAAGTCCATTGTATCACACCACTAGAGGTACGCATAGTTACAGGCGACACACCATATATACGATTACTGAAAAGATACCCCGAGATCACACAGCAATCACCTACTCTCCCACCAGTCAAGCATACAACTGTCCACCACATTTTGACCACTCCAGGGCCACCAATTCACGCTCGGCCTAGACGTTTAACGGTCAAAAAGCTAAAAGTGGTAAAGCAGGAATTTCGCAGCATGCCATCACAAGGTATCTGCAGAGTTTCTAGTAGCAGTTGGGCATCCCCAATTCACATCGTGCCTAAAAAGAAGAATGGATGACGCCCCTGCAGTGACTATCACCAACTTAATGCAAGGACCACTCCAGACCGGTACCCAGTTCCACATATAGAAGACTTTTCTGCAAATGTTCATGGTAAGACTATATTTTCTACCATTGATCTAGTTTGAGCATACTATCAGATCCCTATAGCTGCACAAGACATTCCTAAAACAGCGGTGACAACACCATTCGGTCTATTTGAATTCACCCGAATGCCATTCAAACTATGCAATGCCCCCCCAGACCTTCCACATTTTATGGATGAGGTTACAAGAGATTTAGATTTTTGCTATGTGTACATAGATGATTTATTGGTGATGTCTGCATCGGAAGAGGAGCACTTACACCATTTGGCACAAGTGTTTGACTGTCTATGCACACATGGACTAGTAATTAATTCTTCCAAGTGTGTTTTTGATAAGAAAGAGGTCCACTTTCTAGGATATTTGGTAAATGCACAAGGTATTCTACCGCCACACAGTAAAGTGGAGGCCATAAACAAATACCCCCGCCCTGTCACAGTCAGAGAATTACGACAATTCATTGGAGTAGTAAATTTCTACCAACGCTTCATTTGCAATCATGCACTGATAACTGCACTATTGAAGGAACTACTTAAAGGCGCACCTAAACCTAACCACAGTGTGCATTGGAGTATCGAGGTGGACACCGTGTTTCATGCTATAAAAAAAGCTATAGCAGAGGCCGCACAATTAACACACACCTGGTCGTGCATGCTGCACTCCCTCTCATGGTTGATGCTTCGTCCACTGCGATTGGTGCCGTACTTCAGCAACAAATTGATCAGTTATGGCAGCCCATTGCATTTTATAGTCATAAGTTGTCACCATCTCAGCAACGTTGGGCAACATATGACCGTGAACTGTACGCAGCTTATGCGGCAGTAAAGAAATTCAGACGCGCATTAGAAGGGCGACAGTTCACAATTTACACAGATCATAAACTGCTTACCTATGCCTTTAAGATAAAGCCAGAGAAAGCATTGCCCAGGCAGCTGCAAAACTTAGATTATATCAGCCAGTTCATGACCAGCATTGTGTATGTGGAAGGGAAGCTAAATGTTCCAGCTGATGCACTTTCTCGCATAGAAGCAGTGTCCACAGTAGCAGATGACATTGCACAGGTGGAAGCAGTGACAGAGTTGTGTGATCTATTGCAACAAGAGAAAGGATTGAAGCTACAGCTCGTGACATTTCCTGAAGCAAGCATTGAGTTGTACTGTGACGTAGCAAGAGGAAAGATACGTCCATTTGTGCCACAGCAATTCAGAACACAGGCCATTGCATCAATGCACAATCTGTCACACCCAGGAGTAAGAGCCACATTCAGATTGGTAAAACAAAAATTTGTATGGCCATGTATGCACACAGACTGTAAAGCATTTGTGAAGCAATGCTTGGCATGCCAGAGGAATAAAATCACACAGCATGTCAGGGCACCATTAGGCACACACCAAATCAGCGTTTTGACCATGTGCATGTTGACATCATCGGCCCACTCTCGACATCGGAAGGCTACAGTTATTCCCTCACGGTGATTGACAGATTTACTAGGTGGCCTGAGGCATTTCCAATGAAGGACATCACTGCAGAAACTATAGCTCAAACATTTCTTCATGGTAGGATTGTCCGGTTTGGAGTTCCACTGAGAATTACAACTGGTCAAGGGTGACGATTTGAAGCCTACATTTACAAAGCATTGGCTACGTTATTAGGTACAAAACGCATATGCACCACGGCATACCACCCCACATCAAATGGCATGGTGGAGCATCTTCATCGACAGTTAAAGGCAACACTGAGATGTCATGGAACACCGAATTGGGCAGAGACACTACCTATCATACTTTTGGGTCTACGAACGTCATTCAAAAGTGATCTGAAAGCAACAGTAGAAGAACTGGTGTATGGACAAATGTTACTCCTACCTGGGGAATTTCTGCACAGCATGGAAAATGATACCATCACAGCCTCAGAATTTGCCACAAGATTAAGAGAGCATGTATGCCAATTGAGACAAACAATGCCCAGAAACCAGCTTGGAAGACACTCATTCGTTTTTACGGAGCTAGACAAGTGCATAGTTATTCTTTGACTTAGCTTTTGTTAGTTATTCCATGCTGCTCACGTCTACACAATTCATTCATGTGTGTAGTGTTAAGTCATTGTTAAATATATGTGGGAATAAAGGAATTGTTTTCTACAACACCCACAAGACTATACTAAGATTGTTAGCGGATCATCAGGTATCTTCCTTGTTGAAGATGAGTAATAACTTTGTCTTTCCATGGCATCCAAATAACACGATTGTAAATAATAATAGCTACATCCTTGTTTAATTAATAACATTGATTAATATTAATGTATGTGCAAAATGAAGATATAATTAAGTAAGTTATTCATAGCCTTTTCTGACATGTGATTATGGTGTATGTTAAAATATCTTCACAGTTGATACGAGAAGGACAAATGTGAATTTATGTTTAAGTTTTATTCTAATAATGTAATAAACCGATTGCCACTAAATGAAAAATAAGGATCTGACAGTCTTATTTGGCTTCTGACATATTAAATCTTACCAACGAGTCCAAAGACCTACAGACTATACACTAGGGCTCTGCCTACATGTAAAATAAAATTTATTTGAATAATTCCCACTGGAACACCACCACAAAAACAAAAAATAATTTAATCTGGGAAAGTTCAACATGTTTATGAATAACATCAAACAGCAGATACTTTTAAAGCTTACAAGACACAGGATGAAACTGTGTAAATTTTACAAGTGGTACTCAAATAGTTTTAGAGGTATATGGTTTTAAGATTAAAAATGGAACAAATATCTCATAACTTTGGAAGTTCCAAAAATTAATAACTCAAAAATGAAACATCCAAAAGAAATTTAATTTGTAATTTTTCATACAAACATCTACTACTACAAATGAACAACAGATTATCAAAATGTGAATTATCAGGAACCAGACCATTTATTGATTTCACATGGACTGACCCAGAACATTTTCTTATTCACTTGAGAGTTATCATGTAAGGCTGGTTGGTAGTAACACACTTTAAAAATTGTAAATGCATTTATTAGACCCCAAGGCAAGAAGAACGAACATGGCAGTAAAACAGGTTGCGTGCCGAGTGACAGAGAACAAAAGCAGTTCAAAAACGTACAAGTCAATGAATGATAGGGTGCTCTGCACCATAGATGCCATGGAGACCACCACACCCACAGCTGAGTCACTGGCATCAGTCATGTTTGAAACACTGGCCTCAGGATTAGGGTGGCCAAGCGTAACAGCTTTTACAAGGGCAGTTTTAAGGCTACTAAATGCATCAAGCATGGATTTGGTCCAGTCCAATTCCTATTTCCCCATGGTGTTTTTGCCAGTGAGGGCCATTTGGGTGGACACAGCTTGAGGAATATGGCTGTGGTAAAAATTTGCCATACTGGCAAAATGACTGAGATGAGCATAGTCCTCAGGAAGAGGAAAGTCAAGTATGGTTTTGATGTGAGAACTCGTCTGGCAGAGGCCGTCAGCAGAGACAGAATGGCCTAGGAGTATAACAGATGTGGAACAGAGTTGAGATTTATCATGGTTGATGACTACATCATTGGCGTTGAGGACTGAATGGACTCCATGGAGGTGAACTTGATGCTCCTCAGCAGAGGAGGAAAAGATCAGTATGTCATCTAAGCACAAGTAAATGGCAGAGGTAGCAAAATAGAATTAATGAACTGCTGCCATGCCTGTGCAGCAATTTTCAATCCATAAGGCATGTAACAGTATACAAATAGGCCAAAGGGTGTGATGATGGCTGTTTTTGAAATATCCAGTGGATGCACAAGGAGTTGATGGTGTTGATGGTGTGCCTTGGAACAATCTAACACAGATAAAAACCTACAACCATGAAGTAATTGCATGAAATCCTGTATATGAAGAATGGGGTAGCCATCAATAATTCTGAATGCGTTAAGAGACCTGTAGTCCAAGCACATGTATAAGGAGCTGTCCTTTTTAGAAACAAGGTGGATAGGTGAAGACCAGTTGCTATTGGAGGGGACAGCTTGCCCCAAGCCAACAAATCCTGAATGATTTCTTTTGCACACAGAAGTTTGGAATCATTAAGGCACCTGGCCTTACAATGTACAGGTGACCTATCTGTGGTGCGAATCCTATAACAAGTGGCATTACTGATGACTGATAGTCGCAAAGGGAGGATGGCAAGAGGGGTCAAGAGGAGGTCCGGGGGCAACATTGGTTCACTGACCTTCCCAGATTGGGCAGTGTAGCGGAGGGGGGGGGGGGGGGGGGGGGGGGGGGGGGGGCATCGACTGTAGTTGACGAAGGAAGGTGTAGTGCAGTAGCGGCGAGGTTCAAGGTATCTGGAGTAGCACAAGCAGGTGTGTCCTGGATATTTATCTGTGGCGATCTAAAAATGGAAGCAGGTGGTAAAATGCTCAACTCAGGAGCAAATTGCTGAGAAAACACTGTATATGCTTGTGTTGGTTTGTCTTGTTGCCATTCTGCAGATAGCCAGCGTATCAAATGCCATGTATGCGATGATGCAGTGGTGGCAGAGGCAATGCAGTTGCAAAACACATCATTCTGGGTGTGGAGTTCATCAATTTAGGTGCACACATCTGACAAATCAGAGAGCCATATAAAAATATGCTTGAGCAGCCAAGAAGGTGGAGAGCGAAGTTGTGCTGAACTCTTTTGAGCACAGACCAGTAGAATAAGGTGTGTGGAAGAGTGTGGTGGCCTGCAGTTCTGGTGAAAGTTCGTAATGGTGTAGAAAGTCAAGTACAATCCCAGGTTCATCCACATCAGCAAAGCATAAAGTCCAAGGGAAGGTATGGACTGATGATAGGAGCCAAGGACCACGATAGGAGAATGATTGGCAGTGATCAAAGCAAGGTTAGCAAGTGAAAGTATGTTGCTGGAGTGCTTGGCTGGAAAAGCTGACATCAGCAAGGTATTAATGAGAAAGCGAGTGCCTGATGACAGGTCAGAGGCGTCAGAGGCGTCGCATCACTGAAGTGAGTGGTGCGGCATCAGACAGTAGGTGCCGTGAAGGAACATGTTGGGATGTGGTGCCTATATGTGCCCACCAGAATAGTTTGCGTAAGTGCAAGGTGTGCAGTAGTTGTGTGCATCACCCCAGTAAGTAGTATGGTAACAGCACAGTGGGTAGGCTGGGATGCAAGGTGGTGTGGAAAGGGAGGGTGCCACAGCTGGCTGCATTGGGGCTGGTTGCCACTTGTACTGCTGCTCTGGCAAGGTTGGCAGCTGTCAGGAGACCGCAGAACATACATCCTGTACACTGCTAGGTGGTAGCTCCTAGGTGGTAGCCCCTGACTGGTGGCTGAGATGCCAAGGTGAGTGCACTCACCTCAGCCAACAGGTTGCAGAACCGAAGGGGCAGGTGTGCCAACTGACAGTGATGAAGAAATTGTCTGTGACAGGCAGTGTCAGTGATGAATGGTAGTATAAACTCAAGAAGCCATGTGCAAATGAACACAGAGTGGCTCAGCAACATGAGACAGCAAATGAGGTTGTAGATGAAAAGGCATTTTGACCATCCACAATTTCCAAAGCATGGTGTCAAGTAATGCCTGATCACCTTAATTGATGCATGGAGGCGTCACCTAAGCTGTGAAGGGGCGCGGTCATCAAGATGCTCATCATGAATAATGTGGTGGATAGTCTCCACTATGGAACTAGAAAGTTTCCCGGTGAGTATTGCTATCGCTGTTGAATGCATGTGCATTGCACGCAGTGAGGGAAGCAGATCACTTATGGAGTCTGGATGAGCATCGAGGTGACTCACCAGGCAGACAAAACAAGTGATGTCATCTGAAATAAAATGGACATCCATTATGTGATCCACTAATGTGACTTATCTGTTTGCGAAGCAGGCAGCTTAGGCAACCTGTCGGGTAACAAATGATGATGCAGCACCAGTAGCCGGAGATCCGTGTGAGCAGTGTAGGATACCCCCAACGCTGGAAGTGCAGTAGCAATGGACAGTATACTGCACGAGGTCTGCGTGGGGAAGCGGCTGCATGTAGCACACAGTGTGGAGTGTGCGGGTGCAAATGTCACCACGGTGGGTCCAAACTGCGTGCCCAATGCCTAATGCAGTGCAGGTGTAATGGCCAATGCCATTGCAATAGTGAGCAGTAGGCAGTTGCAGTGCAGCCATGGAAAGGCTGATTCAGTAACCAGCATTGGCGGAATAGCTGATGCCTTAACGAAAGGGAGCAGAAGACGGTTGTGTTGTAACCACAGAGTGATGGTTGTGGAAAGCGGTGCTGTCAGCCCAACCATGGGTGGGGGGTGGGGGTGCGGCTGCAAAACTAGGCATCTTGGAATATAGAAATGTGCAAGCCCTTGCATAGAAATGTTCAAATCACAGTTCTGGAACTTCATCTGCACATCAAACTAACCTAAAGGTAACTGCATAGATGAGGGGTACACTACAACGTCTTCAACTGGATTATCGTCTATGATGTCATTAGGCAGCGTGCACAGTCCATGTTGTGGCCATTGTTGTGCTGCCACATTAGATGGTGGCCATGTTGAGGCCATTAAGGTTAGCTGGCTGCCGGCTTGGCTGGGAGTAAATAATTGTTCACTTTGAACTGAACACGCATTAGATGCACTTGACCTCTTGTGGTCACAACCACAGCCAACAGGATGTGTGGAACTAGCACCAAAAGACACTGGTAGATCCATTGTTCTGAAAACAATGCAGGCTGGCCCATGAAGTCCATTAATCATGAAGAAAAGCACAAAATAACTCACAACCACACGTCAACACTGTCCGGGTCACCACAGTGGGGTATCACGTAGTGCTCGTTGGTAATAACACACTTTAAATATCATAAATGCATTTATTAGATATTGAGCCAAGGATGACAAACATGGCAGTAACACACATTGTGTGCTGAATGACATGGAACAAAAGCAGTTCAAAGAGGTCAGAGTCAAATATAGGGTTCTCTGCACCAGATATCACATACTTCTGGAAACTTACAGGCAGTACTACAACATCTTCAATTAACTTAAGTGATTTACTATTCCACAAAAGTTAAATGAGCACTATTAACACAAGAAATACAGTGAAACTCTATAAAGTAAGCAACTCAGATATACTGCACAACTAACAAAAGAATTATGACGGTGTAAAATGACAAAGAAGTAATTCAGGTTTATTTAGTTTGTTAGATTTATGTACCACTGATCAATCTCATGGTAATGTTATGATGTGGAAGGTGTCAAATGCACATATGAATCAAGTTTTTTTTTTTTTAATGAAAGAAAAGAAAAAGAAAGCTAAAGATGTTTCACCTGCCCTTTCCCTTAAATGGCTCAAAATGCATATATTATACCTATAGAATGTTTATTCCTATTCAAGAATTCATCCATGGTATAGAAGGTAGAAGGAGTTGTGAAGGAGATATAAGTGCCATTTTTTTTTTTTTTTTTGAACTATTACTGCTCTCTGTCAGACATTTTATTTAATCTGGTAATTTATCAGATTCTTTTACAGCAGCCTATTTTACCTCTACCCTAAAAGATAGATCAAATAGTGGATAGTGTAAGCCTTTCTTTCTTCTCATATTATAATCATAAACATCACTGATGTTTTTAAATTGGTCCATGTTGTTGATAACAAACTTCATTGCTGATTAAATGCACTGTGAGACTATTGTAAGAATTTCTAACCTTTTAAACAGATACCAACAACATGTGTGACTATGATCCCCACCCACTATTCTAACCACTTTCTTTTAAGCAGTGAATACTTTTTGCATAACTCTTGAGATACCCCAATATAATATTCCATATGACATCAGAGAGTGAAAGTATGCAAAGTATGTTACCATTCTAATTTGTATATCCTCAGATTTGGCAATTATTCTGTTTGGAAAAGTTGCTGAGTTTAGTCATTTTTAGAGATCCAAAATATGAATTTTACAATTAAGATTTTCATCTATATGTACATCCAAACACTTAGTATTCTCTACCCTGTCAACTGACTTCTATTGATGTGATATATTTATTGAAATAACTGTATTCTTTGCAGTAGAAAATTGGGTGCACTGGGTTTTACCAAAGTTCAGAGCTAGCCTATATAGGAAAGGAAAAAAATTTAAAAAAATGATGAGTAACTTTTCCAAAGAAATTATTTTTATTGTTTTCTATTGCAGTTTCTTTTACTGATTAATAATGATGCTTGTATGATCATGAAATAGTGCCAGTTTAGCTTCTTGTTTCTGATAAGAAGGGAGTCATTCATATACAAGGCGAGTCACATACTATTGCCACCAAGAAATACTTTGAAGGTTTGATAGGAGCTGAAAAGTTTTTGGGACAAAAGTTGCATGGGACAATGTGGGCCATAATATGACATTGGTTTTTTGTTGCTATGTGGGGTCATTTCAAAGATCTGAAGGTCAACATTTTTTTTATGGGATTCTGTAGTTTGGTACTTATTTTCTGAGTGGCTAATGAGATGAATCTAATGTAGTGTATCAGTAAGGTCTTCGAAGGTCAATGAAGGTCACAATGGTGGCATGAACATCCATTTACAGAAGGTGTTCAAAGTGATGACCATTGGTATCAATGCTGTACTGCAATCTTCTTATCATCGATTGAGTGGTATTCTATATCACATCAGCACTTATCAAAGCACATGCTCTGACAATACTCTCTCACATATCTTCAGATGTAGTTGGAACGCCTTTTCTAAAAAATGTCTTTTATGAATACCCACAAGAAAAAATGCAGAGGTGTGTAGTCTGGTGAATGAGCTGGCCACAACAAACCTCCCCTGCACCCAGTTCAATAATTTGGGAATTGTCTCTGCAACCCATTTCTATTCATCAGCAAAAAATGTGCTGGACACCCATCATGTTGATACCACATGCTGTTCCTTGCTCCTAAAGGTATTTCTTCCAGTAACAGACCTAATTTCTCTTGCAGGAATGTGGTGTTCTTCCTTCCATTAAGATTCACTTCAGTGAAATAGAGGCCTATAATTCTGTCCTCCAGACCCCACACCATACATTCACTGACCACAGTTTTTGGTGGGCAAGTTGCAGCAGCTAACATGGATTTTCAGTTGCCCAATAACGCATGTTATGCAAATTAACATTTCTATGGTTTGTGAATGTAGCCTTATCAATAAATAAAATCAAATTAATAAGTGTGTCATCCCTCTGAATCTGAAGTTGAGCCCATCAGCAGAATTCAATGCAATGCATCTAATACATACCAGTTAATTCTTGGTTGAGACTGGTATGGTAAGGATAATATATATATATATATATATATATATATATATATATATATATATATATATATATATATATAATAAGGATAATATAATATAATTCAGAACATGAACAACACTACCCTGGCTCGTGCCAGATTCCCTTGCAATGTGACACAAACTAACACAAGGACCACAAACCACAGTGGCATGAGGACCAATTTCCATTTCCTCATTCATAACTTTCATTTGACAGATATGTTTCCAATGCATTATAGTTTCAGTTGTTCTCAATTTATCATACACACAGTTCAATGTATAATGCGTAGGGTGAGTATGCAGGGGATATCTTTCAGTGTACAAGATTCTAGCTCTCACTGAATTTAATTGGCATTCTCCATAAATGAGAATCATATCAAATTGTTCCTTGAAGGAATACATCATTCACATTTGCTTGATTCAACAATACTATTTTTACCATTCCTATTAGTGTTGTATTGCAAAACCATCAAACTGTGTTTACATGCCAACTGCATGTTAGATGGATACACCGTATTTGGCAAATATTTACTATTTGCCTGATGTACAAGAGAGAATGCTCAGAGCATGTGCTTCAATAAGTGCCAATGTGAAAGGAATACCACTCAATCCATGATACGAAGATTGCAGCACTTTGTTGATAAGAATGGTCATCACTCCAAACAGGTCAAAGACCTTACTGTTACACATCATTTGATTCACCTCGATAGCTGCTATCAGAAAATAAGTTCCAAACTATAGCACCCCATTTAAAAAAACAAATTTGACCTTCATCACTCTGACACAACCCCATCTAGTAACAAAAAACCAATGTCATATTATGGTCACCATTGTCCCATACAATATTTGTCCCTCAAACTTTTCAGCTACTATCATACTTTCAGTGTTAGTGTAGGTGGCAATAGTTAGTGACTCACCCTGTATATCAAGAACAGAAGTGGACCCATGATTGAACCCTGTGGAACACCTAATGTAATTTCACCACAGTTAGACTAAGTGGGAAACTTCCTTATATCACTTAAACTATATAAAGAAACTTTTTGCTTCCTGTTCTGTAGATATGACTTAAATCACTCATATGCTGTTCCATGTATACCATAGAATTATAATTTCTATAACATAATATCATCATTCACACATTAAAATACTTTGGATAAATCAGAGAAAATTCCTATTGGTGATATTTTACCATTTTAAGACTGCTATGCAGGCAGTAAAATTGTATATAACTGTCTCAGCGGAATAGCATTTTTTGAATCCAAACTGTGATTTACTAAGTATCTCATTACTTTTGAGCCAGAAAACCACTCTTGACTACATTACTGTCTCAACAACTTTTGGAAATGCTCTAAGCAAGAATACTGGCTGATAGTCATTGACATCTGGTGTGTCCCCTTTTTAGAGGAAATGCCAGAGAACGGCATATTTTAATCTGTCTGGGAAAATAGCTTGAGTTAGTTTTAATATCTTGTTAGAGATGTCATCTATTCCGACAGAACATTTTTTTGTTTTTTTGTTTTTTCCAGAGATTTAATGATTTTTCTTATTTCACATTTGGTTGTTACATGAAAATAAATCTGACTACGATTTCTCAGAACCGACTCTTCCATGTACTGCTTGGCTTTCTCTTTTGAACTATTTACACAAAATTTTTCACATACACTTATGAAATGGTTGTTAAATACATTATCTACTTGTGTACTGTTGGTTAAGATGATTTCATTCACATTAATAGTAATACTACCTACTGCAGTGGCTACTTTTCCTGTCTTCCTTCTAAGAACATTTCATATTGATATGAAGTTTTTGCCCAAGTTATCATTTTTATCTCTAGTATACATATTTATTGATTTTCTGACAACATTCCTCAGAATGTTACAATAAATTTTTATAGTGTAATACTACTTCTAGGTCTTTACTAATTTTTGCTGTCTCCTAGAGTTTTCTTATCATTTCTGAAGACATTTTAATACCTCTAGTAATCCAAGGTTTCTTTGAAAACTATTTGGTGTTACACTTAGTAATTTTTTTGGTCAAAAATGTTTAAAAAGTGATATAAATTTATCAAGAAATGTGTTGCATTTATCATTAGCACTTGGCTCATTATATACATCTCCACAGTTAATATTTCTTAAACTTTCTCTGTATTGCTGTATAGATTCTTGACTGAGCAACTTTACACTTCTACTTAATGGTTTCTAAACTGTACACCCTACTAGGTTTTGTAAGTTAATCATTAATTGTCCATCATGTTCTCATAATCCACGTATCACAGGAAAAGCATGTCTTAGTTTTACACCTTCTTGCTGTACAAATACATTATGTATAAGAATTCTACTGTCTTGAGCTATACGAGTAGGAAAATTGATCACTGATTCTAAGTTATATTTCATTAATAACACTTCCAGTTTACTTTTCTTAACGGAATTGTTGATAAAGTTTACACTGAAATCACCACAGATTAATAACTTCATCTTTTTGTCTGACAGACAGTATAATAGGAAGCCAAACTTTTTTATGAATAGCTCCCAATCTCCTAATGGGGACTTGTACACTGATGCTAATATCACCACTACATTATCTAGCTGTAGTTCATATGAAGAAACTTCAAAGTGCTGATAGACACAAAATTTTCTTACTTCTAAAGTTTTGTATTTAAGCCCTTGTTTTGTGTAAATGGCAACTCCTCCTTTATCCATGCTAGATTTTCAAGTGTAAGACGCTAAACTATAACCATTTATACACTTTACAGACCCACAGTTGTGGGGTGTTCAGACAGATAAAGTATCTCAATCTTGTTCTTATTTTTGAGATCATCTAAATACATTGACACCTCATCTACTTTATTTTTTATTCCTCTGATATTTGGATGAAGTAAATTGGTACTACCCTTAGCTTTATACCTATATACTTTATATGAAGCTCCTTTTATTCCATTTTTCTTGATTGTTGTCTGCCTGGACTTTGGTTTTGACCTAAAAAAACTGCCTGCCTGCTCCTGTTAATCACAGGGATAAACTCTTGTGTGGCTGTGGTTCCCCTTACAATATCTGCTAATAGAGAAGCTAACTTATCTCTCCCCTTCCTCTTTAGTCACAGACAACGTTTAGTGTATCTCCACCTACCAATAGCATCAACTGGAACAACACTTACGTGAGATTTTCCTGGTGTCTGGAGCTCAGTGTTAACATGCATTACAGCAGTGTTTACCCAGGGTCGATTATTACGCTGAAAGACCTCCACAGTCCCCACATTTGTGTGCCCAATTTCTTCCCCCTTTTTATCCACGTCACTCCTAATACCATATCTTGGATTAATAGGCAGGCTGTTTCCTACTCTCCCAACTGATCTTGCTAAGTCTAGCACTTGGTTTCACAAAACTTGTGACCTGATACCTTGCACCTAATTTATCCTGAAGCTGCTAGACCACACCCCTCCCATTACTGCTACCTAGAAGCAGAATTCTCCTTTTCCTATTCTGAATTGATCTTGACCTGTCTTTTTCCTTAAGCTAATATTCTGCTTCAACCTACATTCAACTACATCTGGATGTTGTTATGACACAATACTGAAGATGAAGTACTCACTATTTGCACCTGAAGCAAATAAGTGGTACATGCAAACAAATACAACAGTAAATTTTTGCTTGAGGTGAAGATGGTGATAGTGATGATCTTTTGTGGCTAAAGTGAAGGCAGCCGTTGTACCCATGGCTCTTAATGTATAAAGTTCTCTATTTTCCTGTGCTGGCTTTTTGTGATTCAGAGACAACCAATAAATGCTATGAATAACTAGCCAGCTATCTTCCACATCTAGGGAATTATTAGTCATTCTTACTGCTTTCCTTTCTGTCTCCAACATACAAGATGTGAACATTTTGCATGTTAGCAACCAACTGACTGTGCCACAAAGACCCCTTTCAAGTTCTACCACCAAATCCACTTTTTGATTCCTGTCAAGTGGGTATTGCAGCAGAGAGACTTCCCTCCAGATTTTATACAAGTAGAAACCTACATGCCCTATGCATGAACCAGTTCTGTAAATACTGTGATGAGTGTTCAGTAAGTAATGCAACACATTCCTGCCCTCCTCCACCCCCCTGAAAGTGGATTGGTTTTATTAAGGATTATAATACACCATATTATTCTTCTCACTTTGTGCCACAAAACTCAATTTTTCAACATAATCTCTGTTTTATTTGATAGCCTTACAACACCATATTGAGAGGACCATTATGCCAACATGGTACAACTCTAATAGTTGATGTCAAAGTGAACATCTTTCTGCATCAACAGCCTCTCAATTATCCATGAACTGCTTCCCACTGAGTGCATCATCCATTGGCCTAAACAGGTGGAAGTTGGAAGGTGTGAGATCTGGGCTGTAGTGTCGATGAAGAAGAATGGTCCAATGAAGTTTAGTGATCTCCTGTCAGGTGCACAGGCTTGTATAAAGCCATGTGTTTTTATGGAGAAAGAGAAGTTCATTTTAATTTTTATAGTGATGAACAGTGAAGTTCAACACTGCAGGTGTCACAGCTTTGTGTAGTTGGCTGGTGTGTGAGGGACTGTTCAGTTCTGTACGACATTGTTGCAATGATGATGCCTCATCATTTTTTCATTAACTGCCAGGCCTCAACAGCCATTCTGCAAGCACCTATGAATAACTGTGATAAAAACTCTGGTTTTCAGCCAAAACAAACTAAATGATTGAATGCATCTCCATTGCAGATGCCATTTTGAAGGCTATGTGTAGTGCTGCCACCTACTGAATTTTCATGAACAATAGGAGTTGAAGAGGATCTATCCCAAAATGTTCCACAACAAATTCTGCATTTTTTCCCATTGACATTGACCAAAGAAAAATGTGTTGCATTATCTACTGAATGCCCCTTGTATTTTAATATAACAGCATTTGAACAGAATACAGATTCAAAATTACATGCACTGGTTAATTACAGTGAGATACATGCAGAGCAAATATGATTAAACATTTTCATAGGTGTTAAACCAAAGAACAGGATGACACAGGTGTCACATTAAGCATAAGAAGACAAAGATATTACATGATATACTTATGGTCAATATTGTACAAAAGTGTTACATATGCCCCATATTCCAATGATGTTTCCGTCTACAGATACGTCAGCAAAACATCTGTAACACTTCAGACAGTGTTGGGTGAAAAAAAAATTGCAAATTTATCAAAACAGCATAAACTTTACATAAATAGCAATACAAAGAATATTATTTCATAACATTTACATATGAATATTATCAATTGCATTTTACAGAAATATATCATTACAGAAAATAAAATAGAAAGAAACTTCCACATGGGAAAAATATATTAAAAACAAAGATTCCAAGACTTACCAAAAGGGAAAGCGCCGGCAGACAGGCACAATGAACAAAACACACAAACACACACACAGAATTACTAGCTTTCGCAACCGATGGTTGCTTCTTCAGGGAGGAGAGGGAAAGACGAAAGGATGTGGGTTTTAAGGGAGAGGGTAAGGAGTCATTCCAATCCCGGGAGTGGAAAGACTTCCCTTAGGGGGAAAAAAGGACAGGTGTGCACTCGCACACACACATACACACACATATCCATCTGCACATACACAGACACAAGCAGACATCTGGTCTTTATTAGAAATGTTAAGCCATCCATTTATTTTGCTTTTTAGCAAACATTTCAGTTTTCATCTCTTTATTTTTAAGGATATTACTAAAGATTTTACTTGCACTTCACAAACAAAAAGACATTTTAGAAACTGGGATTACTTTCACCAGAAGTGTGCTTTTGGCTGCTTGAATTGCAATCAGTTCAATAAAAACTTTTTACAATAAATATAAATTTTCCACCTCCCCTTCATCATTTCCAGCAGTCTGCACCAAATGGTTTTATCTGAAAACCCCTTAGGATCAAGCATACATTTGGCTATCTGCTGAGAACTTGTGGCAGCCCATTTGAAACACATTTCCAGTGGTATTCACTTAGGAGGAGAGTATTCATAATGTTGGCAGTTGATTTCTTAGAAACATTTTACTATTCTTTGGATATCCCCATTACTAGGCTGCAATGTATTACATAATGCAACCCTTTAGTTATCCTTCCATGGTTTCAAATATCCATTTCATTACTCATAAAGTAAGTTCATTAAGAATCTGAAACTTACATATATACAGAGTGAAGATTATTTAAACCAACAAACCTTGCAGTCGGCATGGATACCAAAACAAATATTTTTCTCTAATACCATACTTTTCTGTGTCGATTTATTGAACCGGTAGAGAGAGTTTTCTCTGTAGGAAAGTTAATTAAACTTACAAACTCCAGGAGATTGCATGGGACAGTGAAAACACGGAGATTTCCTGTCAGACTAAAACTGTGTGCTGGACCGAGACTTGAGCTCATGACCTTTGTCATTCACGGGTAAGTGCTCTACCATCCAAGCATGACTTACTACACGTCCTCACGGCTTTAATTCCACCAGTACCTCATCTCCTACCTTCCAAATTTCACAGAAGCTCTCCTGTGAACCCTGCAGAACTAGCACTGCTGGATGAAAGGATACTGCAGAGACATGGCTTTGCCATAGCATGGGGAATGTTTTAAGAATGAAATTTATGCTCTGCAGTGGAGTGTGCACTGATATGAAACCTCCTGGAAGATTAAAACTGTGTGTTGGACCGATAGTTCAACTCGGGATCTTTGCCTTTCATGGGCTCTTTTTCCAATGTGATTTTCCTGTGAGGATAACAAATGATAGAAACAGGTTTTAATTCTTTATTACCAGGAGACAAAAACATTAACATAACACAGTTACTTCAGTTACCACAGAGATTCAAAAATACCTCCATTGACTTGTAAACAGAGGCTATACAAGTGGGTCATGTTCTACCTAACTGGGTAACCAGATCCCCTTCTGGTTCAACAGGGTTTTATAAACAAGGCTGCACATCTCTTCTCATGCAAAAATGTACAGAAGGGTCAAATCAGGGGACTGGATAGGCTATGGTAGAGAACCACCATTGCCAATATACCTGTGCTGGCACCCCATCATGCTGGAACCACATGTACTGTCTTGATAAGTGGCACACCATCCATCAACTCAGGCAATGTTCTGGGCAACAATTCCTCTCACACATTTAAGTAGAACTGCACTTGATGAGCACAAGTAAATGTGGCATGTAGGTTAACCTCACTCAAAACATGCCCGAACATTGCTCCATCAGTAAACGGGCACAGAGGACAGAAGTATAGGATGCACCTGATACTGTTCCATGTACTATTCCAGAAACTGCAATCTGACTGGATTATCATCTGGTTCCAGGTTGTGTACATGCATAAGTGAAATGGATTAACAATTTCTTATGAATGATGTTCATTCCATCTGTCTGATTTGTTCCCATGATGTGCACAACTGCACTAGTGTTGAGAGTGATTATGCCCTCTACTGGATTAAAAAATGCTCACAGGTAGTTGTGCCACTAGGGAAAAATTTTTGTTTTGGTGTCCCATGTAACCTCTCAGAGGTTATCAGTTTAAATAATTTTTACTCTGTATATTAGTAAGATTATAACATTAAGTCTTCACAACATCTGAAATATATGTCTGAACATTGACTCTGCAAATACTGTTTGAAAAAACTTCCACTAGCTCACTGTTTTTCATAAACAAATTACTGAGCTTCTCATGAAAAAACCAAGTGCAGTTTTATTTTTGGTAACACTGGGTAATGCTGTTTTGTTGTTGGTAACTAAGGGTGTCATTATACAATAAATATGTGTTTTGCTTCCCCTGTTAAAAGCAAGTTGGCCACAAAAAGTGTTACTTCATCTGACTAACTGCCCATTGCAGAAGTATCTATAACATCATTAATGAACATTGACACATCTTCCATTGAAAAGCAACTGATAAGTACAACTACAATGCATCAAAAGAAGAAGTTGCTCTCGACTCTGATCTTTTTTTTTTACTCTAATTCAGACTATGATTAAACCTGAACAGTTTCCAAAGTCTCAAATCTATCAAGGAGTTCCTCATGCCCCTGCTCTGCTAGAGCAGAAACACACTCTATACTACTGGCGGCATGTGTTCTTACTATTTTGTGTACTTTGCCACTTACCATAATTAATACCAGAAACACAAATAACAAACTAATGCACTCAGTACTCACAAAAGCTTGTAAATTATTTTTGCCAACATATCCTGGCCCATCTGCATTTTGAACAGTTACTAGCCAAATGACCAACATGTCTACATGTAAAACATTCATGCCCTGCAAGACTGCAAAACTGATACCTTGCTGGTACTAGGTATCGGGTATACCATAACCCTTAAACAGTGATAACCCCAGGTTCATGTGGGTCACAAATGTAGCCTTAAACATAGTCTATCTAGTTTTCACAAATTAAATTTAATAACTGAGAACAGATACTAAATCAAACAGAAGCAAAGTTAGACTCACTGCACTGTACTCTGCTGAGCTGATGCTGCTGAACTGGAAGTACGTGAAGTACCACTGCTCATACACAATTACTAAGGTACAAGGTGAGTGAAGCAGTGGGTGCTAAGCTAGTATAATATAAATATTTTTTAACCTGCATATGTGTGAATGTGTTATTCTTTTGGTAATGAAAAATTTGTTTTATGTTTCTGATTTGTCTTTAACAATGGCGCCAAGGAATGTGCTTGTTATTTTCTTCTCTTCCTCAGATTGTGTTTCTCTCAGTTTTGCTATGTAAATGACTGATTTTAGTGATATAAGGAAAAAGCCTGAGCGATAGTAGCTATGATAATAATACTAACTACTTGGATCTGATAACTGTGATGACACTTTTACATCACAAAACATAACAGCCCCCGACATTGTAAGTTTACTCTAGGATGTCCATCCTGTAAGGACATAATTTAAAGCTCTTCTGATTCTGAATAACATAACAGAAATGATAAAATTTTCCATGAAAAATAATTCATTAAAGACACATTTTATTGAGAAAGGGACTTTTGTCAGTTGCTGTACACATTTTGATTTACCTACAGTAGACAAGTTCCAGTTAGGTAATAGAGCAATTATTGTATTATCTTCATTAAATTTCTAATTGATTATTGATGTGGTCCATTGATCATTACTGTGACTTTTCATTATGGTATGGATGAGTAAGTTTTGCAATTTGTAACATTTTTGCAGTGCAAATTGTGACAATTGGCTTATTAATTATGTGATTATGTTATGCTATGATTTTAATTTGTGTATCATATTATTGCGCATTCAGAAATTCATTTATGGAGTATAAGGAGTTGTCAAGCAGATATGATTTTAATTTGTGTTTGAAGTATATTTTATTATATATTAAATTCTTTGTATCTGTGGATAGGTGGTTAACATTTACATGTCTGAATACCTCATTCCTTTAGTTGTTTCGCTTATGCTGAGTGATGAGTAGTGTGAATCATTTGTCCTTCTGGTCTTATGTTTATAATTGCCACTGCTGCTTTCAAAATATAGTTCCTTCATGAAAACTAACTTAATAAAGTAGTATATATAATCTGATGCTGGAGTCAGTATGCCCATCTGTTTAAAGAGGTGCCTACAAGTGATTATACTATACACATCACATATTATCACTATTGCAGCCTTCTGTGCAATAAACACCTTTATTTCAATGAAAAATTACCCCATAACTCAATGCCATAAGACATTAATGAATGCTTTTTGATATCAGCTCCAAAATTTGATTTTATTCATAAAGCAAAAGTTGCAGAGCTTGGTGGTCTAAGAATGTCTGTAATATGTCTTCCAGTTAAGAGTTTTTCAATAAAACTACTTAGGAGTTTGCAGTATTCTGCTGCCCCCCAAAAAATTCCCTTGTACAAACTGTAAATTTTTAAAGTTTAATTCCAGTTGCAGCCAAGTAGTAGAGACCAGCTTGGCTGATATGCTGATCAAGTAAGGCTTTGGGCAGTATTGTTGACATTTGAGGAGAAGGCCCAAATGTAGACTAGCAAGGTTTTTACCTAGTAACATTTTTATGTTGATGATTAAATCACTGAAGAAATCTTTGGACGGTACAATAATGTGTACCCTTCAAAGTTATGAAGGATTAAACAATTAAAGAACATTCTTATTAAAAAAAAAATATTTCAAAAACCAACACAAAACTGCCAATTTTTTCTAGGGTCAAAATATGGGCTACCTTTAACATGAAGAAAAAAAATTAATTTTGAAGTGCAAGTTTAATTGCAGTAATCACAAAAACAAACTCCAGTGTCCATCCCAGCTCATTCAGTATGTGCCAAAATATGGCACTGGGTTCACTGAATACAAAATCTCTGTTGGCATCATATGAAAATGGACTGTCACAGAATATGTACAATACATCCATCCCAGAAGGTGTGCAGTCTTAAGAAAGCTCAAAATCACTTTCCTTGTCATCTAGGGTGGGCTCATCATCATTAGATAATTCATCTGACAAAGATAAGTCTACTTCCTTTTTCTTCTGTAGGTGTTTTTTTTTCTCTTTCCTCCTTTATTTGATTTTTGAACTAGAAAAGTTAGCTGTCACTTCCTCTTCAGTGACCTGTCCAAGGAACTTGTGAACTCTTCCTTGTATGGTGATCCTGTAATCAAGTAAGTTCTTTCAGTTTTATGACCTCTATTACTTGTGTTCTTGGTAGGAAAATGTTAAAAGGGCTAACAAGAGCCAAAATTCCTGGTTGTGCATTTGATGAGGAAGGAATAAGCACAGGAAATTCTAAAAGTGTTCATGGCTGAGGCGAGGGTAACCAAGAATTAGTTGGTGAGTCTACCATTGGAGCTTCTGTGTTATCCATTCGTGATAATCCTGGCTGAGGGTCACACGAGGCAAGAGACATTTTGCTGGTGCCAATATGTTAGCAGCATCTAGGAGCACTTCAATAGAGGCTGTTTTAGCACCACATGCAATTCATTCAAGGAACTGTATTACTGATATGTGAAAGTATCTGTTTCCCAGTTTTCATTGTTCTGTCTGTATTTTGTAATGGCTCTTACGGCCATTTTGCAAGAACCACAGTGTGATCCAAATATGGGCTACCATGATGAGTTACCCCATATTTGGAACTGTTTATATTACTATAATTTTAGTTGAAATCTACTCAAGATTTGTTTTTCAGAATGCTACATAACAAACCAAATACCAAGACAAGGGCAAAAAGGTGAGGCCCTCTGAAGATGGCTGAAACCATCACTGCTGTGAGGGCAAACAAAATGGGGATTACAAAGGCCATAAATGTATATGCTGTACCTGACTCTACCTTTGAGACTTCAAGTAAGAAAACAGATCTTACTCCAACTGCTGCTGCCAGTTCTAAGTTAGGTAGGCCTTCTGTTTTAGGACCACATCTGCAAGAAGAGCTTATTTCTTACTTGTTGACTATGGAACAAAAATGTTTTGGTTATACTTTAGCCATTTTGAAATGAATGGAATTTGTTTTAGCAGAGAGCAACAGCATTACTGCACTTTTCACCACTAATGTAGCTATAGGATTTCCACAGATCTTTTTTCTGAATTGCCATTCATCTCACTTATTGATTAGGAAGGCCTGTGGCACTTCTTTCTCAAGATCATTGGCTTTCAACATAGAAAATGATACAGCTTTTTATGAGCAATCAGAAGAGACTTACAACAAAGACCACTACTGCATATATAATGTTGATGAGACAGGTTTGAGTATTGTGCAGAGTTACACCACAAGTAATGGGCAGAAAGGGAATGCGCCAAATTCCAGCCCTTACATCTGCTGGAAGAGGTTAAAAAATGACATTCATAATTTGCATGGTTGTATCAAGACATTTTATTCCTCCTTATGTTGTTTTCCCAGAACTAGTGTGTTGGACCAGTTGGTGAAAGGTACTCTTCCAGAAAGTATTGAATGAGCCCACCATTCTGTTTGGGTAGAAACTCATCTGTTTATTGAGTATTTCAACCACTTCATCACGATGGTTGGGCCAACTGAAGATTTACCACTTACGTTTGTTTTAGATGGACACTATGGCCATGCTCAAAGCACTGAAGTGATTGATAAGGCTCAGATGAACCACATTTGGATCATTTCATTGGAACCCTACTCAATACACAATAACTCTTCCATGGGACCATTTAAGGCCTATTACAGTGAGCTGGCAAGACAGTATGTTAGATGCTCAGAAACCTATTACAGCATATGAAGTAATACATCTGTCCAGGAAAGCTTATCTGCAATTTTAAACTGGTTATATTACAGTAAGCTACCTTCCAAATATTTCCACTGAATATAGTCTTCTAACAGTATTATACGTATTTCCAGTATTATACGTATTTTTTATTAAACCTCGAGCAGGTGCACCTGTGTATAAAGTGCACCAACCAAAAATAAAATGATTTTGCACAGTTTCATTGTTGTTTCATAACTGCAAACCCATACCTATTCCTTCATTATTGCAACAGGTAACACAGCCATAAACTGTGTTGTTGTACACCCAAGAGCAGCAGTAATATAAAATACAAAGCAAGCTGGGCAAGAAAAAATTTACGATCTGCACAAAAAAAAATGCCCTGATTACAAACTAGCAACATAATCCCACATTGAGGCAGTTGTATACAAGATAGTCATTGATAAAATAAGCAGCTGGCTGGGATCTGATGCATCTGCACTGCTTGATGCTTTGAATGTCTCTGCATTACTGTCTCTGTAAGATCTGTCCTTGGCAACAGAGTTTTTAGTGTAAATTTCTTTCATTATTGTTTAACAAAACAGTAGTTTAGCTTATATTAAATAAGTTTATTTTCTCATTGTTTAAGTAAACTAAGATTAAGCTGTGATTTTCATTATACATGTCTTACATTGGCATCATAAGGAAAGCTATTCTATATATGTGTAAAGTGCACCATCATATTATGAAAAACAGTGTGACTGCTCAAGGATTCATAAGAAAAGGGATAATTAACTATTTTTCTTATCTATTGGTAGATTACCAACTATAAATTGCTTTCACCTCTATATGGAGATGAGGATCACTATCAAAATAAAGTCTACCGGCTCACTGATTTATTTTGCTAAAACTTTAAACGTCTTTTAATTGTATGTAATGAGACAATGATATGTGATACATAGTTGATACATGAAACAGACAGAATCAACTGCACGCACACACATATACTCTGATCAAGTTACCCAAGTTTGAACAATTATGGGGTCTATGTGAAAATATCCATAACACACAAACAAATGATTAGCTGAATGTCTAGAGAGGTTAACTGTACTAGAGGGCTAACCTAATGCTGCTAATAAAATGTCTACAGCAATATGATGGAACAACCATACACAATATTGATGGTACAGCATGGCAGGTTACTCCACTCGTAACTCACAATTTCAAACTAAAACCCAACTGACTGATAAGTATCAATGTTAGTCATATCTGCCATGTGAAAATTAACAAAGATATAGATATTCTTGTTCAGATACTCATATATCTAAGCTTAAATATAGAGTAAGTTACAGTATATAAAAACATTTTAATCATTGCTGCACTCTGTTGCTACATTTTGTAAGCTAAACACAACATGTCAGTGAACAATGAATGAGATGCCATTATCAAACAAATATCTTACTTTCTGTAGTCTCTCATTATCATGCTTCTGTTTCTGGTTTTCTTCTAAGAGAGCCTGATTTTCCTCGGCTGACTTATCAGCAGACTTTAGTTTGTCCAGCTCTTCTTTCAGTGAATCCAGTTCCTGTAAACAAAAGCTTTCTGTACTATCATTGGAATATTTTCACTCTAGATAGTCTTCCCACTATATGGTAAGAACATATTATGTTATTAATGAGAAAAGAGAATGATTTATAATTTTTCTTATCTATTCAGACATTGCTAACTATAAATTGCTCACCCCTCTTCCTAGAGGTGAAGATCAATATTAAAATTATATTCTCTGATTCCAAAAGATAGTATAGGTGAAAATGTGTCATGGTAAAACTGCAAATATGTCTTAACATGCACAACAGTATGATTAAGAACTCTGTTAACAATACTGAAAAATTATCAGAAATGTGATGCACAATTGTTATGTGAACTATATAAAAGTTTGGAGTAGGTATTAAAATCCATGGAGAAGAAATAAAACCTTTGAGGTTCGCTGATGACATTGTAATTCTGTCAGAAACAGCAAAGGACTTCGTAGAGCAGTTGAACGGAATGGACAGTGTCTTGAAAGGAGGGTATAAGATGAACATAAACAAAAGCAAAACAAGGATAATGGAATGTAGTTGAATTAAGTCGGGTGATGCTGAGGGAAGTAGATTAGGAAATTAGACGCTTAAAGTAGTAAAGCAGTTTTGCTATTTAGGGAGCAAAATAACTGATGTTGGTCAAAGTAGAGAGGATATAAAATGTAGACTGACAATGGCAAGGAAAGCGTTTCTGAAGAAGAGAATTTTGTTGACATCAAGTATTTAAGTGTGAGGAAGTCATTTCTGAAAGTATTTGCATGGAGTGTAGCCATGTATGGAAGTGAAACATGGATGATAAATAGTTTGGACAAGAAGAGAATAGAAGCTTTCAAAATGTGGTGCTACAGAAGAATGCTGAAGATTAGATGGGTAGATCACATAACTAATGAGGAGGTATTGAATAGAACTGGGGAGAAGAGAAATTTGTGGCACAACTTGACTAGAAGAAGGGATTGGTTGGTAGGACATATTCTGAGGCATTTAGGGATCACCAATTTAGTACTGGAGGGCAGCGTGTTGGGTAAAAATCATAGAGGGAGACCAAGAGATGAGTACACCAAGCAGATTCAGAAGGATGTAGGCTGCAGTAGGTACTGGGAGATGAAGAAGCTTGCACAGGATAGAGCAGCATGGAGAGCTGCATCAAACCAGTCTCAGGACTGAAGACCACAACAACAACAACAACAACAATAAAATACCTGGAGGCACACGCAAATATTCTGAATAAGTTATTCAAATTTGAACAAGTACTGGGAGATTGAAGGTGAGAATGCAGGCAATGGGGACAGATGAAAATGTGTGCCCCGACCGTGACTCGAACCCGGGATCTCTTGCTTACATGGCAGACGCTCTTGGACATGTCCAAGAGAACAGATACCATCTTAGCATATATATAGATTAGAGTTTAACTTCCCATCAACATTAAGATCAGTAGAGATGGGGCGCACTCTCAGAGTGCTTTTAAGGATGGGGAAGGTAACTGACCATGCCTTTTCAAACAAACCATCCTAACATTTGCCTACACTGATCATGGTAAAATATGTGGAACATAAATCTGTATGGCCAGACACAGATTTGAACAATGATTCTCCTGAATGCAAGTCCAGCATGTTAACCATGGAGTTTATATGTAGCTTTGTGCTTATTGTCATTGACTATTGTTATTAAAACAAGAACAGTTGAAAAAAGTACTCTTGTGGTCTCTTGACACAACCTTGTTAGAGGCAAGACTCATTTTTATGATTCATGTTAAGAAAGGTCATGGTATCGAAGCCAACTTTCTTTTAACTGTAACTCTATTTGTTTCTAATGTCTGACTGTACAAGTGACTTGCAGGAAGTTACATATTCATGTGGAAAGTAAGATTTTTATTGTGTATGGAGGTCAAATGCATCGTTCGTTGATGAAAAGTAACGTTTGTATGCCTACTTAATTCATAAGTAGAAAGAGTCTAAGAATTCCTGAACTTAGCATTATTAAACAGAGAGGAAGTCAAAAGGGTTTCCAGCAGCTGGCTATTCAGTAAAGAAGAGTGACTGCAAATTCCAAGTAAATCACCTCGTTAAGAAGTGGAAGGTGGTTTGGGGGAATAAGCCGATATAACCCAGATCCACACTCACACTTTAAGTTGTCAGAAAGTTAGAATATTACCTTCAATTGCTACCACAGGTCCCATGAAAGATTACTACCGCACGTCCCATGAAAGACCAGGTGAATGTACCCCATAGCATAATACTTCTCCTACCAGCCAGAACCCAGGCATGATGCACATATTGAGCAGTTGTTCACCTAGATGCTCACCGCTATTGAATTTATGATGTCATTAGATGAACATGGGAATATGTAGGGGTGGTCAGCTGCAGAACCCCATATTCAATAATGTTTTGGGCCATTAGTATACAAAAAATTAAAAACAAATACAATTATTTTAAACAGGTTTCCCAAATCTACAAAACTGTTGAGTGATTGAGAGGGATCTACAGCTTGCAAGGGGACACCATCCTCTAGCATTACTTTTCCTCAACAGAAGTAGTTGATACCTGAAATATTTCTGTCTTTTTTAAAGAGGTCAGTATTGTCTCAGATGTTTTTCTAAAAAAAATGGCATATGATTTTGTACATGATGTATTATAATTAAAGTTAAAATCTGTAAAAATAATATACTTAATTTTCTTTATCATTATCAATATTTAATAGCTCTTAATGTACAGTTAATTTCATTTATTTATTAATTTATTTATTTTAAAAATATTTGAAATTACAAAATATATGTCACACTTAAAATTTATGTTATTAATTACATATTTTAGTACTGTTTATTATGTTTGTTTCTGGACTCCTTTATAAAATAATAACATAAATTAAATAAATTAATAGAAATTCATTTGTCAAGAAAATTTGCAAACCCTTTGGAATACTGTTATTACTGCAGAGTGAAGTGATAGTGAGTATGTCTCTGATGTGATTGGACATATTTTTATATTTTGGAATAAGAATTCAATTTTGGCTTTGTTAATGTGAAAATTCAGAAGACTGTGATTTAGAAAAATGTGAGAGAATAAAATTTTCATTAAAACAAAAAATAAAGTGCAGGCAATTCATCAGAATTCATCACATCAACTGGAACCACGAGCTCCCAAAATATGAAAATTTCAGCTTCAAGAATCAGCCCCTAGACATGAAGAACTGGAGCTAACTGCACGAAAAGAAGATAAGTAAAAAGTTTATTGTAAATCTTACATTAAAAGAGTCAGTGACAGTCAACAAATGATGTGAGGGAGGGGTAGATTACAAGTGGGGACTCGGCAGAGATCAATTGAGTAACAATGAAGTTTTGTCTGTTACATAAAAAGGGAGAGTGATTTGTGTAATTGGCAGTTTATGTATGAATGGATTTCCAATCAAATGAATAAAGAAGTCTGAAGGATGCCTAACAAAGTAAACTACAACAACAGTAATGACGTACTGCCAACAATGACAGACCAGATTGAATGAAAGAGGACTTTACAACAACCAGACACATCAAAAAGGAAAGATAATTACAAACTATAAGTGAAATTAAATTCTTTGTGGACTCCTGTGCTTGTTAACAAAATAAATAGAGGGTAGGAGAGAGGTAGAAGTGAAAGCTGTAGAATCCAGGCATTTTCAATGGAGAGAGGTCTTCCAAAATAAAAGTGATTTCAGGTGTGCCACAGGGGAGTGCCGTAGGACTGTTGCTGTTCACAGTATATATAAATTATCGTTTGGACAACATCAGAAGTTCACTGAGGCTTTTTCGGGTGATGCTGTAGTATATCGAGAGGCTGTAACAATGGAAAATTGTACTGAAATGCAGAAGTATCTGCAATGAATTGATGCATGGTGCAGGGAATGGCTATTGAATCTCAATGAAGACAAGTGTAATGTGCTGCAAATACATAGAAAGAAAGATCCTTTATCATTTAGCTACAATATAGCAGGTCAGCAACTGGAAGCAGTTAATTCCATAAATTATCTGGGAGTAGGCATTAGGAGTGATTCAAAATGGAATGACCATATAAAATTAATCGTTGATAAAGCAGATGCCAGACTGAGATTCATTGGAAGAATCCTAAGGAAATGCAGTCCGAAAACAAAGGAGGTAGGTTACAGTTCACTTGTTTGCCCACTGCATGAATACTGCTCACCAGTGTGAGATCCGTACAAGATAGGGTTGATAGAAGAGATAGAGAAGATCCAACGGAGAACACCGCACTTCAGTACAGGGTCATTTAGTAATTGTGAAAGCATTACAAAGGTGATAGATAACTTCTAGTGGAAGACTCTGCAAGAGAGATGCTCAGTAGCTCAGTACGGGCATTTGTTGAAGTTTCGAGAACATACCTTCACCGAGGAGTCAAGCAGTCTACTGCTCCCTCCTACATATATCAATGAACAATAAGAGACTGGAATAGAAGACCAATAGAGGTACTCAAGGTACCCTCTGCCACACACCGTCAGGTGGCTTGAAGAGTATGGATGTAGATGTAGATGTTGACATATCTGAGCCAAGTGAAATCATAGACAGTAAAGAAACAGTAAAAATTGATATGTTGCAGTTATTTTGGCAAAACCAGAGAAAATGAAGGCAGATAACAATAGCAAATTTAGTGGAGTTAATGATCAGTTAAAAAATGGGTTGTCAGGGTGGTTAAAAACTGTGTCTGAGAAGGTTGATGTTTTAGAAAATAAATTTACTGTTTTGGAAATGAGTCGACTGTTGAATCAGAAAGACAATCAAAGAATGTTAATGACATCAGTGTTGCACAGAAGACTGTAGCAGAAAAAATGGAACAAAACAGCACCAGTTTGGATCAAGCAATTTTAAATTTTGAAAACAATATGCAAACTTATGTCACTGTGTTAAATCAAAAAATTTCAGTGTTTCAAGAAATTCAAGTGAGCTAAAGTCTAAGTGCAAACAATGGTACTGCAGGATCCAAAAGTTTTTCATCAGACAATTTACATCCAGTCGATTTGCTATATCACTGTAGAGATAGTTTTGTGTCAGGCATGAATGACAATAAAAAAATTAATTTTTTTAAAACATGTCTGGAAGGTGAAGTTCTGTTATGGGTAAATTCAATTTTGAGTCAGTGGGAAACATGTCAAAGTATCGAAAATGTTTTTTAAATAAATTTTGGTTGGATACTGAACAGGGGAGAATGAAAAATGAATTTCTGAATGGTCCTAATTGTAGGTTAAATGGCTCTGAGCACTATGGGACTTAACTTATGATGTCATCAGTCCCCTAGAACTTAGAACTACTTAAACCTAATTAACCTAAGGACATCACACACATCCAAGTCCGAGGCAAGATTCGAACCTGCGACCGTAGCGATTGCACGGTTCCAGACTGTAGCGCCTAGATTCGCTTGACCAGTCCGGCTGGCCCTAATTGTAGGAATAGGGATGGTACTTTCAAAGACTTTTGTAAGAACCAACTTAAAAAATTAACATACATTGACAAACCATTTGTTGAAATGACCTTCACTGATGCACTTAAAAGGATATACAGATAGGTTGCAGTGGGATTTAATAACAGACCCAATGATTACCTTGCGCAGTTTTTATGATAAATTGACAGGCTGGATAGGGCAGTAGAAAGAAGTATGTATCATAATAATTGGAATGATAGAAATCACATTGGGAATAATTAGAGTAACAGAGATAATGGTAACTTCCATCAGGATCAAAATGTTAAAAGAAGCAAACATTTTGAACATCAAGAGGATAGGAATAAATGGGATAAAAATGGGCATTTTAACAGAAGAAACAATCATAGAAGTAATTACTTGGGAAACAGAAACAGCAATTTGCCTCAATGAAGGTCCACAGTTTTGGGGTGGGGAAACACAATAAGCGCAGAACCTCCAAGCTATAGTTGTAGTTAGACAATAATAGCCATGTTAATGATATGGCACATGTTTCTGACATTGAACAGAAGTAATATCAGATTTCCCATTTATGTTTCAATCAAAAGTTTTGGGATCCTATGTTTAATTATGGTGATAAAGGTATCAATCACAAACCATAATGTGAGAGTAGTGAGAATTTTGATGTAGTATGTAGTAATGAATTCTTCTCTTTGTCAGAAAACAGTGTTATTGATGTTTGTAAATCAAATGAGGACTCTCTTGGATCTGAAATATGTGATATTTTTGATGAAGATGTGAAATAACTGTATTTGATAAGTCTGAGACTGGTAGCTTATTGCAAGTGAATGTAGGTGAGGTAAGTGACTTTGATGGAGATGAAACTTTTGTTGTTAGCTATGTTGATGGGATAATTTTCAAGGAATATGGTGATTATGAGTATCAGTTATTTGTAGAGTTTAAGAATAACTAAGTTTCAGAGTTATTTGTGAGTGATGTTGATAATAGAAGTAAGATAAGTGAGGTATATGATGATGTAACTGAGAGTCATGGAATACCAGTCCAGTCAAAACAGTTTTTCATAACTTTCATGCATAGTAATGATCCAGACAGGAAAGTTTAGTTATCTGTAAGCCTAGAGAATAAAAGTGAAAACTTTTTGAAGTTTGTTTGGGACCAGATTGGCGATAACATGGATAAATGTACATTCTGGAAGACATTATCTCTAGTTAGTCAGAATTTGTATTCAAATTGGTGCAATGAAGTGAAAGAAGATCTTAGTAGGAATGTAATTTTGACAGTAATATATTTTGTCTTTCCTCTGTAATAAGTGATGTTAGCTGTCCCATGGTAACCATTCATCGTGTTCAATCTTTACCTGACAACGTGAGTAACCAGAGTAATGCTGTATATGAGTAACATTGATAAAACCCCATAAAGATGAGTGTGGATGTAGCATTTGATGAAATTGAAAGCAATCTTTTGCATGAAGAGTCTGACAACAGAGAAGATGACTCAGATTTTGGATATCTTTACAATGAAATTAATATTGATCAGTGAGGCATTAACTGGTTTGTAAAAGTAGCCTGATTTGTGGTATATCTGAACAATTTAGTGACAAGATCCACTATAGTCAGAATTTTGTCAACAAGTTCATTGTATATGTAAAGATAAGGGGAGCTGCTGGTAAACAAAGCAAATTCTTAAAATCTCAATTACTGTTAACTTTTAATATAGAAGACTAAACCTTTGAACATGGATGCATAATGATTCTTAGTCTGTAAGAAAATATGCACTATATTTGCAGTTTCATATGAGTATATGATGGTGTTTTGTTTATCTTGAATATAGTCCATAAGGCGATGTGATTTCTAAAGTTGTGTCTTATCTATGATTCAATTTAAATGTATGATACACTATGTTTGCGGTGTCATAATACAACTATTAAATTATGTTTTGTAATAGATTTGTGCTTTATCACCTTACTAGTTCATTTTTTTTTAAATTGCATTTAGCTCTGTTTATTAAAGTTTCATATGTGAACTCTTTTTAATCCCATCTCACATAAATCCTACATAACAATATCATGAGAAGGAAAGTTGCCACTTACCATGTAGTGGAGGCACTGAGTCAGGGATAGGCACAACAACAAGATTCTCACAATTAAAACTTTCAGACACTGGCCTTCATCACAACATACACATTAACGGACACACATGCAAATGCAACTCACACACACACGACTGCAGTCTCAGGCAACTGAAACCACACTGCAAGCAGCAGCATCAATGCATGAAAGGAGCGTCGACTGCATGATGGTAAGGAGGAAAGTGGGGAGAGGGGAGAAGAATACTACAGTGGGGCTGGTGGAGGGCGCAAGAAAGGAGGGGGGAGGGGGGAAATAGTGGAAAAGGAGATAAATAAAAAGACTGGGTGTGGTGGTGGGATGACAGCTGTGTAGTACTGGAGTGGGAAAAGGGAAGGTGTTGGATCTGTGACGACAATGACTAACCAAGGGAAAAGGTAAACAATAGGAGGATTAGGGGAACATAGGATGTATTGCAGGGAGATTTCCCACCTGCACAATTCAGAAAAGCTGGTATTGGTGGGAAGGATCTATTTCACACAGTCTGTGAAGCAGTCATTGAAATGGAAGATATCATCTTTGGCAGCATGTTTAGCAACAGGGTGGTCCACTTGATTTTGGACACAGTTTGTTGGTTGCCATTCATGCAGACAGATAGCTTGTTGGTTGCCACACCTACATAGATTCCAGCAGAGTGGTTGCAGCTTAGCTTGTAGAACACATGGCTGATTTCGCAGGTAGCCCTGTCTTTGACGGTATAGGTGATGTTAGTGACCAGACTGGAGTAGGTGGTGGTGGGAGGATGTATGGGACAGGTCTTGAATATAGGTCTATTATGGGGTTGTAAGCCATGAGGTAAGGGAATGAGAACAGAGGTTGCTTAAGGATGGACAAGTATGTAGTGAATGATTGTGGGCACGATATTTCTCATTTCAGGGCATAACAAGAGGTAATCAAAACCCTGGAAGAGAATTTAATTCAGCTGCTCCAGTCCTGGGTGGTACCGAGTTATGAGGGGTATGCTCCTCTGTGGCTGGACGGTGGGACTTAGGGAGTTGTGGGAGACAGGAGAAACCTCCAGAACTCCCTCCCACCACCTCACAGATCCAGATCCTAAAGATATCTGCAACACCATCATGAAACTTTCCTCCAGAAGCCTTAGCCTCACAGAAATATCAGTCCTTTCCAAAGGCTTCACCTTTTGTCCCACTCCCAAATTTAATCATGCAGTCCTTACATTAGAAACACTTCTTCGCCACCAACTGTACCAATCAGCCTTAATCAATCAGCCTAACTCAGTTCACTCCTCCATCCAACCATGATCCACCCCCACTGCCTCCAAACCACCTCCTGTTAACATTTGAGAATTTCTTATCCTCAAACCTTGCCTCACCATCCTTCCATCCTTCACCAAATCCCTCAACATGCAGACTAACTTTACATCCACAGTAAGAACCACAGTCCACCATCTAAAAACTGATTCTGATGACCTTACAATTTTATCTGCAGACAAAGGCTTCACCTCTGTTGTTTTGAAATGCAAGGATTACCTGGCAGAAGGACTCTGCCAGCTGTCAGATATTTCCACCTACAAACCTTGCCACAATCACCCCTTTCCAGTAATCCATCAGGATTTATCAGTCATTACTCATATCCTATTTGTAGACTTAGAGAAAGCTTTTGACAATGTTGAGTGAAATACTCTCTTTCAAATTCTGAAGGTGGCAGGGGTATAACACAGCGAGAAAAAGGCTATTTACAATTTGTATAGAAACCAGATGGCAGTTATAAGAGTCAAGGGGCATGAAAGGGAAGCAGTGGTTGGGAAGGGAGTGAGACAGGGTTGTAGCCTCTCCCTGATGCTGTTCAATCTGTATGTTGAGCAAACAGTAAAGGAAACAAAAGATAAAGTCAGAGTAGGTATTAAAATCCATGGACGAGAAATAAAAACTTTGAGGTTTGCCGATGACATTGAAAATCTGTCAGAGACAGAAAAGGACTTGGAAGAGGAGGTGAACAGAATGGACAGTGTCCTGAAAGGAGGGTATGAGATGAACATCAACAAAAGCAAAATGAGGATAATGGAAAGTAGTCAAATTATATTGGGTGATGCTGAGGGAATTAGAATAGGAAATGAGACACTTAAAGTAGTAAAGGAGTTTTGCTATTTGCGAACCAAAATAACTGATGATGGTCAAAGTAGAGAGGATATAAAATGTAGACTGGCAATGGCAAGGAAAGCGTTTCTAAAGAAGAGAATTTTGTTAACATCGAGTATTGATTTAAGTATAAGGAAGTCGTTTCGAAGTATTTGTGTGGAGTGTAGCCATGTATGGAAGTGAAACATTGATGATAAATAGTTTGGGCAAGAAGAGAATAGAAGCTTTCAAAATGCAGTGCTACAGAAGAATGCTGAACATTAGGTGGGTAGATCATATAGCTAATGAGGAGGTATTGAATAGAATTGGGGAGAAGAGGAGTTGGTTTTTTTTTTTTTTTTTTTTTTTTTTTTTTTTTTGTGGTTTTAGGGCGCACAACTACAATGGTCATTAGCGCCCTGACTAAGTTAGGAATGCACTGCAAGGCACAAGGTTAAAACAGCAACTAAAAGGGACAACACTATAAAAGACGTATTAACAGGCATAGGATTAAAAAAACAACAGCATAATCAAACGTCCTTAGACAGGTGTGTCAAGTTTGTGGCACAACTTGACAAGAAGAAGGGACATGTCCTGAGGCATCAAGGCATCAGAAATTTAGCATTGGAGGGCAGCGTGGAGGGTAAAAATCATAGAGGGAGACCAAGAGATGAATACACTAAGCAGACTCAAAAGGATGCTGGTTGCAGTAAGTACTGGGAGATGAAGAAGCTTGTGCAGGATAGAGTAGCATAGAGAGCTGCATCAAGCCAGTCTCAAGATTGAAGACCACAACAACAACAGCAACAACTAAAATCCTTAAGCCTATCCCAGAACCTCTCCCCAGACTCCATCTCTCTACTCACCCCTACTGCTCCCTGCACTCGTGCCTTCTACATGCCTTCTAAAGTCTGAAAACTTGCCCATTGTGGCTCGATACTGTGCCCCCACGAAAGAATCTCTACTCTTGTAGATCAACACCTACTACCTATTACCCGGATCTACCCTCCTATATAAAATATCCCAACCATTTCCTCCACCAACTCTCCACAGTTCCTGGACTATTACCACATGGTGCCCTGCTTGTAACTATTGATGCCACCTCCCTGTACACTAACATTCCTAACACCGATGGCCTTACTAATATTGAACACTACCATTCCCAACAGCCGATGGATACCAAGCCAACAACCTCCTTCCTAGTTACCATGACCAACTATGTCCTCACCCAAAATTACGACAAACAAACAAACAGAACTGGGTTACTGCTATGGGCACCCACATGGCACCATGCTATTGCAACCTATTCATGAGCCATCTAGAGCAATCCTTTCTAAAAACCCAGAATCCTAAACCCCTCACCTGGTTCGGATTCATTGATGACACCTTCACTATCTGGATTGAGGGTGACACATTCTTCCAGTACCTCAACAACTTCTCCCCCAATTTGTTTCACCTGGCCCTACTCAACCCAACAAGCTACCTTCCTAAATGTTGACCTCCACCTCAGAGATCACTACATCAGTACCTCCATCCATATCAAACCTACTAACCACCAGCAATACCTCCAGTTCAAAAGTTGCCATCCATTCCATACTAAGAAGTCCCTTCCAAACAGCCTGGTCACCCATTGTCATTGCATCTGCAGTGACAAGCAGTCCCTCTCAAAATATATCCAGGGTGTCACTGATGCATTCACTGACAACAATTATCCTCCAAACCTTCTACAAAAACAAATCTCCCATGCCTTATCTTTCCAGTCTCCCACCACCTCCCTAAGTCCCACCATCCAGCCACAGAGGAGCATACCCCTCATAACTCAGTACCACCCAGGACTGGAGCAACTGAATTAAATTCCATTCCAGGATTTCGGTTAGCTCTTGTTACGACCTGAAATGAGAAATGTCCTGCCCATGATCATTCACAATATACTTGTCCATCCTTACACAACCTCTGTTCTCAATCCCTTACCTCATGGCTTACAGCCCCATAATAGACCTATATGCAAGATCTGTCCCATACATCCTACCACCACCACTTACTCCAATCTGGTCACTAACATCACCTATCCCATCAAAGACAGGGCTACCTGTGAAACCACCCATTGGGTCTTCAAGCTAAGCTTCAACAACTCTGCTGCATTCTATGTAGGTATGACAATCAACAAGATGTCTGCCTGCATGAATGGCCAGCAAAAATTGTGGCCAAGAAACAAGTGGACCAGGCTGTTGCTAAACATGCTGACAAAGATGATATCCTTCATTTCAATGACTGCTTCACAGCCTGTGCAATTTGGATCCTTCCCACCAACACCAGCTTTTCTGAATTGCGCAGGTGGGAAGCTTCCCTGCAATACATCCTATGTTCCTGTAACCCTCCTGGCCTTTAACCTTCATTAGCTACTGTCTTCATACATCCAGCCCCTTCCCTGCTCCCATTCTAGTACTACACAGCCATCATTCCACCACCACACCCAGTCTTTTTATTTATCTCCTTTTCCGCTATTCCCCCCCCCCCCCCCCCCCATTCCCTCCCACACCTCACCTCTTCCATGCTCACCATCTCTGCTGCAGCACTTCACTGTCCGCCAATACTATCCCTCCCCCACCCCACCTCAGTCTCCTCATTACTCTCACCAATTCGCCACTCCCATCATGTGTGGTTGGTGCTGTTTGGAGTGTGGCTTAAGTTGCCTGAGACTGAAGTCACGTGTGTGAGTTCCGTTTGCAGGAGTGTGTGTGTTTGCTTATTTGTGTCTACTGTTGATAAGGGCTAGTGGCCAAAAGATTTAATTGTGAGAGTAATTTTGTTGTGTCTATCTGCAACTCAGCATATCCACTTTATGGTGAGTGGCAACTTTCCGTCTAATAATATTGTTACATTCCATGCTGGATTTTCCATTGTTTGTAAATCCTATACACTTGCTTTTGGAATATAAGTAGGGAGAGCTTATGCTGTGTGATGTGAGAAAGGTACTGAACAACGTATATAGTACACAAAACAATGTTTCAGGATCTGATGTGAATGCTAGACATGAGGTTACCTATCTGTTGGAGCATGTGATGAGAAATCTAGGGAGGAAACTGAAAGATGTGGATGGATCCACTCTCCCCACTGCTGTATGGTTGTACCCTGCTAGTCCAGTTGGCTTACAAGAGATCATTGGTGCTCAAGCACCTGTCACCTACATCAGTGTTGTGACTGAGACTTGTAAATTGTTACCCAAGAGATCATCCTTTATGAACAATTCATGGAACTATTTTCTTAGAAAAACAGTTACTGGCATGGACATTGTTAATCCACATAAACATATGTTTTTTCAGGTAAGGTGATTGACTTCCCAATACATTACCTAACTTAAAAACAGTATGTATTTTAATGAATCTTCTAGGCTGCTACATATGAAGGTGTTGGTAAGGAGGAGAGTGTGGAGAGGGGGAGAAGGATACTACAGTGGGGATTGTAGAGGGCACGGGAAAGGTGGGGGGAGGGTGGAAATAGTGTAAAAGGAGATAATTAAAAAGAGTTCTGTATGCTGACTTTACTGTTTGGATCTTACTTTCATTCTTATAATTTAGTTTTGTGCACTGTCTTCTGTCATGGAGATAAGAACTTAATAATTTTAGAGCTACTCCTCTTATCCCGTAATTTTCTAACTAGGATAACAGTACTGCATGATTCACAGAATCAAATGCTTTAGACAGATCTAGGAAAGTCCCTATAAATTTGTTTCCTTCATCCGACCTGTTCAGTATTCATGGAAAAAAGTTGCTAATGCTGTTATTGTAGATCGTCCTTTTCGAAACACACATTATGTTTTATTTAATAGTTTGTATTTACAGAAGAAGGATTCCATTTGATCTAGAATTATTCTTTGAAGCAGCTTGCCAAGTGTTGAAGTCCAAGAGATTGGCTGGTAGTTATTTGTCTCTGTGATATCCCCCTTTTTATACACTGGTTGTATCTCAGTGATTTTTAAAAGCTCTGGAAAGATCCCCTGGCCAATTGAACTGTTTATTACATGTGTTATTGGTTTTATTAACTCATTTTTGCATTCTTTAAGTAGTGTGGACAATATGTCATCCCAGCCACTAGATGATTTTCCTTTGAGTTTTGAGATTATATTCATGATCTCAAACTCTGTTACACTCCCTAGAAAAAATGAATTACTTATTTTAACTGTGTTTATTTTCAGGGCTGATTCATCTTTTTCTTCTCTGCATACCTTACTAAAATGTTTAATGAAGGCCTCACATGCAGACTTTGTTTTACTCAACAGTGTTCCATTTTCTTCTAATGCAATGTTGCTGCAGCCTAGTTTTTCTCTATGTTCACATTCTTTGTTTACAACATGCCAGGCTGTTTTGCTAATGTTACTACTTTTTCTTATGTGTTCAGAATAATGAAGTGCTTTTAGTCTCATCAGGGATTCCCTGTATGTCTTTTTGATGCTTTTGTATTTTGTTAGAAAGTCCTGCAATTTTGTTTCTCAGAACAGCACATAAAGGTCTTTCACATTTTCCTTTAGTTTATGTATTTCTGGGGGAATTTTAAGTTTCTTTGTGGGATGATTAAAGCTATGGTAAAATATTTCATAGAAAAGGCCCCACTTTTCATTAATACCTTGTGATCTATATACCTTATCCCACTCTCTCTCAGAAAGCTCCTTCCTAAGTAAGTTATAATTAATCTTCCTTTTATAAGTGTGTAGGTCACTATGCAGAACTATTTTGTGGTATGTACTAACTTCCATGGATAGAGCTGTAAGGTCTGAGATATATGCTTCAACAGCTCTTACCACTATATGTTTCCTATCTCGATTTGAAAGAACATGATCAACACAAGATTGTGAGTTAGGTGTTATTCTGATTTGTTCATCATTTGTTTTGTTATACTTATAGCAGTGCAATAAATCAGAAATCTAAGATAATTTACACTACCAGTATAGTTTAAAGAGTCTATGTTTACATCTCCTGTTATTATTACCTGTTTTTTGTTTGTTGATAGTTTATTCGGAAGTTGTTCTAGCTGGCAAAAGAACTCTTCTACATCACTATTTGGTGATCTATACAGGCCTACAATTATTAGGCTGTTTTTGCCTACCTTCATTTTTACAGCTGCTACTTCAAACGCCAGCTCCATTGCAAGATTGTCAACCCAGTCAATTTTTTCACAGTGTTAGTAATTTCTAACAAAAATGCCAGCACCCCCTCCCTTGTGTATCTTTCTGAGTATGCAGCCACAATTGAACCAACAATTTTGGTAATCTGAATGTAAATATGGCATTTTTGGCAAAAAGTTGAATGAAATCATAATTTGGCTAAAGCATATTGACTGTATACTGCTGCAAAGTTAAGTTACATAACAGTATTATGCTTATTTCATTCATTTTCTAAATCTGCCTTTTTTGCTCTTGTACTAATGAAGTCAGGTAGTAATGGTCTATGAAAGATACATTGGTAACTACTGATTTAAGCAAATAAAATAAATGTGTAAAAACCTCACAGGAGTAAACAATGAAAATGACAATTAAATAATTTCAAGATCTTTAGCTTCCAGGCCCTTTAACTAGTAGAAATTTGAGGCATGTGCATGGATAATGCTATATGGCATATTTTGCAGTTTTTAGGAAATTGACAAAAACTGTTAATTCCAGAGAATTATGGCAAAATAATAATTTAATAGGAGTTATGTATTGTTTCTGCATACAGACTATTGAAAATGCTTGGTTGTGCTTTTTAAAATTGTGCTAAGCACAGTTTTCTTAAAAATAAGTAGGTGCCAAATGGAAAAACATTGTATAGCAACAGAAATACAGCATTATTCCAGATCCCTCTGTACTCTGCTGTAATGATAAGGTTGCATAGAACCCAAAATTTGTACATAAGAAAATTATAATAAGGTACAAATTAATAACTATTCTAAACTCATTACTTTGGTCTTAAAAAGGTAATAGAACACATTTGCTGTAAATCTTAGACAAAATCTGGTACATTATATTCAGTTGTTACACTGTAGGTTTTTGTAAAAATGCCTGTATTTTGGCTCCACATATTTCATCATGTCCAATGAATCACTTTTCTTGTCCTTGTAAACTTTCAAAGCCCATTTGGAGCAACTGAAAACCAGACCATTTTTTTTTTTTTTACTTCATGTTCACAACCAATTCCTATTGGTGAGCATATTGTGATTATGACACATGCTTATGCCTGGAGGATCATCACTACATAGCTTCAAACAGCTAGTAATGTCCAAAGTAGGTGGTATTTTGAAAACCAACTCAATGGATCCTACGGCCTTGAAAACTTCCATCATCATCCCCTGCATGGTCAGTTTTGAAGGATCAGAAAAGACCTACACAATGACATGCTTCCATTCTAAAGGAACCATAACTTTTGACACTTTTTTCTTTTCCTGATCATTGCAAAGTTACTGCCTCAACCTAGGAAACTATGACTCGAAAGCAAAAACTTCTGATGTATTTCTGTAAAATACTTGCTGATAAGCAGACAGAAATAAAGCTCTAAAACTCTCCAGTTATTGCTCTGCTGTACACAGTGGTTAAACTGTACATCAGTTTGTGTTCCATACCTCCTCCAACATCACAGATTTAAGCAGACAGGAAACTATTTTTGCTGAACCTCTCATTGAGGTAGATTCATTCCACAAATTTACTGTGTTGCCACCAGTACCAACGTCATGAACTGTGAAATTATGTGATGACAGCTGTTTCTGGCAGAATACCATGAGGTGCGTCTATGTAGAACAAAGTAAAACCTGTTGTAGGTCAACACATGTAAAATGTGGTTCCTTCTAGCGACCTCCATATCATTTCTTAGCACTTTGTATGCTTGGTCTGCTTTTACCAGATGCAATTGATCCTCAAATTTGACGTTGTGCATTTCTATTTCTTCTGAAGCTCTGCTCGAAAACAAACAATACATTCTGCAGAGGTTGAGGTAGGGATACAGACATTCTTTTGATGATTTATTCCTACTGTAATGACTCATCTGCTTCAGGAAACTCGAAATGTGTTCCTGAATAAGAGCCCTGTCATAATTTGACATGACACATGGTCTATTGAAATGTTTTCCTTGATCACCTTTAGGAGTGGTGATTCCACCTTTCAAGTTACATTGCCGGGTCAGTATTCATTGCTGGGTGATGCAGAAGATGTCAAGCAATGTTTTTTGCCACATGTCTTTTGACTGGACTTCATATTTAAAAGTGGCTTAGTTCCATGAAATATCATCTGTATTACCTTTCTTTCATCTGGCCAGCACACCTATTTCCATGGAATTTATTAAGTAAATGGACTGTTTACCATGCATCAAGACATGATGTTCTTCGTAAAGCTTTAACTTTATTTACAGGTTTATGTACTTGCATACAACTTAATACACTTCTGCATTGCATATATGATCCTGAATCATGCACACAATCTTACTACCAAATACTCAACTGAATTATCATATTTCATATCTTTTTTTAATAATATAGCAGTGCTCAGTGTTTTTTTAAACTTTTTATAACAGGACTGTAGTAAATTTTATTTATGTTACATATTTTTACTGTAATGTTATCAGAAGATGCATATAATGTGTGCTGTTAGTGCTGTGTACCCTAGAGGGCACATATGCCACCATACAGTACACATGTGTTACTCTATAGACAGACACATTTTTACAAAACCAATATAGCATTATTCCACTCACTTGCATTGGAGGCCGTTTCACAGGAACTACCTTTCCTTTTCATGATTATGTTCCAGTCCATCATCATGAAGTCTTTTCCTATTGATATCCAACCAATTTTCCTTTTCCGAGGATTGCTTGTTTGTAACCACTTGCAGTAAGTGTCACCTACCTACATTCTGTCATTCTTGTAACATACAGCACCGTTTGCACAGAGATGCTAAAACTGCAGCTCTCTCCTTGCACTCTAATTCTGCCCCCAGATGGTAAACAGGTCAAGTATTTCAGCAGGTGATGAAGATGGCCATATACAACATTATTCCATGGGATTTCACAAAATGTCAAAATATGCCATAGAGCTATATTCATACACAACAGTTACCGAAAATTTAGTGTGTATTTCATTTAGTGTTTATTTATTTATCTTTATTTATTTATTTATCTCTTGTTCCAGTGATCCATGTTGTGACACTATCACAGGATATGGAACGTGTCAATTTTACAAGCTTTTGGCCAGAATAAATAAAACAAAACAAAAACAGTAACTTAGGTCCCACTCCAAAAAAATATATTTTTGATATAGATAGAGATTACAAAACAAAAAACATAAACAGTAACTTTGGTCCCACTACAAAAATACATTTTAGAGAGAGATAAAGATTACAAAATAATAAGTGTTAAGGAGAAATAAATATTGCAAATATATGTTTACAATCAAAATATTCAGTATTACAAATACAAATTTGGGCATACATTTGCAATTTACAATACAAAAGATGTTAAACACTGTAGTTCAGGAACTCTTCTAATGAATAAAATGATCCTTGCAATAGGAACTGCCTTAAGGTTTTTTTTAAACAAGAGATCAACATCTACTAAACACTTAATTCTTGAAGGGAGGGCATTAAAAATCTTACAGCCACTGAAATGGACTCCTTTCTGCACCATACTTAGATTTGGCTGTTCATAGTGGATATCAAGTTTCCTTCTAGTATTGTGACTGTGATATGCTCTATTCAGCTTAAAGATGGATTTTTCTTTTCTTATAAAGCACAGCAATTACAATATATATTACGCAGTGGATGTAAGAATTTCAAGCTTCTTAAAAAGATTCCTGCATGTGGCTCTAGGATGGACTCCACACATGATCCTTACGGCTCTTTTTTGAACACACAGTACTTTTTTAGCCAGTGGCTGATTTCCCCAAAATATAATTCCAAATTCCATAATTGCATGAAAGTAACCATAATACGCTGACTTCATGGTTTCCATATTTCTATAAGAAGAAACAATGCGTAATGCATATGTTGCTGAACTTAGTCTTTTGCGCAGATCCACGATGTGGTTGACCAATTCAGTTTGCTATCAATAAGCAAGCCTAGGTATTATGAGGAATCTACCCTGGTTATTGTCTGTTCACCTACCTTTAGAAATATTTCCTCATCTTTGGATGTTTTGTGGAACTGAATGTAGTTTGTTTTACAGTGATTTAAAATAAGACCATTAATGTTGAACCATTACATCGTTTCATTTAACACCTTATTTGCCATTACCTGAAGCTTATCTATTGAATTATCAATAAGCAGTGTAGTGTCATCCGCAAAAATGGTGAATCTACAATGTTCCATAGAGAGAGGAAGATCATTTATAAATATAATAAAAAGAAGGGGGGCCCAGAACTGAGCCCTGCGGCACTCCACATGTGATGGTACCCCATTCTGAAGATCCTGGGACACCATCTTGACTATCTACTACAACTTTTTGTTTCCTGTTTGACAGATATGAGCCGAGCCATTTCCCCGCTGCACCACTTATACCGAGACGTGCAGCTTTTTGTAAAAGAATTTGGTGATTTACACAGTCAAATGCTTTTGTTAGGTCACAAAATATGCCAATCACTTTCAGTTTTTTGTTGATAGATTCCAAGAGTTTGCCAGTAAATGCAAATATTGCATCTTCTGTTGACAAACCTTTCTGAAATCCAAACTGACTTTTGCTGAAACTATTGTGTTCACTGAGATGCTTAACTATCCTAGCATGCATTAGTTTCTCTAAAACCTTTGAAAAGCTTGTCAGTAGTGATATTGGCCTATAGTTACCAGTATCGGTCTTATCCCCCTTCTTATTCAGCGGCTTTACAACTGCATACTTAAGCCTCTCAGGAACTATTCCCTGCTTAAGTGATGCATCAAAAATGAGGCAAAGGACTTTAATTACATGGCTGGAGCAGTATTTTAATAATTTGTTAGAAATGTTGTCAATTCCAGCAGAGTTTTTACTTTTCAGGGACTTAATAACTCTTTCAATTTCTTGAGCAGTGACTGTTTTTACCTTCATGTGTTGTACTGAACCAGGTACTCTAGCTTTCAAAAGATTGATGGCTTGCTTCATGGACCCTTGTAAACCTATTTTTTCTGTTACTGTTAAAAAATTGTTGTTGAATGTGTCTGCAACTGTTTTTGTATCGCTAAAAAGATTACCCTCACTTTTGATTTGGATATTTTCACTACAAACTGCGTTTTTCCCCGTTTCCTTCTTTACAAATTTCCAGATAGTTTTTACTTTATTGCTTGAGTTGTCAATTTCTGCCTTCAAGCACATGTTCTTTGCTGCCTGAATTGTCTTATTCAGAAATTTACTGTAGATTTTATAGTGTGTAATCCTACGGTTATCATTTGAACTCCTGGTTGCAGCATATAGTTCTCTTCTTGTTTTACAAGATTTGAACAGGTTTTCTCTCACAGATTTTTTAGGAAATGCTTCTTCAAAAAGGCTTTTAACTTTATTGATAAATATATTAAATTTTGAATTAACATCAACTGTAGCATATACAGGAGACCAATCCACAAGCTGTAATTGCTGATTAAAGGTTTCAGTGGTGTGTCTGTTTATAATTCTAAACGTTTCCCAAATGAAATTTTCTTTTCTTTGTACATTCATTTGGTTTAGAGTGAGGAATTGCCCTTCATGATCAGAGAGACCATCTATAATATTTTTCATGGTTAAATTATTGCAAATATCCTCATCTACAAATACATTATCTATTAAAGTGCTAGAGCTGGCAGTTACTCTAGTTGGAGTGTCCACCAATGGTACTATATTGTAACAGTACATTAAATGTCCTCCCCCCATGAACCATGGACCTTGCCGTTGGTGGGGAGGCTTGCATGCCTCAGCAATACAGATAGCCGTACCGTAGGTGCAACCACAATGGAGGGGTATCTGCTGAGAGGCCAGACAAATGTGTGGTTCCTGAAGAGGGGCAGCAGCCTTTTCAGTAGTTGCAGGGGCAACAGTCTGGATGATTGACTGATCTGGCCTTGTAACAATAACCAAAACGGCCTTGCTGTGCTGGTACTGCGAACGGCTGAAAGCATGGGGAAACTATGGCCGTAATTTTTCCCGAGGGCATGCAGCTTTACTGTATGATTAAATGATGATGACGTCCTCTTGGGTAAAATATTCCGGAGGTAAAATAGTCCCCCTTTCGGATCTCCGGGCGGGGACTACTCAAAAGGATGTCGTTATCAGGAGAAAGAAAACTGGCGTTCTACGGATCAGAGTGTGGGATGTCAGATCACTTAATCGGGCAGGTAGGTTAGAAAATTTAAAAAGGGAAATGGATAGGTTAAAGATAGATACAGTGGGAATTAGTGAAGTTTGGTGGCAGGAGGAACAAGACTTCTGGTCAGGTGACTACAGGATTATAAACAAAAATCAAATAGGGGTAATGCAGGAGTAGGTTTTATAATGAATAGAAAAATAGGAATGCGGATAAGCTACTACAAACAGCATAGTGAACGCATTATTGTGGCCAAGATAGATACAAAGCCCACACCTACTACAGTAGTACAAGTTTATATGCCAACTATCTCTGCAGATGACAAAAGAAATTGAAGAAATGTATGATCAAATAAAAGAAATTATTCAGATAGCGAAGGGTGACGAAAATTTAATAGTCATGGGTGACTGGAATTCATTAGCAGGAAAAGGGAGAGAAGGAAACATAGTAGGTGAATATGGACTCGGGCAAAGAAACGAAAGAGGATGCCGCCTGGTAGAATTTTGCACAGAGCACAACTTAATCATAGCTAACACTTGGTTCAAGAATCATAAAAGAAGGCTGTATACATGGAAGAAGCCTGGAGATACTGACAGGTTTCAGATAGATTATATAATGGTAAGACAGAGATTTAGGAACCAGGTTTTAAATTCTAAGACATTTCCAGGGGCAGATGGGGACTCTGACCACACTCTATTGGTTATGACCTGTAGATTAAAACTGAAGAAACTGCAAAAAGGTGGGAATTTAAGGAGATGGGACCTGGATAAACTAAAAGAACCAGAGGTTGTACATAGTTTCACGGAGAGCATAAGGGAACAATTAACTGCTATGGGGGAAAGAAATACAGTAGAAGAAGAATGGGTAGCTTTGAGGGATGAAGTAGTGAAGGCAGCAGAGGATCAAGTAGGTAAAAAGACGAGGGCTAGTAGAAATCCTTGAGTAACAGAAGAAATATTGAATTTAATTGATGAAAGGAGAAAATATAAAAATGCAGTAAATGAAGCAGGCAAAAGGGAATACAGACATCTCAAAAATGAGATCGACAAGAACTGCAAAATGGCTAAGCAGGGATGGCTAGAGGACAAATGTACGGATGTAGAGGCTTATCTCACTAGGGGTAAGATAGATACTGCCTACAGGAAAATTAAAGAGACCTTTGGAAATAAGAGAACCACTTGTATGAACATAAAGAGCTCAGATGGAAAGCCAGTTCTAAGCAAAGAAGGGAAAGCAGAAAGGTGGAAGGAGTATATAGAGGGTCTATACAAGGGCGATGTACTTGAGGACAATATTATAGAAACAGAAGAGGATGTAGATGAAGATGAAATGGGAAAGACCTGAGTCGAAACAAGGCCCCCGGAGTAGACTACATTCCATTGGAACTACTGATGGCCTTGGGAGATCCAGTCCTGACAAAACTCTACGATCTGGTGAGCCAGATGTATGAGACAGGTGAAATACCCTCAGACTTCAAGAAGAATATAATAATTCCAATCCCAAAGAAAGCAGGTATGGACAGATGTGAAAATTACCGAACTATCAGTTTAATAAATCACAGCTGCAAAATACCAACATGAATTCTTTACAGACGAATGGAAAAACTAGTAGAAGCCGACCTCGGGGAAGATCAGTTTGGATTCCGTAGAAATGTTGGAACACGTGAGGCAATACTGACCCTACGACTTATCTTAGAAGCTAGATTAATGAAGGGTAAACCTACGTTTCTAGCATTTGTAGACTTAGAGAAATCTTTTGACAATGTTGACTGGAATACTCTCTTTCAAATTCTAAAGGTGGCAGCGGTAAAATACAGGGAGCGAAAGGCTATTTACAATTTGCACAGAAACCAGATTGAAGTTATAAGAGTCAAGGGACATGAAAGGGAAGCAGTTGTTGGGAAGGGAGTAAGACAGGGTTGTACCCTCTCCCCGATTTTATTCAATCTCTATATTGAGCAAGCATAAAGGAAACAAAAGAAAATTTCGGAGCAGGTGTTAAAATCCATGGAAAAGAAATAAAAACTTTGAGGTTCGCCAGTGACATCGTAGCTGTGTCAGAGACAGGACTTGTAAGAGCAGTTGAATGGAATGGATAGTGTCTTGAAAGGAGGATATAAAATGAACATCAACAAAAGCAAAACGAGGATAATGGAATGTAGTCGAATTAAGTTTGGCGAAGCTGAGGGAATTAGATTAGGAAATGAGACACTCAAAGTAGTAAAGGAGTATTGCTATTTGGGGATCAAAATAACTGATGATGGTCGAAGTAGAGAGGATATAAATTGTAGACTGGCAATGGCAAGGAAAGCGTTTCTGAAGAAGAGAAATTTGTTAACATAGAGTATAGATTTAAGTGTCAGGAAGCCATTTCTGAAAGTATTTGTATGGAGTGTAGCCATGTATGGAAGTGAAACATGGACGATAAATAGTTTGGACAAGAAGAGAATAGAGGCTTTCAAAATGTGGTGCTACAGAAGAATGCTGAAGATTAGATGGGTAGATCACATAACTAATGAGGAGGTATTGAATAGAACTGGGGAGAAGAGAAATTTGTGGCACAACTTGACTAGAAGAAGGGATCGGTTGGTAGGACATGTTCTGAGGCATCAAGGGATCACCAATTTAGTATTGGAGGGCAGCGTGGAGGGTAAAAATCGTAGAGGGAGACCAAGAGATGAATACACTAAGCAGATTCAGAAGGATGTAGGTTGCAGTAGGTACTGGGACATGAAGAAACTTGAGTAGCATGGAGAGCTGCATCAAACCAGTCTCAGGACTGAAGACCACAACAACAACAACATTAAATGTTCAAAATCTGTCTTATTTCTATTTTCTGTTAAAAGGTCCACATTGAAGTCACCCATAACAACGATAGATTTAGTTTTCCTACTTAGGTGGGCCAGAAGTGATTCAGTTTGTCTTAGAAATACATTTATATTTTCAGCAGGTGCCCTGTAAACAGCCAGAACAATAACAGTTGCTCTGTCTGCTGTTAACTCAATGCCACACCCCTCAAAATGTTGTTCATCACAGTATTTGCTTAAATCTAGGGGTTTATACACTATATTATTTTTTTATAAATATTGCAACACCACCTTTTTCCATAACAGATCTACAGTAATGAGTAGCTGAACTTAAGTTCTCAATCTGTATCATGTGAATCCCACTCAAAACGTGATGTTCCGAGAAACACAATATATCAGGTTCACTTTCACACTCGTCTTTTAAATTTATTAACATCTGGTCTATTTTATTCTTGAGGCTACATATATTTTGATGGAATAAAGACAAAGTTTGATTTTTTCTCACCTCTGAATTTGCGTTTTGTTTGCTAGGAGTGGCTTTTTTCAGTACATTAGTTTTTAGTATTGCTTGCGGCGTGGAAAACTCATATTGAAAACACGAGAGAGATGCTTCACGCTACTTTGAATCCTCGTCTCTCATGTTACTCACCATAAAAAACGCTGAGTTTGTTCTCTGTTGCGTGTAGGACGGGCAATAGTTACCTATGAATATGTTGTTTTAGCTGTTGGTTCCGCCACTGACGATTCTGCTGCTTTTGAGGATGCTTCTTTTCCTTTTGCTGAGACTGGTCCCATACCGGTACATGGAATTTTTCTGTTCGCTCTCACTCTGTTCGCAATGATTTCACTTATCATTTCACATACAAAGTTTTTTCCTTAATAATTTAAATTTATTCCGTGTTTGATATGCTGGCATGTGTCCAATTTGCCTAATCATGACGCTACATTTTCCAAACAAAGAACACATCTGCTTTATTTGAATGTTAGTTTTACGAATTTCTTTATTTACACAAGAGTAATACATTAGATCATATCTGTGTGGTAATGTTGTAACTATCGTATTTTTTTGTTTACTTCGTTCCAAGAATTTCTTTAGTTCAGTGAGACAGTTATTTGCCTCGTTTTTCGCAACATCAATTGCACCCGCTATACACACGACATAGTCATTTTTCCCCGACATTTTGTTTTGTAAATCAACACCAATAATCTTTTGTGCTGTTGCTCCTGGCTTCACAAAACCTGTTGCGTCGTATTTTGTGTTTTCTTTGAGTAGTCTCATCATTTTTCTGCCGTGGCTGTCCGTTAAAAATAATACATTACTTTCGTCTTTGCACTGTTGTACGTTTTGATTAATAGTGTCTTTCTCATTACTACGTGCAATAGATGTCCCATTATTATGTACAATAGATGGCATGCTCAGTTTCGCACCTTCATTGTTTGCTTTAATGCTGAACTCAGAGCCTGTATCACCATTTTGATTATAAAGTTTGCTCAAAAGTTTGTGTTCCCTTACCGATGTTAGGTTTAAATCCGCCTCTTCACTCACGGAAAGAACTTGAAATTTGTTTTTAACCGTCAACTGTTGGTTTGTTTTACTCCCTGGTGATGCTTTCGTATTCACACCTCTGTTTTTATATGGTATATTTGTCCACTCGTTAGAGTTTTTGTTTGTGGAAGAGAACTGGCCTTTTGTTTGACTAATGACTCACTTATTTCCTCTCGAAGTTCTGACGTCTCACTACTCAATACACTGACGATTTGCTGAAGGCTAGAAATACACTCATTTAACTTAATAATTTTGTCCTTATGATTGACACACTGTACTTTTACCGATATTATTTTCGTTTTTCACAGGAACACTACTCATACTCACTTCTACACACAACATCTCCGCCATCTTGAGAGAGTTTTGAGTAGGGAGTAGTTCTGTCTCTTTCAGATTTTCTGTAATTGCTTCAGTATTTTACTATATGAAATACCTTGACTTCTCTTTTTAAAGTGTATACTGGAAGTCATTAAAATAATGAATACTGACAAAATTACTAGTAGACTGCTCCACAGACAGAACTGATGCAGGATGAGGGTTGAGCTGGAGCAGTGTTTAATGGACTTAAAGGACTCCACATTGTAGTGCACTAATAACACAATATACAATAATATTTTATTATCAGTACCTTAGAAATTTGTGTAAAATGTGTTTCCAAAGCGATTTCCCCTCAGAAAATATGAACCTATTTTAAAAGAAAAAAGTATATATGAAATTGCATTGTTTTCATGTCTGCGAAATACATTTATTTTGCTAAATTAGAGTGATTACCAGCACCAGTTTTACTTTATATGTGGATTTACTGTTTTTTGTACTGTATGAAATTTGTATAGGCTAAAGGCATGTGATATTAACTGTTTCTTAAAATATGTAATTATTTAAATATTTCCTGATTCACATTGAATTAAATACTCAGTTATTTGCAATAATTCAGTGTGGTAGGGAGGGAGGAGAGAGAGGAATACTGAAATCTAGTAAAGTACATTTGATCCACACACTACCATTCTACTGCTGTAAATAATAATTTTTTACAGAATGAGATTTTCACTCTGCAGCAGAGTGTGCACTCATATCAAACTTCCTGGCAGATTAAAACTGTGTGCTGGATCGGGACTTGAACTCAGGACTCTTGCCTTTTACAGGCAACTGCTCTACCTACTGAGCTACCCAAGCATGACTCACACCCATTCCTCACAGCTTTACTTCTGCGAGTACCTCGTCTCCTACCTTCCAAACTTTACAGAAGCTCTCCTGTGAACCTTGCAGAACTAGCACTCCTGAAAGAAAGGATATTGTGGAGACATGACTTAGCCACAGCCTGGGGGATGTTACCAGAATGAGATTTTCACTCTGCAGCAGTGGTAGAACACTTGCCCGCAAAAGGCATCACCAAGTACAAACGACATACCTCCACCATCATAAGATTTTTGACGTTTTATCCTAACAGCCCGTACCATCTTGTGTATTTCGTTCGCTGTATTGCTTGCTGTAATGTGAATGTTTGTAATTAGCGATGGGAAATATACTGGGTCTTCCAGTATTATGTTTTATTTCCTGGGGTACAGCCCAACTCATTTCCGACAGTGGTGATCGCCAAGCATGCCTCTCTCGTGCACTATGGACAATAGACAGCCTCTATGCACACTGCTCATGCCCACCACATGATAGGCACTCACAAACTGCCATCTGCACTGGTGTAAACATAACAAACATGTGACATTTTCGCTGCTATTCCCCTATCAAGCAGACAACTACACTGCTTCCAAGCCATGTGCCCCTAAAAAATCTCCACCTGCATGCAATCATCGAACATACAGTTTCTGCTGTCAAAAATTAAACTGTTCATCACATCTGAGAACCCATCTATTCACCACAGAGCTATCTGCCTTACCACACACAAGCCAGCAAATACAGGAACTTCTTGAGGCCAGAATTTCACAGCCCTCCTATGGTAACTGGTCATCACCCATACACCTAATTATAAACAGGATGGCTCCTTTCATATGTGTGGTGATTGCAGATGCTTGCACACTAGATTTGTGATGCGCAATTGTCCTGTACTGAACAGTTCTGACTTCACTCACATTCTTGCGGGTATTACAATTGTCAGTTTACTGAATTGCAAACTTGCTTATCACTGAATCCCAGTTGCATCCAAGGACTACGAAAACAGCAATCACACCCCCATCAGGTTGTAAAAGTACCACTTTATGGCATTTGGGTTAGAAAAGGACTCCCAGACATGGCAATGCCTTACTGACTCTGCAGCAGCCAACACCAAGGCTACACTCACTAATGCCCTCACCAACAAGCAAACTTCAGGGACATGCCCCATTCCATTGATGGAACCAATGTGCGCAGCCTTCCGGGCCCTGAAACACTCTATCGCACGAGCCATCACCCTCATTCATCCAATCTCGGATGCTAAACTCTTCATCACCATGGATGCCAGTGACGCCATGGTAGGTGCAGTCCTACAACAATGCCACAACAGTGTGTTCACACCTTTTCAGTTATTTTTGAAGCAGCTTCCAGGTGCCCAACAAATATATTCAACCTCCAACCGCAAATTTTTAGTAGTTTATGAGGCGGTGAAACACTTTCACCCCTACGTTGAGGGCCAACCTTTCCACATCCTGACTGACCATAAACCAGTAGCAGATGCCATACCCCCTCTTTCCCCTCATCCCCCTAGCTTTTGGCATTTCAATTTCACCTCTCAGTTCTCTACTGATGTCCACCTTATCAAAAGTGCCAACAATATCTTTGCAGATTTCCTTTCCCACATTAGTGCCATCTCAATGGTTGTCAACCTTTTGAACCTTGTGTCCCTACAGATCTGGAATGGGGATACACAGCAACCCCTCAACAGCACCTCCAATTCACTGTCTTTCACCAAAGCAAAATTCTCCGGCATATGGGAGGAAGTCTGGTGCGACTCCTCCACCATCCTCTCATCCCCAATGCCCTCTGCCGTTCAGTGTTTTACACACTACATTCTCTAACACACTCCTGAATTAAGTCATTGAAATGCCTCATTTCTGAATGATTCATGTGCTGAGACACGAAGTGTGGTTGTCAGACCTGGGTCCAGAACTGCATTAACTGCCAGCACAAAAAATTCACCAGCACACTGTTCCACCTCTCCACAAATTCGACATTCCATCTGGCTACTTTTGCCATGTACATCTGGACCTCATTGGTCCCCTTCACCCCTCAGAAGGCTTCCAGTATGTTCTTTCATGCATCAGTTGTTTCTCTCTGTCGGTAGAGGCCGTACCTCTCACCAGCATAATCGCCAAAATCATGGCTAAGGGTTTTGTTTTCACCTGGATTTCCCACTTCAGCTGCCCCACTACCATCACCACTGACCAGAATGGGCAGTTTGAATCAGCACTCTTCGCCCAATTCTGCCATCTGTGTGGTATCAACAAATGTCACATGACTGCCTGACACTCCCAAGGAAATGGACTGGTAGAACAGTGGCATCGTACTTTCAAGACAGCACTTTATTTGGTGTCCCAACAATCTTTGGCAAGAGACCCTCAAGTGGGTAGTCCTCAGCCCATGGTCGTCGTACAAAGCAGATATTCAGGGCACCACAAGTGATTTCATTTATGGTGAAAACTCTGACCTCCCTGGGGAGCTGTTACAACCTACCCCCCCCCCCCCCCCTGACAATCTTACCCCATTCATCACTTTGTAAGACAGCACTGAACACACTTTGCAAACATCTCTCTGAACCCCTCTTCTAGCCATACTCCCCCTCACACTCCTATGTGCCCTCTGATCCCCTTTCATGCAAGTTCACTTTTCTATATGATGACACTATCGTGTCCCCATTCACCCAACTGTATTCAGACCCATATGAAGTAATAAGCAGGCAAAAAGGAATACAAACATCTCAAAAATTAGATCGACAGGAAGTGCAAAATGGCTAAGCAGGGATGGCTAGAGGATAAATGTAAGGATGTAGAGGCTTATCTCACGAGGGGTAAGATAGATACTGCCTAAAGGAAAATTAAAGAGACCTTTGGAGAAAAGAGAACCACTTGTATGAATATCAAGAGCTCAGATGGAAAGCCAGTTCTAAGTAAAGAAGGAAAAGAAGAAAGGTGGAAGGAGTATATAGAGGGTCTATACAAGGGCAATGTACTTGAGGACAATATTATGGAAATGGAAGAAGATGTAGATGAAGATGAAATGGGAGGTATGATACTGCGTGAAGAGTTTGACAGATCACTGAAAGACCTGAGTCGAAATACGGCCCCAGGAGTAGACAACATTCCATTAGAACTACTGACGGCATTGGGAGAGCCAGTCCTGACAAAACTCTACCATCTGTTGAGCAAGAAGTATGAGACAGGCGAAATACCCTCAGACTTCAAGAAGAATATAATAATTCCAATCCCAAAGAAAGCAGGTATGGACAGATGTGAAAATTACCAAACTATCAGTTTAATAAATCATGGCTGCAAAACACTAACGTGAATTCTATACAGACAAATGGAAAAACTAGTAGAAGCCGACCTCGGGGAAGATCAGTATGGATTCCATAGAAGTACTGGAATACGTGACCCTACGGCTTATCTTAGAAGCTAGAGTAAGGAAAGGCAAACCTATGTTTCTAGCATTTGTAGACTTAGAAAAAGCTTTTGACAATGTTGACTGGAATACTCTCTTTCAAATTCTGGAGGTGGCAGGGGTAAAATACAGGGAGCAAAAGGCTATTTACAATTTGTACAGAAACCAAATGGCAGTTATAAGAGTTGAGGGGCATGAAAGGGAAGCAGTGGTTGGGAAGGGAGTGAGACAGGGTTGTAGCATCTCCCCGATGTTATTCAATCTCTATATTGAGCAAGCAGTGAAGGAAACAAAAGAGAAATTTGGAGTAAGTATTAAAATCCATGGAGAAGAAATAAAAACTTTGAGGTTTGCCGATGACATTGGAATCCTGTCAGCGACAGCAAAGGTCTTGGAAGAGCATTGAACGGAATGGATAGTGTCTTGAAGGGAGGGTATGAGATGAACATCAACAAAAGCAAAACGAGGATAATGGAATGTAGTCGAATTAAGTCAGATGATGTTGAAGGTATTAGATTAGGAAATGAGACACTTAAAGTAGTAAAGAAGTATTGCTATTTGGGAAGCAAAATAACTGATGATGGTCGAAGTAGAGAGGATATAAAATGTAGACTGGCAATGTCAAGGAAAGCAGTTCTGAAGAAGAGAAAATTTTTAACATCGAGTATAGATTTAAGTGTCAGGAAATCGTTTCTGAAAGTATTTGTATGGAGTGTAGCCATGTATGGTATTGAAACATGTACGATAAATAGTTTAGACAAGAAGAGAATAGAAACTTTTGAAATGTGGTGCTACAGAAAAATGCTGAAGATTAGATGGGTAGATCACATAACTAATTTGGAGGTTTTGAATAGGATTGGGGAGAAGAGAAGTTTGTGGCACAACTTGACTAGAACAAGGGATCGGTTGGTAGGACATGTTCTGAGGCATCAAGGGATCACCAATTTAGTATTGGAGGGCAGCTTGGAGGGTAAAAATCGTAGAGGGAGACCAAGAGATGATTACACCAAGCAGATTCAGAAGGATGTAGGTTGCAGTAGGTACTGGGAGATGATGAAGCTTGTGCAGGATAGAGTAGCATGGAGAGCTGCATCAAACCAGTCTCAGGACTGAAGACCACAACAACAACAAGCCACACTGCTGACATGATGGACATTAGCGTTAAAGGTTCATTGTTTATCTTCACTGCATGAAACTGGCACACCTCAACCCAGTGTCTTTCATGCCCAAAGACATTATCCAATCTCTCAGTCCTGTGGACTCGTGCTCAAGCTATGAGCCCTCTGCTGCCACAGCCCTCACCCAAAGATGTGCCTGCATCACCATCACCATCAGGTTGTCGTCCTTTCTCTCTGCCTCCTCCCTGCTACCCACTTTTAATGGTTCTGCAAATCAATAACCTTCCCGAATGTGTGGAGGATATCACCATCCTCATTGATGACAACCACATCTACATCCTGCTGCAAGACAACTCGACCCACCCGACCAGAGACCTGGTTAATCGATCCATTGACGGCTCCCGCCTGCTCCTGTGAGGGGTTGACCACGTGCTCCTCTGAGCTATGGTAACCCCACTATGGAGGGTTACAGTTCAAATGCTGTCATTTGATCATGCACAAGACACAATCCCTCCCCACATCACACCATCCATGCATGTGGGCCATTGCCTCATCCAGCTACACCACCTACAGGAATTCCACTTAGACCTACCAGCATGGTGCCTGCCACAACCACCTCAGGAGATCGACATCCCCAACACATCACTGCCGTCACTCTCGCCATCTACATCACTGCCCCCCCCCCCCCCCCCCCCCTTACCTACTTCCACTGCACTCAAACCATGCTCCACTCTTGGGGGAGGGGGTCTCTACGAAGTCGACTTGTGTGAACAAGTGATATCCTCCACACATAAGCATTAGTTTGTTCAAATAAACAGCTAAACAAGGATCTAACTTCATTACTAAACTTAGGGACCTGAAAAACTTTAAATTAACAAAGGCAATCCTTCATGTATAAGTGCAGTGTGTTAAGCAAACAGTACATTGAACTTTAATACTTTCATAAACACACATCATTCAGTTAAACAGAATCATTGTTTGACTCATTATATCGACATCACTCCAAAGTGAATTTTTATAAAACATAAAAATAGAATTTTT